>NW_021320079.1:1654778-1740418 GCF_001605985.2 Dendrobium catenatum
ACATATAGACCGAGCAGCCATCCATTCAAGGTACCTATATCCCAATGTGTAAGTGAAAAACCAAAAGGTAATAGCATTCTACCTTTATGGTCTCTAAAGATTTCGCCTATCCCAGCTTCATTAGAGCTTTGAAGAGAAGCATCTATGTTAACTTTAATCCATCCGGGTGGAGGGGGATGCCAAAAAGAAGAAATCAGCTCATGCTGGTTAGTATCCCAGTGGTCCGAATGAATATAAGAAAAATGACTAGATGCATAAGAAATGGCGTTTGAGACAATGGTACCGTCATCCAGCTCATTGCCTTCATGAATTAATTGACTTCTGCTGTTCCAAGAGTTAAATACTAAGGAGCAGTAAAGATTCTGTAAAAAAGGACTGACCTTCCCGTTATTTTCCAAATAAGAAACAACTTCATTCAAATCATTTAAATTAGGTAAATGAAATCCCCAATTGTTTTCTTTACTGATAAGAAATTTTAATTTGACGCACGTAGTAGCTATATGTTCTCCATTTTCTGATAAAGAGCAACCTCTCGGGCAGAGGTTATGATCAATCAACCTTTTATGGAATAAGAAATCCGTAGTTGGTAAAGCATTTTTTAAGAGTCTCCACCAAGAAAGAGAAACACGGGGATTTAATTTCAGCTTACTCGAGTATTTCCAAATGTTAAGAAATGAGATATCAACTTCATCCTTATCAAAATTTGCTGTTTTAACCATGGCTGAGATAGTTTTACCAGAATGAACCTTTAAAAGCTCTAATCTGTCTTCAGGGTAGTCCTTCTCAATCTTCAGCTTGCAGATTTGATTGACAAGCTCATCCCCACAGTATTTATGAAGTACTTCTACATTCCAATTCCCTTCTGTAATGAAACTAGAAAGGACGGACAGGTTATCAATCTCAGAAGAAATAAAGGTAGGCCAACTTTCCAATCTTCTATCTAATAACCAAATGTCCTTCAAAACACTTATGGATGTCCCATCTTTAATTCTCCACCTCACAATTTGTTTCAAAGCTTTTGCTCCACTAAGAAGTATCTTCCAGGATGAAGAAGAGAGCTTTTTCCTTTCATAATTCAAAATGGAATTTCCATATTTGGCAGTTATGGTTCTACTTAGTAAAGAATTTGGCATGTTTAATACCTTCCAAGCCAATTTTGCTCGCAGTGGTTTAACTGAATGAATAGCTGAATTGATACCGAGCCCTCCTAGATTCACCGGTCTGCAGACTTCATTCCAAGCTAAAAAGTGCATCCCTTTAACACCATTGCATTTATCCCACAGGAAGTCTCTACATAATCTGTCAATTTTTTTTAGCACAGATAATGGCACCAAAGATAGAGTAGAGTAGAATATATGAAGAGCTTGAATCACAGATTTTATGAGAGTAATTCTCCCAGCTGTAGAAATGTATTTCTTCCCCCACACATTCATTTTACCCGCAACTTTTTCCAAAATGAAAGAAAAGTCTGCTGCCACAAGTCGCCTCAAAGCAATCTTATTCCCCAGATAACTGAACTCTTTTACTTCTTTGATTCCCAAGAGCAATGAGATACTCCTCTTCCTTCTTCTTCTCATCGCTTTGCTGAAAATTATGGAAGACTTACAAGTGTTAATGACCTGTCCCGTCCAGCTGCAATACTTCATCATAATCTTCTTAATTATTCTTAAATTCCCTTCATTGGCATTGAAGAAAATAAGGATATCATCAGCATAAAGGAGATGGGAGATCCTTGGAGCTGAGGGTGCCACCTTTATCCCCAAATTTTTTCCACGAAAAGCATTTGTGAGTAATTGAGAGAAAAGAATAAAAAGGTAGGGGGATAAAGGACATCCCTGCCTAAAACCACTCTTCCCTACAATTTTATCCAACATCACTCCATTAACTTGAATCCAAGAAAACAGGGTTAGTAACACAATCCATAATCAGGTTAGAGAATTTAGAAGGGAAACCACATAACACCAAGATTTGCTTAAGGGTGTCCCAAGCCATACTGTCATATGCTTGTTACATATCAAGTTTCAAAGCAACCATTCCTCTTTTAGATTTTGAAATCCTGAACTTATGAAAAAGTTCATTAGCTAGAAGCATGTGATCAGATAAAGATCTATTTTTAATAAATGCTACTTGCTCCTCCTAAATAAGGCAATGAATGACTTTCATTAACCTATTTAAAAGGATCTTTGCCACAATTTTATAGATAGACAAACAAAGGCTTATAGGCCTGAAGTTGGATGGAGCAAGAGGGTTGCTAACTTTTGGTACAAGAATAACCAAGGTTTCCTTCCAGAAAGAAGATAATTTCCCTGAAGATAAGCATAGTTGTAAGGCTTTCCACACATCTTTCCCCACAATATTCCAGTAAGATTTGAAAAAAGAAAAAGTAATCCCATCTAACCCAGGTGCAATATTGTTGCCAAGATCTTTAATCACTGATTCCAGTTCCCGTAATGTAAAATCAGCTTCAAGAGCTTCACGGTGTCCTTGGTTCAAGACGTTTTCAAAAACAGGCCAATTAGATAAGATACAACTTCTATACTTCCATTTGTTCATAAAAAACCAAGACATATAATCCCTGATATCAGCCGGATCTTCAATCATCACACCATCCTCTTTTTTCAGCTGCCTAATAAAATTGGCATTCCTCCTCCCATTTGCAAACGAATGAAAGAAAGAAGAGTTCAAATCACCTTCTTTTAACCAATTAGCTTTAGCTCTTTGTGTCCACCAGGTATTTAATCTAGCAAGAGTGGAATTGAATTCAGAAATTTTGTTTCTCAGGATCATACCTTTGCTGGCCGAGAAATCCTGATCAGAAGCTTCTTCCAGCTGTAATTCCTCAATGTCCTTCTTCAAGTTTTCCTTCAATACTTCTAGTTTTTGGTGATTGGCCTTACTCCAAAAAAACAAGTCTTTAAGGACTCTACTCAATCTTTTATTAAGTTCTTCCATGTCATCACCTCTGACTTGTTTAGCCCAGGAAAATTTAACCGCCGAGGATGCAGCTGCATAGGAAAGCCAAACGTCTTCAAATTTGCGAATTCTACATCCATTAGGAGGAAGATTAAACATCTTCAACACTATGGGGCAATGGTCAGAGGCAATTCTATTGAGATGCCTTAAAGAATGTTGATTGCAATGATCCAAAGCTTTTGAATTCAGCAAGCATCTATCAAGCCTCTCAAGGATCAGAGCACTTCCTCTTTTATTTACACCATGTAAATTTAGAACCAAGAATACTTACATCGTGCAAGTCATTCCTATTCATAAAGGATTTCATCTCCAATGGCCCAATTGAAAAAGAGAACTTTTTCCCACCTTTCTTTTCATCTTGAGAAAGGATATAATTGAAATCCCCTCCGGCTATAAAGGGAGAATCTATATTAGCAGCTCCATCTAGAAAATTCCATAAATCCCTTCTTCCTAGAACTTCTCTGCTTCCATAAATAGTAGCAACCTTCACTCTAAATTTGTTAAAAATCTCCAAATCCCCTAAAATGCATTGATCTGAGGAGTGCAACAAGGTAAAATCTGCCACATTAGAATTCCAAATAACCATGATACCACCCAAATTCCCTCTAGAAGGATGAAGAAAGAAATTCCAATCCTTCCCCATCATTTTGTGAAAGTCTTCCATAGATAACGAAGACAATTTAGTTTCTACAATACCAACAAACAAAACATCCCACTCTTTTATAAAATCCTTTAAATATAAGGAGGCCTCCTTCTTCTTAGCCCCCCTACAATTCCAAAAGCTGATGGAATTCATTTGGATTTGAATGGGGAGATACCCCCACCCTTAGCCTTGTTAGAACCAATTCTAGTATGTCATGATGATGAATTTAAAGGTCCCAAGAGTCTTATTTTCTTAGCAAGCTTAGTTTTATGAGAAGAAGATTTCCCGTAGTTCACAGTGTTGATAACTTTCTGCAAAGATTCACTGTTAACTTCCTGGATAACTGTAGAAACATTATTATCCATACAAACTTCTTTTTCCATTGTGACTGCTCCTTCCTGTCTATCTTCCTCCATGAGCTCCAATTGAGATTTTAAACTACAGCCATTTTCAGCAAGATCACTCAGGTGGTCAAACTTGTTGTTCAGATCAACAAGAGCTGTATGAGTAGAATCAACACCTGAATTTCCCTTTGGAATCCTGTTTTCAGATAAAACAACAGTTGGAATGCCATTTGTAAGTTCTCCAATTAAATTTAAAGCAGCATCACCATCATTCCTAATTTCCACTTGATTAGCTCCAACCAAAGAATTATAGGCTCTGTTTTTTAGTTCTGGAATAGAATTTTGATTCAAGAGAACTGAATTATGATAGGGAATGCTAGAGTTCGCAGATAATCCCTTGGGATCTACCTGAGTTCGCAAACAACCCTTTCCAATAGATATATCAGAAATGTTCGGACATGGCACAGAGTTAATAATTTTGCTCTTCTCTATCAAACCAGATGTTCCTTAATATGATCTTTTGGATCCAATGTGCCTTTCTTCTCAATGATAATATCCCTACTACTGGAATTAACCACATCAGGCCTTCCAGGGATATCATTACTCCCTAAGCCTTTCGCCTTTGCCATTTTGTCCACTTCCATTTCTGTCACAGGAACATCTTTTTTCTTTACATATTTGAAGGTGTTTGAAGAGATCTTCTTGCTACCAATTTTTGAGAAATTCTTCTTCTTATTGTTGACAAAGATCCACGGCCCATAAGAAGGATCTTCAAGGCAACCTTGTTCCTTATCAGCAATACATCCTTCATCCCCGTTACCTTTGGCCTTCAAAATGTCGTGGACATTGTTCAAAGAAATACATTCCTTATCAACATGTCCAAGCTTTCCACATGTAAAACAAAAGTTTGAGACTTTCTCATAAACCACTTTTTGGAAAAACCTTCCACCCATGCTATCAACCCAAACTCCTAAAGGAAGCAGTTAATTAAGCTTGATTCTCACACAAACTCTAGTAAACTCTCTTCTTCCCCAATGGAACATGTTTCCATCTAGCATTAATGGTGTACCAATTCTAGAAGCAATGCAAGATACATTCTTCTCATCCCAACATTGTAATGGTAAGTGAGGCATTCTAATCCAAATAGGAGTAGTAAGGCCTTCAGTAGAAGAAGAGTTGAATTTTGGAGACCATTTCTCCATACCAATAACATGTTCTTTCACAAACCAAGCTCCTCCTGAAAGAGCAGCTTCTACCAACTCCTCTGATGTGAAAGAGCACAAAAACCATCCTTTTCCTAATGTCGTGAAGTGAAATTGACCAAAAATTTTTCACTGCTTCCTTAACTCCCAAGCCACTATATTAGAGGGTAAATCATTCCCAAAAACCTTGACTACCAGAGAATTAGAGAGTCTATTAGAATTCTTTTCCTCCAACTCCTGAATGAGTTTAACTGCTTTACCATCCTCCAAAAACACCACTTCTTTATCGTTGAAATCCAATTTGATATAAGGCTTATTACTCCAAGGATTTACAGGAGCAGCTGCAACTGGTTTAGGCAAAGCGTCAACCACCTTGACAACGTCCAAGGCTTTATCCTTATTCAGGGTAGAATGAAGATTATCGTTACCCGAATTCAGCGAATTTTCATTTATCGCACTGCGACTTGGTCCAGGGATCGCTTTCCGATTCACGAATCGGTTAACAAAAATCTTTATTCCAGAAGAAGACGCATTGACATCTGCTGTAAAATCAGTTGTTTTTAAAAAAATGGGAGTCTCTGATCTCTCAGATACTGCAATTGCTTTCCCTTTGCCTTCTACATATTTAATCTTCTTTGGCGATGGATTGGAATTTTCCTTGATCCTTAGAACAACTTGGCGAATCACCCTGAGCAAATTACTCCGTTGTTGAGATCCCAAATTTGAAAATCCATTGCCCATCTTCTTACTATTTGAATTACCTGCACCAAATAGAGAATTCAACGACAAACATTATGAATCAACTATCAAAAACTCCTCTACCGTCCATATTGACGATGACCCTCTTCTTCAAATCCTCAGGCGTTGACACACACTCGAATCTGGGACAATCGCCAGTGGAGTGTCGGCGATCCTCCACCGCCATACCCAGCAACGAGCGAACCCGCCTAATAGAAATTCAAAAAATGCTATTTTCTCTCTCTAGAATCTCAGACACTCTCTCTCAAGAAATACGTATGCTCGATGGACGATGTATAATAAGATAGAAGAAATTAATTTTAATGAGACCTTTTCTCTTATACCGAGGTTAGAAGCCATTAGAGTTCTTCTAGCATTTTCCTACTTTAGAGGATTCTAGTTATATCAAATGGATACTAAGAGTGCCTTTCTAAATGGGATGATCAATGAAGATGTATATGTTAAGCAACCTCCAAGTTTTAACAATTCATGATTCCCAATCAAGTATTCAAGTTAAAAAATATATTATATAGATTTAACCAAGTGTTGCGGATCTATGGTCAATAATTTTGATGATAGCAAACATTCTTATTTCTCTATGATTGCCTTTTGTACTAACATTTCAGGTCCACATCATCAGACTGCAATTTGGAACCAGCTCAAGATTGGGTAGACTAGGTCTGAGTCAGTTTGTACAATTTTTCCTTTCTTGAGTCTGTTGTATTTAGTTTGGCACCTGATGATTTGTAACTTTGAAGATTTTCTATTGTTCCCTAAAGAGTTCTTTTTTTGTAACATCGTCCGGGATGATATTTATAACGTCTTGGACGATCTGTCCAAAAATAGAAACCCTAATTAGGGCATCCTCATTAAGGCAGCCGTCATGAGCTGATGGCCTGGACGATACCTGTATCGGCCAGGAGATAGTCTTAATTCAGAAAGAATCAACCGCCATAATCTGTTTAGGAATTCTTTGTTTTAGGAAATCGGCCAGGACGATATTTATATCGTCCATGCCGATCTAACTCAATTATGCCTAAATTGATCTGGTATCTTTGGAAAGCATTAATGGTTGATTGTTACGATCACATCGTCCAGGACGATCGCAGGATCGGCCGGGACGATGTCCTGGACGATCTACATCGTACAGCTCGAATTCAGGGCGATGATCAGGACGATTGAAATCGGTTTTAAACTAATCGGCCTGGACAATCGTGATATCGGCCAGAACGATGTAACCAATTTTCTTCTGATCATCCCAAATCATCCCGGGCTGATGAGCTGAAATTGTACTGATCGTACAGGATGATATGGATATCGTCCTAGACGATAATGTTGGCAACTTGCATTAATGAGCTTGTTTTGAGATCTTCTATTTAAGCTATGACATGATACTTTGTAAGTGTCTTTGACAGCCATTGTAGCTTCGTTATTGTGGGGGAAACTTGAAGAGAGAGCTTAAAAGGGAGTGAGGAAAGGGTGAAGTTTGAGAGAGGGAGAAGATCCTGTGAGGTGGATCTCATGGGAGTATGGAGGGGGATCCACACGGTTGCTCCGGCAAGCTCTCACCTGAATACCGTCGAATTCAAGGCTTGTCTCGAGGGAAGTTCACCAAAGAAGAAGATCTCTTTGGTGTCAAAGGACCCGGCGACTCCGCCGTACCGGGGAAGGTGGAAGTGATTTTGTAAGGGCTTCTCCGCCTAGCTATGGGGGCTAAAGGAGAGACACTTGTTTTAGTGCAATACTTTGAGGGTGCCTCCAAGGAGTGGACGTAGGTCAAGGTTTGACCGAACCACTATAAATCCGGTGTGTTCTTTCTTATTATTTACTTCCGCATTTAATTTCCGCATTTGGTTTTCTTTATGGTTATTTTGGTTTGAGTTTTATCTTTGGTTTTAAAGTTATCCAATTCACATCTCTCTTTGTTAGCCTTGGGCCAGTTCTATAGGGCTTAACATCCCTAACAAACTTTCAAGTGCCATCTGAGCACTTTCACCAAGCACCTAGAGACTGGTAAGAAAGGCTTAGTGCAATCCTCTTGGATAGAGCATTTATTAAGGGTAGTTTAGACATCACCCTATTCCTTAAGAAAATAGGAGAATATCTACAAATTATTCAAATTATGTTGATGTTATACTTTTTGGATTTACAAATAAGAATCTTTGTGATGAATTCTAAAAATAATGAGTGAGAAGTTTGAGATGAGTATGATGGGAGAAGTATTTATTTCCTTGGATTTAGAGTGAAGTAAAGGGATGATGGAACCTTCCTTAGCAAATCAAAATATATCAAAGGAAGATATCTTATTACTATTTGCGTGCTTTCTATATGTGAAGAGGTTCATCACCTCATCTTCTTATTGAAGGAGGTAGTTCTTCCTTTCATCACCCTATTGACAACCACTTTTGGTTCACTTAAGATGAAGCAACCAATTATTAGTACAAGGAATCCCACATCAATCCATCTAGATAACTGAATCAATAAGCCCAAAATTATGAGGTGATGAACCTCTAGCTGTCATATTCAATTCTGAGCTTATTCATGAATTTTTTTTGCCTATCATGAGTTCTTATGTTTGTAGATGCCCTGTAGAAATTACTAAAGAGAATTTAGCCCAATATCTTCACTTATCCATAAAAGAGCCAAACCTTATTAAATCTCTTGTAGGGCCGACTATGAAAGGATTCTTATAAATCTGATAATTAGGAATATTACTCTAAACTAACATCAGCTCCATGTCCATTTCTTAAATAAAAATACCCACATTATCCAGCATATTCTTAGAACCTCAATTTTTTCTAATGCTAGAGATCGAGTAAATATTACCCCACTCCTATCCTTAAGTACCTACTTTGTTATGTTTGGGACACAATTAGATGAAGTCAAAATAACTATTGGTTATATCCATACTATCACCTCCATCTGCTTTTCTTCCACCTGGAGCAAACAAAATATTGCTTTAGGATGCATCATTGCCTATGTTCTAAATAAAAATATGATCTTATCCACCATGCCAATGTTGATCATTTCCCTTTTTTATACACCAGCCGTTCCTTCCACATTCTCTTTCATCATTAGCCTTCTATATATGAGTCCTTAAGTTCGAGAGTTGACTAGTTTTCCATAAGCTTCAACACTTGCATCTAGCAGCATCATGAGTAGCACAAGCTAGACATGGCTTGGTTTGGCAAATAATTTTCATCTATTAACAAACAATTTTCATATATTTACAAGTATTTCTATCCACCACCACCTAATCATGAGCCTTTCTACTTTTAAGGTTTTTTTTTTTCTTTATTTTTTTTATTTTTCAATGTTATGTAGTTTTACCTTTATTTATGTTTGATCCTCCTTTTTTTTAATGTCAAAAGGGGGTAGTAGTTTGGTTGTATGTGTATTTATTCTTATTAATTATGCAATTCATTTTAGGTATCTTATATTTTCATTTAGCCTAAAATTAATTTAAAACCTTTAAAAAAAATAATTTGACCCCTATTTTCAAATCTATCACCTAGTGAGGGGGAGATTTGGAGAAAAATGTTAACTTGCATTTTTAACCAAAAGTGTTTATTATAATAAAAAAAAGGGAGATTGTTGCAAACTAGGATCCCTAGCTTGTATCTTCTATTATAAAAAATATTATTAATTATTTTTTTCCTAGCACCTGTATTGAATATTATTTTACCATGTGTATAAATATTTCAGGTATATCATACACTACTCAATAATGTTCAAGGCTCAAGTTTGCCTAGAATCTGGTGGTTTAAAAGATTTTGTATGTTTAATTTTTTTTTTTTTATATTTCTCGAGTTTGGCCATGTAAGGGAAAATGCTAAATTCAGGACCATGCACATAGACATATGGGCGTGAGAAAAATAACTTAAAATTTCTTTGAACTAATCATATCGTACGTCTCAGATCATTTTGTATGATCAGTTAAATAAAAATTCATTTTAATGGCTAATTTTATAATTAATACTTTTGAATTAATCATCCTATACTATGTAGATCGTATTGTGCAATATTTTTCCATCAAGAAACTCTAGTTGCTAAATAATTTAAGTATTTAAAAATTCAATTTTCAACTAGTTGTACAGCACGATCCCAACTGTAATGTATTATATTTGAAATATTACTTAAATTAATCTCCATGATTAGTCAATAAAATAAAGATTTAATAAATATGGCTAATAATATTATATGATGTGGCTGGCAGAGATGTAATTCGATCATCTCGGATATCATACCAAATGAAACTATAATTTTCAAACTAATAGTATTGAATAATGTCAACATCATATTGGATGATTGATAGAGATAATTTTCATTCATCCTAAAGACCAACTCTTATGAATAATAGATAATTGAACTAATGATATCAAATGGTCATCCAGTCTTATTGTGCAATCATAACACAAAAATTGAACTAGGGGTGTCAATTCGTGTCAACGGGTCGTGTTCGGGTAAAACCCAATTTTTGACCCAGCTGTTTCTGACCTGACCCAAACTTGAACCGATTTAGGTTTCAGGGCAGTTTTCCTAATCCAAACCTGACCCAAATCGAGTTTAAGTTAACTGACCTAGATCAGGTTCGACTCAACATGACCCGACCTGTAAACTATTAAATGCATAAAAAAATATGAAATTTGGAAAACTAATTTGCAATTAAATACATGGAATTTTACAAGGTAATGCATACAAAAAACTATTATTTAAAATGTTTTCAATTGTTTAGAAATTACAATGTTACATATTACATTGATTACAAAGTACATAATTTACAGATAAACTCAAATTACACTTCTTATATGGCTACACTTCAACTTGAAGAATGAAGATATCTTTAAACCTCTTACTGTCCTATACGTCAACTTAAATTAACTGCAAAAAAAAAAGATGGTTAAACACTTAAAGCTTAAAATTCATAAACAAATAAAAATCATAAAATTTTAAATAATGAGATTGTATAACTAGTAAACTTTATCGAATAGCTTAGGTAAACCCTCCAAGTCTCCAACACATTTAGCAACTATTGAGAAGTAACTCATGTAGTAAATAATATATATTTGATTTTTCTAATTCTCTATTACCATCCAAGGCTCTAGTTTGCATTAAACTTAATGACTAAATATTGTATCTATGAATTAATGAATTATCTGCTCTTGATTTAAGCCAACACAAATGCCACTCAGTTGCAATAGCATTTAAGCTAACATAAAAGCCACATGATCATGCATGTAGCACCTAGGGATTTAGTTTTAGAAGCTCAAAAATGAAAAAACCTAATGAAAACTCATAATAAAGATAAAAAATCTTGACATGCAATCATCCTATCACCACATTATCTCCAAATGCAAAAAAGGCTACTAGCTGTTGATATATGCCATCAAAATCTAAAGCTTGTAAGGAAATATCTAACTACGGGGGTAGAAGGAGACTTAAATTCATCACATGTGATTATTGAGAAACCAAACCTACAATAACCATTCAATTATGAAGAATGCAAATAGAAATTAGGGCAAGGGCAAGGAAAAGAGAAACAGAGAAGAGGAAAGGAGAAATAAAAAACTGAAAGACACAAGTCAAAACACATGAACTAATCAAGTAACCTAACCCCTGGCCCCAGACTTAAGTCAAACCTGCATAATATTAATGAATATAATGGGTTAAATTTGGGTCAAAATGGGTGTTTGGGTTAAACCAAACATGACCTGAAACTCAAGTCAGGTCAAATATTCAAACTTGAGCCCGACCTGTTTGCTAAGCAAGTCGACCCAAATTAGGATTTGTTTAGGGCGGGTCTGGGTCGGATTTTATGTCATGTCAAAAATTGACACCCCTAAATTATATAATTTGTCTGAACAACTATTTCATTATACTAGATGAATCCCTATTTTGAACTAATCGTACTATATATAATCCTAGATCATACTATACAAAAAGTTATGGCTTAATTTAAGAATTAGGGTTTTTTGAAACCTTATACTTAAGCAATTCTAATTGGTCTATAAGTAGATTTTTTGTTGTTGAAAAAACTCTTAGGAAGAATTCTTGAGAGAGTTCTTTGGCTTTAGAGAAGGAGAAGATGAGGTTGTGCATGAGGGAGAAGGAGTATAAGAAGATTCCACATAGTTTCTCCAAGCAAGCTTGCACCTTATTTTTCCTAGTGGCCTTGGTGAGTTCTTGGAGTTCCCTGTCTTAGAAGATAAGCTTCGAGGTCAAGAGTCATGGGTTCTCTGCCTTCACCAAGAGGGTAAAAAAATATTGAAATCTCTCTTCCATCACTAGGATGGTGAGAAATATTTCAAATGTACAATGCCATCACCAGAAGGGTGATAAACGCTTTGAGGTTCCCTTCCTTCATTAGGAGGGTGGCATAGCTTTTGGTTCTCCAACACACCAAGTTTGGTGGAAGTAAATTATAAGGACTTCTCCACCTTATCTTGGGGGATAAAGGAGAGTCACTATAGTGTTAGTGCAATACATGGTGAGGAGGACTTCGGGGAGTGGATGTAGGTCAAGGTTGACCGAACCACTATAAAATTCAGGTGTGTTCTTACTGATTTTTTATGCACTTTTCTTTTTCATAATTTATTTTCTAGCATAGTTTTTATTTCATTTCAATTTGTTGTTAAATTATTAAATTTTCTTGCTTAGTTCTAATTCGTGCTAGAAAAAGAAAATCAAGATTTTTGTATTTTCTTCTGCTTGCATATTGTGACTTAGTAAGAATATTCATAAATTGTGGTATTGATTAAATCTAAAAGAAAAAGATATTTCAAAGTGTAACTTTTAAATAACCAATTCACCCCTCCTCCCCTCTTGGTGCACCTAGGGATAGTTCAACGAGGTCTTACAACCTCCGTTGAACTTTCATTCTTGTCATGAAGCAATTATATTTGCACCTTTGATAAACTCATTATTCCAAAAAAGAAATAGTAAGACATAAAAAATGATTAAAATGTCAAATAATACTCCACTATTTAGTTGTGAATTGTAATGATCAAAGGGTGGAAATTTTAACTTAAATATTAATGAATAAAGCATCCAAAGGAATTATCTTCATTAATATCAAAATTGAATTCCTCAACTATAAGTTTAAGTACAATTGTACTGATGATTTATGTTGAATGGTTTATCATTTAGGAATTAGTTGTACATTAGTTAATTTTGAAATTCATTTATAAACCTTTCTTATGTAATAACTTAGTTACACTCTCCTTTTTAAAATAAAGTATTAGAATCTTTTAAGAATTTAACATCCTCATATACCAGTTTTTAATGTTATAGTACTCATTTTTCTTAGCTTTATTCTTTTTGTTTTTTCTTTTGATCTTCTTGAATTGCATTTCTTTTCTTTTAATGCACATAAGTACTTAAATAATAAGTTTTATTATCTAATTAACTTTATTCCTTTAAGTGACCCTAAGTAAGAATTATGTAAGGATTGTACAAGTTTACTAATTCTATACTTGAGTTCCTAATGAAGTTGATAAAGTTATCTAAGTACTTTGTTTTTTGAAAATTTTCTATTTATCCTTATAATTTATAGTTAGTTCTTAGCTACTATAGGGTTGAAGTTAAAAAAATAAAGTACTAACTTATACAATATTCCTTAGTTGATTGTGGTTATTTCTAAATTAAAAAATTTTGTTCTTTGTTCATTCAATTTAGCACCCATAATTTTGTATTATTCTTAATTTTAAATAATTTTTAATTGAAAATATTTCCATTAGTCAAATGAGTTATCAATGTGTAATTAAGAGAGGACATTTCAATAGTTGAGCAAATAAAAAATTTAGTTAATGAAAATTTACATAAATAATATAAATAATCAAATAAATAAATAAACTAAAGAGTACATGCAGCAAAATAAAAAAGGCAAATACTAAACTATAACCATACTGACTTGTGCACTAATACACAACTCAACCACAATAACAATTTGACAACATCATCATCAAAAACTTTCTAAGAAAAATAAAATACAAAATAAAAAAAGAAAAAAAAAATAACATCATCATCATCATCAATCTTTGTCTCCCTCTCTCATGCATAGAAAAATAAAACAATTAGGATCAATCCAAACCCTCCTCTTCCTCATCATCATCATCATCATTTTTGTCGGTGGGTGCCACACATAAGGGTCATACGTGGGAGCTAGAATAAACTAAAGATTAACCAATTTTTCCATGAATAGACTCCTCCTAAGTATGCAAAAAAGAAATGCTTCATTAAATTACGAAGCATATGTCTCTTATGACTTCATGTGCATCCTACATAATAGAACTTTATCAAACATTAGAGCTCTAAATAATAACATATTTCAATTAAATAAGAATATATATATATCATTGCATTTTCATAATTAAAATATAAATAAACAAAATTTTGTAATTCTTTTTTTTTTTTTTTTGAAAGATCAATAAATGCATTAAAAGATAAAATCATGAACTACAAAGTTGATTCCTCCTTCAACAAACTAACAAAAGAAGGAGGAATCTTATTACAATCCAAATCTTCCCAAACAAAACTACTAACCATAGCAAGGTTAGCACACATATCTGCTAACTTGTTCCTGCCTCTCTCTATACAATTAAAGATGACAAAATTAAAATCTTTAAAAAATTCAGTCTTCCATCCCCTTGAAGTCATGAAGCCGAGCCTTATGAAGAATCTTCATCACGTTTGAATTGTCTCCTTCAATGATTACTCCCTTATATTTAAACATCCAATCTTTGTTAACTCCTTTCAAAGACTTGATAGCTAACATCTCCAATTGAGAAATGTCCCAATGCATGCATGAATCACCAAAAGCCAAAAAAAAACCTCCCTTTGTAGTCACGGATAACTCCTCCCAAACCGCCTCTATGAGAAAATCCAACTGAAGCATCTACATTGATTTTTAACCAATCGGGTGGAAGGGGATACCAAGTATTCGATAGCCTAAAAGACTGATTAGCATCCCTTAATTCTGATTTTGAGTTAACAATCAATTTAGAATTTGAAGAAAAGCTGACAACATTTGCAGCAATAGAGTTTGCACCTTCTACCACTTTATCATGTAAAAGTTTGTTCCTAGCTTTCCAAGAGAGGTATATAACATTACAAAACAAATTGAGAAGCATACCATTTTGTTTTGCCATTGAATCCATCCAAGTACAACATTCTTCAAAGTTATGAAATATTGGAATCCAAAATCCCCATTTGTTTAGCTGTGGAATAACCTCTTTCAGCTTGCTGCATTTGAGTAAAACATGTTCCACATCCTCAATACCGTCCAAACACCTTGGACAAGCTTCATTCTCTTGCAATCGTCTATGTGTTAGATACTGATAGGTTGGAATTGCATTTTTAAAAAGCCTCTAGCAAAAGACTTCCACCCGAGGAACAATTTCTTCCTTAACCATTTTGAATATCTGCATTCATGTAGATTTTGTTGCTTAGATTCAACAATCAATCCAGAAATTGTCTTTCCAGAATTCTGGTAAATCAACTCCTGTTCATCCTCCCGAAGAGATGATTTTATATTGGTTTGTAGAATCAGTTGCACCATTTCGGTCCCAAACAGTTTCAGCAATTCTGCAGCATTCCAATCCTTGTCTTCAATAAATCTGTCCAGCATTATATTCTCCTCACCTTGGGGAATAACAAATGCTGGCCATTTGTTGATACTTCTATCCAGTAGCCATTTATCTTCAAAGACAATAATAGAAGAGCCATTGGCAATATTCCATCTTAAGATAGGATTTAGAGCTTTTCCACCATCAGTAATTATCTTCCATGATGATGAAATTCTTCTTTAACAAAATTTTGTAATTCACATAATGCATAGAGCTCCATAGAATCACCAATTTTAGTAAAGATGGACAATAAATTCAACTATTGAACAACAGTTAATAATTAAAGAATTTCATCATATTACTAGCGATTGTTTAGAACACTATTTTAAAGCTTTATTTATACTAGAATTATTTTTTATGGAATCAAAATTTTTTTCAAATTGAATAAATAACACACTTTTTTAATTTAACTGGTGAATTTTTTTTTTAATAAATACTTAAATGTGTAGAATAGTTGTAGCTACAATATACAAAATGATACATGTTGAATGTTTAGTAAGTACAAAGTTATCCTAAATTTTAGGCTACACTAATTTAAATAAAAGAAATGTAATGTTTTGCTTACTTCTTTAATCTATTTTTAGCTATTACAATTTACTAATTTTGGTAATGGTTCTCTGAATATGGCTCGTGTTATGAATAGTTGCTATTATTAGATAAGCTTTATAGTGTTTTGCTCCCTGTGCACTATTGGTTATAGTACTATTATGAGTATTGATTGCAAGTTTTGTAATGTAATAATACAGTTTGCAAGAAATAGAATATCTTTCATTGTGGCTATTTGGAGTTACTTCACCTTTATTTTATATAATTATAACTGTGGTCAATTCCAACCATTTTACAAAATTTTTTGTTATTTCTATGTTATGCATTGTTGTTTTCTTTTTTGCAATCCTTATTTTTTGCAGGTTTTCTGGACTAAATTTTTTGGGGACAAGTTGAATACTTTTTGTAGGAAGAACGTGCTGAATGTCCATTTTTTTTATCTTCATTTTTTTGGTTATTGTTTACTTGTAGCCCTAGCATGCCCATAGGCTTTTATGTATTTTTTAGTATTGGGAACCATCAACTCTTAGTTTTTATTTTGAATTTTCTTGTAGCTCTATTGAGCATTAGCAAGCTAAAGGTCTCCATTAAGGATCTTGTAACCTTTATTTCATATTAACATGTAGGCAAACTTTATTTTTTAAAATTGAGATAGTAGGAATGTAATTTACCTTAATTCAAATAACTTTTAGAGTTCATATGACATCAAAAAAAGGATCGAAGTGCACAAAACCAAGTTTTCTCATTTTAAATTCCTTTCATCTCTCTCTATCTCTCTAGTGAGATGCCTTAGGAAGATAAATGACTTTTAATAAAATAAAATTGAAGTGAATTTTGATATTTTTATTAAAACAATGATTTGGAACCATGGCACTAGACCGTTCACCATTGTAGTGTCACCTAGTGCCATAACTTTAAATAATTTGACAATAATAAAGGGAGCTCAATGTCTTAGTGATGTTTAACCCAGCCCCACCTCACTCCCATGGGAAATTTTTTTATATTTTTTATTCATGTATGGAGACCCCTAGGACCTGCTTTAAAATTGATTTAGACATCCAAATGCATACAAAACACTCACATATACATGCAAAAGGTGTAAATGTAAAAAAATTCAGTAAGTTACTCTTACTAAGCCAATTCAGAAAAGGTATAACTACATACTACTTCACAAGGCATTATATTGATGTCTTGAATCAAGTGCTAACACATGATGCAACACTAAGACAAAAATCCAAAGATAAGATCATAAACCATGGTCCTACATAGAGATTTCAATCATTCATTATGCACAACTCTCCAAGAAAACAAATAAACTTTTCATCATACTCTTGAAATCATGGGCGAATAGTGTTAAAGCTAAATTTAAAGATTCTTAATAAGAAAAATATCTTCATAAATGAAGTGATTTCAAGACCACTATTTTTTTTTATTTGGCCAATATAGATGTTTATATTTAAATGTTTTTATATTATTTTATTTGTTAATTTACTTTCCCATTACCTTGGGACATATCATCAACTCATATAATAATGCTTTACTCTTAAGGATTTTTGAAGTTGTATAAACTTGGAAAAGGCTTACAAATAGGACCTTGCTATGTACTTTTGATTCCTTAAATATAATTTATTTTTTCTTGTACAATTTCATATGGAAAGGCTTGGTGTATGCTCTACTCATTGGTAAAGCTTGGTGGTTGATCCCCAAGACTTTAATCAATCCTTAGTTACGTCTTCTTATATTTAGTCCCCCTATTTTCAAAAATATTTTTCATCACCTCCACTTATCCTCAATCCTAGATTCCCTAAACCAAAAAAAAAAATCCAACCTCGCCAAAACTCTTCAACCAAAGTTCCAAAAAGTATAAAAACACCACCATTACTTTTTTAACATCAAAATCCTTTGATTTGGAGTTCCTTATTATTTTTCTTCATAGAAACTTCATCCTTTGATAGTTTAGTAGTTTCAGCTTCAAAATGTGTCCAAATATCTGAAGTTTCATTTTACCAAAATTTGTTTCTTTTATATTATCTTTATTATGATAAAATTATTTTTTAAAATTATTAGAATCTTTTTTTTTTGTTCTTTAAAATTCTTAAAACTTATGCAGTTATTATTTAAATTTTTAATGAAGCACCCCAGAACCCACCTCCCCCCCCCCCCCCTTTTGAATTGACTAAGGTTTGGAAGCTTGCATATAAATTATCACTAAAAGATTACATATTAGACATACACAATGTATTTCATGTGTCAGTGATAATGAAGTGTTTTTCTTACCTAAAGCATAGAATCCTTGAAGACGAAGTTGAAGTATGGCCCAATCATATATATAGGGAAGAACTTGAACATGGTCTATGATGTCAAATAGTTAAGAAATAAACAAATCTATATTATTAAGATCTAATGGAAGCATAGGTTAGAATTAGAAGAAACTTAGGAGAAAGAAGATAAATTGAGATGATTGTTCCCAAAAAAAAATTGAAGTGCTAGCCTATACGGAAATGTTGAGGATGAAATTTTTATAAGGAACGGAGAATGTGATTAGTGCTTCTATTTAAACAAGTCCATCCAAAATGAGTTGAACCAAACTAGTAAAAACTTCATGTTTGTCATATGCTTATGATTTGTTTATGAAAATTTAAATTCTTTTGTGTTCAAATAAGTAGAGGAGAGTCCAAAGTTGAATTAGAAAAGCAGGAAAAGTTAAGTGCAAAAAGCTTCTTTGGACCACTGCGGTGTTGTAGTGGAAATGCTACTCTCTTTATTTAGGAGAAATAGATTAAGGTAGTATTATAGCACTAATATCATTGTCTATAAGGAGGTGCTTGGGAGCACTATAATGTTGAGCTCCTAGTTGTGAGAATTTTGAATATTAAGTTGCAGCGCTATGATGCTATGAGGAGTGGCACCGTGATATTAGGCCAAATTTAATATTTTTATATAACTATCTAAAAACATTTCCACTTAAATAATTTTCATTCACCATTCACTAAAAATGTCAGAGAGAGGCTTAGAAGCTGAATAGAAGAGAGATAAAAGAAAAGCTAGATTTTAGAAGCCATGGAGTCGAATTCATCCATCAAGCTAGTTAAAGATATGTTTCAACTGGAGGTAGGCTTCCATTTCCTTACTTTAGTTTACAATTTGGACAATTTGGTCAAAAATTAAGAGATTTTATTTGATTTAAATAAGTTTAAGAAATAATTTAGTTATCTATTGAAGTCTTTTATCTCTTCAAGATATATTACCTTGATTAAATCTGTTATTTATTTGTCTCACGGAAGGCCTTTTTTTATTGGAGTATAAGCAGCTATCTATTCCTTGGTCTTTATGCACTTGGAAATTAGAAGATTTTCTTTGGAAGTGTGAGGCTGGTTGTGGGCTATTGTTGGCATCTTTTATTTTTATGGATTTTCTCTGTTGGTTGCCTATGTGATAGTTTTTTCTTTAATATGAGGGAAGATGTTTATTGAAACTATTCTAATGCTTATTTGTTGGTGTTTTGAACTTTGATATATGAGGATTTACCTTGAAGGAGCTAAGATGCCAGTGTTTTTTTCTGCTAAAGTTTTCTCTTATTTCTGGATCCATTCTTTTGTTGGAATTGTGATTTTTTTTTGTCTTATTTTTTGCATGGAATAAGATGAGTTGGATTAACTTGATCATTTCCCTTGGAATGTTAGGCTGACAACTAGTGTTATTCCTTTGGAAGGTCATTATTTAGCAACTAAGGGATTGTCACATTTAAATCAAGTTTGTTGTACATTGGATAGTGGGATTGGCTGCCTGAAGTTATTTTTGCTAGTAGTTTCTAACTCTTCAAAGGATCGAGCCCTCCTCTCAGTTTTATTTATAATGCTTCGAATAAGTTTATTACCATTTTGAGTCCCTTGTTTAGTGTTTTTATTTTTTTTCTGTATATTTTCTTGTCTGTTTTTAAGCTTGATGGTTATAGTCTATTTCAGGAATTATAAGTTTTTCTAATTTTTCTTACCCTTTTTAATGAAATCTTTCTATTATAACCATTTCATTATTTTAATGAAAATGGTTTTGATTTCCCTTTATTTTAACAAACAAAGAAATAAATCCACCCAAAATGACTTGAAACAAACCTAATAAAACTTTCGTATTTATTCTGGGTTTGTAAGAATTTAAGTTGTTTTGTATTCAAATAAGTCTAAGAGAGCCTAAAGTTAAATTAGAAGAGTGGGAAATATTAATTACAAAATTCTCCTTTAGAGCATTATAGCACTACAGTGTTTCCCTCTTTGTTTAAGAGAAAATAGGCTGAAAAAGCATTATAGTTTTATTGCTAGGAGTGTGACAGCACTAATCTCTTTGTCTACAAGGAGGCAACTGAGAGCATTGTGGCATTGGAAGTGGGTGATGTAGCATTGAGCTGTTGGTTAGGAGCATCTGAAATATTTGGGCAAAGCATTGTGGCATTATGAGGAATGGCATTATGACCTTAAGATAAATTTAAGTTTTTTATATAAATATCTAAAAGTACTTCCACTTAAATCATTTACATTCTTCATTCATAAGAAACATCGAATAGGGGTTGATGGAGAAGAAAGAGAGAAAAGAAAAGCTAGGCTTTGGAGGTTGTGGATTTGTATTTCTCCTGAGGGTTAGTTGAAGAAATCATTTATATTTAGGTAGGCTTTTGTTTCCATGCTTTAGTTTTTCAATTTGAAAATTTTGGGTAAGTATTATGGGGATTTATTTGATTTAAATGAGTTTAAGAAAATTTTTATCATGTAACTTTTACTATGTTGCAGCATGCATAATTCTGAGCATTTTGATAATTAAAACTCAAATTTTCACAATTTTTATTTAAATGTATAAATTTTCATGTGTTTTATAGTGCGTGTTGATTTTAAGAGAAAGTGTCATGGAATAATGAAAGCACTAAAATGATGCTTTAAATGTTCCGTATTATTTTTTAAATTATTGCTATTGAAAATGGGTACATGCTCTACCTCATATATATTACTAGAATTAGTATACAAGTGTCACTTCCATGAATTCATTCATTTTGTAAAATGTCATTTATATATGCTAAATATGTCAATGTTTTCATATTTATATGTTCCAATGCATATATGGCGAATGTTAAGAATGTGAGAGATGATCAAGTGTTATACTTATTAGAGCCCTAATATGTGTTTATGTTTTTTTTTTTTTTTTTTTATAAAAGGTATTTTCATTTTATCTAAAAACATGGTTACAAAGTCCTTAAAGGATCTAAAACTCACTCATGCTCAAAGAGCTACATCTTAAAATGAAAAGAAAACCTATTGAGTACATGATCCCAAACTAAATTATAATATGAAAAGAAGAAAAGAAAATAAAAGAGGCTAGCAAGAAGCCAAAACCCAAAAAATGAGGTACAACCTCTAGTACAAAATCTAATGTCCAAGACGTCCAACAACACCAAAATATTATCAACCTGCAACAAAAAATAAAAGAAAAAATAAATAAGAAAATTTAACATGAAAGCCTTGAAGCAGTGCCAACCAAAAACCCACAAGCAAGCATGAATAGCACAATTGAAGGTGCCTGTAATAAAATCTTACAAAGAAGAATTAAAATTCACCAAAAAATAGGCATTACGCCAATCATCCCTTCAACACAAAGGAGGCACCAAAACTAGGATTCAGGGAGACACGGGCTGCTCAACCAACATATGCAGGTAGATGAAATATGTCTATGTTCATGTATTCCTCCTTTTTTCTTGAGTAGGTGTGACATGATCAAGTAGATATATAAGTGAAAGTGGAGTTATAAGGGGAATTATGCATGTCTCTATCTATCTTGAATAGATGTGAGAGAAATTAAGTGGATGTACAAGTGAAAGTAGAGTTGTAAGCAGACATCGGGACATGTGCATAAATTACATACAAGTAATGTATTCAACCCTAAAGTAAAGTGAAGTTTGAAAGAAAGATCACGTTGTTGATATATACAAGTTCAAGAATTAATCAAGTTAACATAACTTACAAGTTCATGTATTGCTATTTACAAGTTAATGAAAATAAGATATCAATTTGTCATCTCTATCAAACATTAAGCATATGACTTCATATTTACTACCACATGTTATGAATAGAACTTCATATTTACTACCACATCACTCAATAAAATTGTAAAACTTATTGTTCACTATTATATTATTTATTTTAAATGAAATATATTTTTAATGCTATGATAAGGTTTCAGAATAACTACTGAGCAGTAGTTGATCACCATGTTTAATTTTGTATTTTTTTAAGGAAAAGGTAAACTTGAGGTCGAGTATATTAGAACTACAAATCAATCTAGATAAGTAGGCATCCTTAGTTATGAGTTTAACAGTTTGATACAAAGACCTAATCAAGAATAACTCTTAGGCTAGTTGATTAGATATGATTTTGAGTAACTTGAAGCCATAAAGTGTACTATAGGTTTACGCTATTAAAAAGAATGAACATGTGTGTATAAGATCATGACCAATACGTGATAAGAAAATCTTTCCCAAGTTAAAAAAATAAATAAAGATCCATTTAACAAAATTCTTAGAAGATTAACATCAATCTAGAAATTTTGTCATAAGTTTCTCTCCCACACAAGAGATAAGAGTTTATGAATCAAAATGAATTAGCTCAAATTATCACAAAATTAAATACCTCAAGAATAGACTTGATGGCTTGAATACTCACCAGCTACTATTATAATTTATGTTTAAAATATGTTTAATTTACATAAAAATTCAATCAAAATTATCCAAAATGAATTAAATGATTGAAATGAAAGGTTCCCACTCATAGAGGCTTAAATCCCAAGGAGGAGAGTTTTATAACATAAGAAGCATAACTTACAACCTTGGTAAGATTTTGAAATGGTGTGGCTCTTTTTTACTATGTTAGGGTTTCCTTCCCAACTAAGCCACCTTGACTCCCTCCCCCCTCCCTCTTCTTGGGAGGTTCCGCCAGCCCCCCTCCCCTCCCCTAATATGCCTTCACTTATGTATTTCCCTCCCCTTTCCTCTTCCACCCAACTCAAGAACTCCTCCCCTAAAATCTTTTGCACCTAGCTTTATCCCCTAAATTGAGCACTTGAATGCTTGCAAATCTTCCTTGCATGACTTTCCTGTCAACTTTGTTTCGTATCAAGACAATATCACCTACTATTTTATTGATGATGTCTCTGATTGCTCAAGAGATTGGGGATCCACTGTGGTCAGCTACTCCATTGGTACGAAGCCATATTATGAAGCTTTAAGGTCTGTCATGCTTAAATCTTGGAAACTTAAAGGTGTGCTTACCCTCATCTCTTTGAATGAGTTTTTTTCTTTCTTAGGTTTTCAATTGAGGACTTTGACATGGTTTATACATGGTCCGTGGTTTTTCTTTTGGAAACCATTTATCCTCCATAAATGGTCTCCACTTTTCTATC
This sequence comes from Dendrobium catenatum, assembly GCF_001605985.2. Lineage (NCBI taxonomy): Eukaryota > Viridiplantae > Streptophyta > Magnoliopsida > Asparagales > Orchidaceae > Dendrobium > Dendrobium catenatum. The sequence goes on from NW_021320079.1 coordinate 1,678,285, forward strand.
CGAAATGGGAAATTTTTTCTAGATTAAAATTGTGGATCTGTCTCTTGTATGCTAGAATCGAGAGGGTATATCAAAAATTATGAGTTTGGTTAGTTGTCCTATTGTAGTGGATGCTCTTACTATTCAAAACCTGTGGCTAAAATTTGATTATAGTCTCCTCTCATGGATAATATTTTAGTCTACAATGCTGGTGAAAAAATTGCCCTTAAAGTTCTTTATGACTGGAAACATGTTTCTTGTTCATGTTATGGATTGATTGTCCAGCCTCCCAATCTTTGTCCTACGTCTCCTATGCCCTAAACTGTCACTAATAACCCTCCTAGAGGCAAGTGTATGAGTAGAAAAATAAAATCAACTTGTTACCAAGTCTCTTTTCCTAAGCCAACCCCTCTTACACACACTTCCTCATCTACTGACCTGATTACTTCTAATGTTGTCGAAGCCCCTCCTACTTATGTTTTTTAGAACTTTGATGAGTTCTCGGCTATCAAAGATAATATCCCCAACCTTAATTTCCCTACTAAAACCTCTTCCTCTCCTAATAAATTAGACCAAGCACCCTCAAAACCCCAAAATATATCTTAATATCCACCCAAAAAAATTTCTATTCCTTTCAGAGTGTTAAGAATGTGCAAAATCTAGCAACCTGACAACCCTTCATAAACCTCTGGAACCTCAGACACCCCTCCCTAACCCTTAGCACCCCCAACACCCTCAGCATCTCCCCACCGAAGGACCTTCCCAAAAACTCTCCTTGTTGATCTCCCACTCTGGAAAATTAAGTAGGTCTAAAAGTGCCAAGAAGGCCTCCAACCTACCACCCAATTCCAAATGACTTCGCTAATATTGCTTCATGGAATATTGGAGGTTTCAAAAGCCCAGAAAAAGTCCTTTGTTGTAAAAACATGGTTTCCTCTTTAAATTTGGACATGATTTACATCCTTTAGGCAAAGATTCATACCTATTAGTTGAAAGACCATTTGTTCCATGCTGAGCATAGAATCTTCCAATCTAAAGATTGTTGTGACACTTTGCATTGTCTGACCCTGGGAGGATTTGGATAAAATGGAATACTTCTAATGTTTCTTGCACCCATATTTTCTCCTCGAGTCAAATGATTCATGGCTCCCTTACTATTGTCCCTTCCTCTTCCCACCTCATCTCAACGGTCTATGCTTCTAACTCTCATGGTGAAAGATTAAATTTATGGAAACATATTCTTTCCTTATCGGCTAGCATTTCCTCCTGTGGGTTTCATTCGAGGAATTCAATTGTTGTAGGTTTTTTTTATGAAATTATTGGGGTATTGATATTCCTAATAGTAAATTATTGGACATTAACAACCTGATTTATAGTATTAGGATTCAGGGCCTCTTCTCTATTGGTTACCTCTATACTTGGTACAATGAAATATGTGATTCTCCTATTCACATAAAACTAGATTGAGTTTTAGTGAATAGTCACTTGATGGAGGCTTTCCCATCTTCTTTTTATAGAGAGGAAAATCCTAGTTGTTCTAATCATTCCCCTCTTATACTTTGATACAAACCTCATACCCCTTATAAGCAAAGATTTCTCTTCAAAAAGTATTGGTGCCAAAAACAAGAATTCTCGAACATTTTCATCTCCATTATGGTTGAGACCCTACTAAAAGTACTATTTTTTATCTATATTTTAATTACATAAGTTAAAAAGATGCATCAAGTCAGAGTCATAGGTTTCTATAAATTATATTTCATTTACTTTAAATTCACTTCAAAATAAACATAATTTTCTTCATGAGTGAATTCGAGTGAATCCCCTTGATCCTCATCTTAATGAAACTTTGATGGAGGTTATCTCATGTTAATTATAACCTCTCATTGTGAACCTCCTGGATTAATTAACATTCTAAAGCTAAGCAATTATCCTATGGAGAGAATGACTTGGCATTTCTATATGCTATAATTTAGTCAAGACATAACAAGAACAAAATTAGTGCTTTAACTATAAGGATGGTGTTCTAGATGAACCCAATGGAATTGAATTTACTATCATCAATCATTTCAAGTTGTTGCTTAAATTCCGCAAGCCTCCCCATGCCAACTTCCTTCATATTCTAGCTGGAAGAACTATCCCAAACCATATGCTCTATTCTCTTGTTTCTCACATCTCTTGTGAGGAAAATAAGAAGGTTATTTTCACTACTCATGCTTCTTCTGCACCCGGGCCAAATGGATTCACTTTTGAATTCTTTAAGCAAACTTAGGATATCATGGGTCCTACTTTTGTAAGGCTATTTGTCACTTTTTCTCTACTGATCACTTGACTAAATATGTAAAAGTGTCTACTATCATGCTCATTCTCAAAGGCAACCATGCCTCTTGCATCTTTTATTATAGACCTTTTTTCTTTTTGTAATGTTTATTATAAAATTGAAGCCACAATTATTGCTAATAGGATATTAATTATTATTCATCTTATTATTCATCCAAGCGAGGTAGGATTTATTCATAAAAGAATAACGTTCTTCTGGCCTCCAAACTTCTTAGGGATTTCAATTCTACTATTAGAGAGAAATTCTTTTGTGCTAAGTTAGATATTCAAAAAACATTTGACACCATCTCTAAGGATTTTCTCCTCACAAAGCTTACTTAAAAAGGTTTTCCTAGTTTGTTAATTTCTTGGATCAAGGAGTGTATAAAGTATGTTTTCTTCCCCATTTGTCTTAATGGTGCTTTGGAAGACTTCTTTTGCTCCACCTCTGGTCTTCATTAGGGTTTCCCCTCATCTCCTTATCACTTTAATATTATCATGGATGCTTTTTCTAACTTGTTAGATGATGATTTTGGTGGTGCTCCTTTTGAAGGTTTTGCTATTGGAGATAAAAAGATCTCCAACCTCTTATATATTGATGATGCCATCCTCTTATATGTTGATGATGTCCTTGCTCTTTGTTCTGACCTATTTATCAAGCACAATATAAGCTAAGATGTATTCACTCACAAAACCTCTGTTGTTAAAATCTATTATGCTCTTCATATATCTCATGTCCCTTATCAAGTACTTTGGCTTGCTAATCTCTCCGAAAAGGCATTTCAGCTATGACTATCAACCCATTTTGAACAAAGTTCCTAATCTCCTTGTAGGTTGAAAGCTAAAATTTTATCTTCTGCAGGCCGATTGAAATACCTTAAATTTACCATCTATAACATCATCTCTTACTGGATTAGAGGGCTCCAATTCCCAAGTTTTGCTGCAAATTCATTAACAAAACCTATTCTAGATTTTTGTTTCATGGTCATGCTTCTGCGGTTAAACTCCACACCATTTCCTAGAAATTTGTGTCATCCTAAGATTTATGGTGGATTGGGGATTCCTAATATCGAAGAACTTTATTATGGCTTTTTTCTCCCTTATATGGCCTTTGTTGATTGGTCATAGTTTGTCTCTTATGGTTAAGCATAATCCATTTGGAAGCCCCTCCTCCATAGGCTAATAAATATTGGAAATTTGTGCATTACATTGCTGGAAGCATCAAAATAAAAGTCCCATTCAAAATTTCCTCATCAAACTCTCTTTCTCTTATCCGGGACCCGTGGTATAATGGAAAGACTTTATCTGAGTTACTTGATTACACTTCCTACTCGGCTTTTAAATCCCTATGTTGGGAATGTGATACAATTAGATTCATGGGCTTTTCTTGTGGGTTTTCCTTTGAATGTTGTCACGACTGTTTCTTCCATCTCCATTAATCCCTTTGTAAGTTCTTGTATTGGATGTGATGGGATCTCTTTCCCATCTTTTAGGTGTTATACTAGATTCTTTATGATGGCTTGCAAAAGGTGGACTAGTGTAATCGCATCTGGCATAAAAAATTTGCAATTCAGTTCTTTTGTTATGCTTGGATGGCCTTGCTTCGGAGGCCTAAAAAGTAGACTGGTGTAATCACATCTGGCATAAATTTGTTATTAGGCACTCTTTACTTTTTGTGGAGAGAAAGGAATAATAGAAGATTTAGTAGAAATATTAATTATCCTGTGACTGCTTGTCGTCTCATTAAGAATTCTATTCATGCCAAGGTTTTAAAGTGGAGTTCATATCATGATATCAAACATCTCATTTCTTAATTTTGCTTGGACTAGGGGGCTACGGACTTGGTTGTTTTTATGGTGGGCTCTTTTTTGCATCATGGTCTCCTTTGAGATTTCTATGGGGATTCAATTTTGTGGCCTCCTTTGCGAGTTGTATTCCCTGACAGCTCTAGTGCATTTCTCTTTACTGGCCAAACTTGGGCTGTCATGAGTGACAGACTTCTATCTAATGGACCCTTGGACGATCGTCTCGGCAGCCAGCTTATTTTTCTTGGAAGGTCATCTCAGCAACCAGCTCATTTTTCTTGAATGTCATCTCCAACAACGAAGGATCCAACCCTACTATGAGATTTTGATCTTGCTGATATTTTATGCCAGTTCTTAGTCATCCTTTTGAGCTTTATTTCCCCTTTTTTAGTCTTTTAATTTAAGTTTAGCTTTTGCTGAATCCATTTTTATTGGTTTGCAGTTTCTCTTTGGCTTAATAGAAATAGTTATAAGTATTTTTTATCAATGAAAATGAACTTTGCCTCAAATTATATATATATATACACGTGGCTCACTTTTTCCATAGCATTTTAACCTTAAAACTCCTCTCCACTCTCTACTTTAATGATATTTCAAGACTCATAGTACTATAACCTCCATTTTTTTTTTCAAATTTTTTTAGCCAAACAAATACAAACACACATGCAAATTTAAAAGCAACCATTTATTAATAATAAAAACTCTCAACTAACATATTAAAATGAACTAGATCAAAATGAGCTGCATTTATAAGCTCTAAGTTGAAATAGCTATTACAACAAGGAAAACAATGGCTAACAAGTTGGTTGCTATAAGGTGCTTATTGATCAACAAAATTAAAAGAACATTTTAATTTTTATTTTTATTTTTTTCTCTATTTTAACTTTATGTTTAGTTAAAAGAAAAAAGAAATATAAAAGAAATTTTCAAAGTTTTGAAATACCCAAAAAACTGTTTAATTACATGTGAAAATACCTAAATCAGATAATTTTTTAAAGCAACCATTTATTGATCAACTCGCACTTGCTCGCATCGCCCATTCATCCGCGTCTTGATCTAGCATCCAACTAAATAATTCTTATATTTTTAAAATAAATACATTCTAATTACTCAAATATATATATATATATATATATAAAATCAAACGAACGAGCTTCGATATCAAATGTGATACTAAGCTGGAAAAAAAAATTCTATTCTCAGGTAACAGTGAACAAAAGTGAAACATAAAAAATCTGTCAAGAAGCAGAAAAACAGAAGTTCAAGGCATGAAATTAAATACGTTGAGAAGCGAGCACCTGTCAATTTATTCAAGCCAAAAGAAGACGAAGGAAACAATTGCTTGTGCAAAAGATTCAGAACTTCATCATGAAATTGGGCACCATTATCTCTAGTAATCCCTTAGGGTTGTCCACATGAACCCAATGACCAGACTTGGGAAGAAGATGAACTGTCAGCTTTCCCTCGTCTGCTTTCCTTACCTTCGTTGATAAATAGAACAGCTTGTCAAGCACATGCTTGGGCCATCTATCACTATTCTCAGCTCGAACCATCACAATTTCCATTCCACTTGGGGGTTTCTCCAGTAAATGCCAATAGCTTGTTTCCCTAGAGAAGCCAATATTTAAGTTTCATTAACTAATGCGTGATGAATGTCCACACATGAACAATTCATTCCACAGAGAAATTTAAGAGAGAGGGAATAATAAAAGGATCTTCCACCTGTAGGAATCGAACATAGCAATCGCAGCCTGAAGATCAAAAGTCCAGGTTAATCCATCACCCGACTTCTTCAAGTTGCTCCCAATCCACTCAGAAAGGGACTTGGAAAATCCATGTTCAATCATGTGATCGACAAGCCAACTGTTTTTTTATTCAATTAAGAATGTTAGAAATGTATAGTGACGATTAACGCAACAAAACTGTTGGAGTAACTTTTGATTAAGCATCTGAAATGAGGAAAATCATTTAAGCTCTTTTATTCTTGTTTATTTCTTCTTGTTCTTTTTTTTATTTTTTAACCTTTTCTCTTTCTTCGCATAAGGCAATTAAAGTCCAGGCTAATATATTTTGATTAATAGAATCTCATAAAACAATTAAAGAGAAAACACATTTCTGTGAACAGGTTCGCAGTTTAATTTCCAATCAACATTAGGACAATCAATAGATGCTTCATGAGTCAGGTAACATGAACAGGTGCATTGGCTAAAAGAGTTCATAAGACCTTTTCGACTGTTGGGCAAACAAGTATTGGGCTTGAACCGAATTTTGCAAGATAGGTAATTGGTCAAAACCATAACAGTTTTGTAAAAACAAAATAACAAGTTTGAATTTTTAATCGATAAATTATTTGGATGAAGATTTTAATGTTAACTATTCAATGCCAGGAGGTGCATTATGTGCTGGGCGATCTACATTTAGTACAAGGCATGCCATTTTGCGGACACAAGCAATTGTCAAAATGTAGTATTAGTTATCATTCCTGATGCATGAAAACATTTTAGGCAGTACAATACCCAATTAAATTTTCAATAGCACACAAAGAAAATCAAAAACATAAAATAATGCAGCAACTGTTGTCATTCACCATGACAACTCATATAGAAAGGAGAAAAGGATGAGAGAGAGCATACTTTGGTGACGGAAGGGCTGAAGGAAGACTACTCAAAGTCTGTAAAACCTTTTCTACTTCACCATCACTTTCATCTGAACCGACCTTTCCTGGAACCGAGTCCAACACCCAAAGCTGTTCTGCATCAAGAGGAAAATCAAAAGTAATATCTACTAAAAAAAATAAAATACACAATATTATGATATGCATTGGTATAAAAAAAACAGCCAACAAACAAGAAAAATTCAGCACAAAATAAATTTTTTTATTGCTAGGAAATCAAATAATAAAAACAATATACAATAGTCCTCTTTTGAGAGGAGGACCTTCCATCCCAAATCCTAGACGCCGCTAAGACCCTGCACACAAAGAAAACTACAACACTCAAAACAAAATCTGAACCCTACTATGGACTTAAATAAACTCCTCCCAACAAAATTAGCCTCCTTCCTAATATGTTTCCCTCCTAATTTTAAAAATTATTCAATTAGGAAAGATTTCAGCGAGGAAAGAAAATCAATTAGGAAATTTTTTCCTAATTGATTTTCTCCTAATTTAATTTAAGAAACCTTCCTAAACAATTACACATGATTTAGGAAACATTCCTAAAAAATTATTGTCAAGGTGTATCCTTATGAAGCAATAGATATAAAAGATAGCAAGACTGCTCAAATTTTCTAAGTTAATGGTCAAAAGACCGAAACCATAAGGAGGGAAATAGATCGCCTTAGGAGTTCAATGGAATTAGCTCATCCAAAATAGAAGTTAGGCATAGTCTGACTAAAAATTGTAAAATTAACATTATTTGAGAGAACCTAATTGATTGTACTTGTTTATTGTTAGGGTAGATTGTGTGAATCATGTTTATGTATGTTTATGTTTGTAACTAGAAGTCCCTTTGGTTAGGTTTTTGTTTGTGTCTTATGGAAGGCGTGATATGTGTGGTGGACTTTACTTTGTGTGTAGAGCATTTTTAAAAATATCAACCTAAGCATCACAACGCTATTATAATTATGAAAAAAATTAAAATGTTAAAATAGCATCACAATGCCAAATCGAATAAATAATGTCGCATCACCAGCCAAGCTTATAGATTTTATAAACCATTCGAATGTCAAGCCACAGCGCCCGATAAATGTCATTATTAGGTAGTTGAAGCGCCATGGCGACAATCACTTCAAGGGTCGCAGCACTATCACGTGTCGAGCATCGCGGCGGTTTGACAGTCAAAAATCCTATGATAATAAGTTCCAAAGCTAGCGTTGCAGCGCTAAGTAGCTTCAGCATTGTAGCGGTTGTACTATCGTTGACCAGTTTGACCCAGCGTTATAATGTTACCAAGGGTAGCGCCAACCATTTTATAAATATCATTTAGGCTTATTCATTTCATTTTACTTGCGATTCTTTATCTCTAATGTTGATTTCGAGTTAAGTGCTCCCATTTCAATTATTTTAAATGGCCCCAAAACTCACCATCGGCCAGTAAAGATCACAATCATCTTTTCACAATGCTAGGAAATTCATGAATGCTATCACGAAAGAAAGATATAATAATTTGGTCAACAAAACTATGATCCCAAAGCACAATATTAAACTGGGGGGAGGTAGAAGCCCTGCTAGTGGAGAAAAATTGGGATTTTCCAGTATATCAACCTAAGCCTACTGTGGTTCCTATCATACGACAATTCTTCGTTAACATGAAGGAGCCTCATAATGAATCGGTGTGTGTCGGAGGGGAATGGGTCTTGTTTATCCCTGTAGCCATTAACCATGTCTTTCAAACTCCTAATTACTAGTTTGACGAGCATGAGCACCTGAATTTTTATATTTCTTCTATTAATTATGATGAAATTCTTAGGTTCTTAATCTATGGGAATACAAATGTTTAATGGAAAAAGAGAGATGATAAATTAATAAACTTTACCACATTTGTCCTAACTCATGAATCAAAAGCCTAACACTACTTTATTTTTGCACTATATTTTTGCAAAGCTCAAGCCTAGTAGAAATGTTGGTGAAGTTACTAAAGATAGGTTGGTTTTAAATTAATGCATTCAAAAGTAGTTTTGGTACACGTTTTAGATATCTTGTGTCTATTATTAGTAAAATTCAAATTGGATAGTTGAAGTGTAGGAATTTGTGGGCTCCGAAAATTCCATTTTATAGAGTGTGTGTGTGTGTGTGTGTGATCCCGGCCTCTCCGCACCATCCATTTATTTTTCTTTTAAGTGTTTGTGATACGATGACGGCAGAGAGTTTTAACGAGATTAGGTTTCGGGGGAATTTTCAGAAGGCAAATTGGCTTTTAGATAAGACACTACCCAGAGATTTCGCCCTCATTTTGTGAGAACTTTTTTGATCTGAGTTCTGGTTTCCTATAGGCGCAAGCCCCTATAGTTAATTACCCCTCCTGATAACAGGAGAGAACTTTCAATTAAGGCTAGTCATTAAAGGGGGTCGAATAGGTTATAAACCTATCGTATAATAGCAATAATTTTAGGGTTTAAATTTTGAATTTTGAAGTTTGAAATTTGGAATTTATAGTTTATCACCATAAACTTAAAACTGGTGGTGGGAGGAATGAAGACGAGCCCGATCAAGATCTCATGGTTCCGTCGTCCCGGGCTGTCATATTCCCTGGTCTACTTAGTCATAGGAGGTAGTCGACCCAACCTGACAGAAGGCACCTTGTTGGCAGTCATGGGTTGCTTCGTCCAAGAATACCTTATAGACCTTGGTTGATATTTGTCTAACGGGATATATATGAATCCACCTTAGCTAACAGAGGGCTTTTTACCTATCGAATATACCCTATGATCCATCGCTCTCAAGGGTTTGACGCCTATAGGGAACATACGAGCTTTGGCCGTGATCGTAATATAATGGTGCCATTTTGCAGCAAAACCACCCGATCAGAGGGCACATGCCACGTCCCTGTTGGCAAGAGACTGTTTGAGGATGAATCAAAGTGATACACCCGACATGCATTTGCTCTTTGTGAACTAAGGTTAATTTCAATTTTATCACCCCCGACAAACGATTGTGGGAGGTGGATGATTTTTTAGTTTTGATTTTTTTAGGTGGTTGACTTTATTTCAAGAATTTTGATTTTTGTTTGATTTGAGATTTGACCCCTCCGGTTGAGATTTTTGATCAACACGGTCATCATCGGGGTGACATTAAAGTCACTTGTATTTTTGTAAGACTTTAGGAGGCATTTTGTTATTCAAGTCGTGTCGACTCCAGTCTTTTTGAGGAGGAGGATGAAACTTAAATATTAGACCCGCACAGCATTCTCGAATCATTGGATTTGAGAATTAGATGTGACGATTGGAGCACATACGGGTTATATCATTTGACACTGCGCAGCATTCTTAGACATTTATATTTATAACTTTAAAACATTTGTCATAGCACATGCAGGATAAATTTTATTTTAAGGGATCACGTTTAATACATAAGGGCCATTTTAATATATTTAAATATGATCCATTTGGCGAGACTGATTTTGTTTTAAAAATGCCCAAAATTTCATTTAAGGGCCTACGAACGCCTTCTGTCCGCTTGTACACATGTTGCGGATCCTGTGGTGTTACTCTCGATGAATTTTTCTTCAAAAAATATGTATTTTGACGTTTCAAATAATTTTGTCTTCTTTATTGTCATTTGGCACAATTCCTAAAGGAGATTTACTCGATAGATGTTAGGAGAATGTGTTCGTATGAGACTATCGAACACATTGCTTTTCCCTCATATGGTATCGCCTGCTTGCTTTCCGGACATGAGGTTGCTACAGGGGTACTCTTTCTAAAAGAGAACGAGGCGCTAGAGAAGCTCTAGGACAGTACAGTACTTTCCTTTTTGACCAGCAGACAAGGCGCTAGAGTCGTGACAACCCCTAACAGCCCGTCCACAAGGTCAATCAGTATACAACAAACGTGCCCGGTCGCCCTACGCTACTGGCGTGAGATACTTCTCGAAGTTGGATCTACAGTCGGGTCACGCCGCGTTTGACTGGGAAGGATCGAACGACACATTTTTATTGAATGGAACACCTCGGCAAGCCCTAAATTGTTAGAAAACTATCGACCATATATCAAGGGTATCTTGTGGCCCATATGCGATTGCTTATGTGATAATGGATGATATTAATTTCTATCACTAAAGTTATAAGACCATTTTCTCTCTACCATCGCAACTTAAGTTACTTGCAACATATGATCTTGTAAGTTTGGTTTGAATACTTGATTCAATAGTAATCCTCATATTTTTTTCATCTTATGTAAACTTACTTATAAATGCCGAGTCAACTTCTCTTCAACATCAAACTTTTTAGATTAGCATTAAGAGTTTTAGGGAAGTATGGAATGGAACAAATGTACTAGCATTTGACTATTCAGTATTTAAAACGCTAAATGTGCGCCCCTTTAACGTTTAAATTAAAACAAATATCTTGATTGACATACACAGTTCATGAAGTAAGATGCTCATTATCACTCATCAACCTGAAGTTAAAATATTCCCAAGCTTTCTCAAGTTGTTTATGAAATTAACATCCTTCTTGATTTAATAGTGGCTCAAATAATTTTATTATTTCTGGGAGTATGAGATTCTGATTAAAAAAAAAACTCAGTTCGTGTATATTACATATCAATATCAATTCAATTTTAAATCGAGTTCATATTTGAGTCCAGTTCGAGTGTAGGTCAAACATTATTCAAATAAAAAAAAAATTAAAATTGATTTTAAATTTGAATTATGTTCAAATCAATTTCCAATTTTTAGTCCAAGTCCTTCGTTGTTCACTGAAAATTTTGATGGCCTCCCGGAGTCTCCTCCTCACCGAGGGAGAAATCGGGACGGCACTGCCGTAATTCTTCCTACCAGGACCTGAGGTCGACGGCGTAGGGCCTTCGATTTCAAATAATCTCACCAGAATCTAAGATCGACTGCATGAGGTCTTCAATTTGGAACCATCCCGGCCGAATATAAGATACGACGGCCCGGGGTCTTCAAATTTTAAAACCACTGCCCGGATTAAAAATCAACGGCGTAGGTCTTCAATTTCAAACCATCCCGATCGGACCTAAGATACGACGGCCGGGGTCTTCGACACCTGTTTGAAAATCACTTTTATTTTTCTTCATATTTATCTCTCTTTTTCTTCTCTTCTTTTTTTTTAATTATATTTTATTAAAATAATATATATTTATATATGTAATATATTATATTATACTATAATATATATATTATAATCTAATATAACATAATATAATATATACATTATTATATGTAAATAATATTATCTTATATACAATACATTATATAAATAATATATTATATATAATATAATAGAGGGGAAGAGAGGGAGATCGGGAGAGCCCGATCGGGCTTGGGCACACTGACAACTCACACACGCGGCGAGGTCGGCGGGTTCTTAGTCGGCGGCAGGCCGGCGAGTTCTGAAGGCTGGGGTTCGGCGTCGGCAGGCGGCTGCGGGTTCGACAGTGTTGACTCAGACGGGAGAACGGGATTGACGAGAGCAAAAGGTAAGTTTTCCTTTTCTTCTTACGGTCCTTTTTTTTTAGCGTGAGAGGATTTATTTTTGTCGTGAATGAGGCGGTGGGTAAGTCGGCAATGGAACGGTTGTGTCGTTTGGGTATGTCGGTGATTTTGCCGTTCTAGTCAACAAATGCCCTCCAACAAATATTATATACGCTCTATAGCAGATCATGTTTGTTGTAAACTGGTTGACCCTACAGATCTCTAAAACTAAATTTTAGATGTCATATAGAGGGTCTTTTAGATATCCCTAATTTATCTTTTTGATTTGTCAGGGATTAACATTTCTTCTGCCCTAGCTTTGTGCTTTCATGGGCTTGATGAAGAATCTATATTGATAACCTAAATCCTTTGAAATGATATTAGGTCAATGGAAAATAGTCATCTGTCCAAAGCTTTTTTGCATGACGGACTTTGATGATGACAATATTCCCTTTGTTCGGCCTATGGCTTTATAAGAACTGCGGGATAACTTCTTCGGTCCTAAGCTTCGTGCTTTGTCGGACATATTGAAGAAGTGAAGCTTCTTCGATCTTAGCTTTGTGTTTGATAGATTTATTGAAGGATTATACTTCTATATTTGAAAGGAGTTTTTATTGTGGCTTGGTGCCTTTGACTTGACTGAGACTTTTTTGAATTTTGCCTCAATCCATTTGTTAGTTGAGGAAATCTTCTGAATCCAAATTGCTTTGATTTGTTAAATTTGACAAATATCAAACTTGATAGTATTTGTCATCGGACTAACAAAATAGGAGCTTTCCTACTACGGCCTCTTATAATGGCTTGTTGAGTAGGTAAAGCTATCAGTGGCTCGGCCGCATATAGGCTTGTTGAGACTGATATCATATCTGTTTGAGCACTGGCTTTGTACTATAACAGTTCATTCTTGTCAAATTTGATTTGTTGAAGTTGTCAGATAAAAATTTCTTCTCAATCTGAACTTTGAGATCTTGACAAAATTTGAAAAAGAATCTTCAATTTTAACAATGATCTTATATTTGATTGCTTGAAGGCATTAGCTTCTGCTCTATATTTATGCAATGATAGCTTCATGAATGATTTTAAATATTTATTTGGGATTTAATGATAACCGAAATAAATATTTAAAAAGCCCCCTGCCTTAAAGGGAAATTTCAACCATCATCAGATTTTGGCATTTTTAAACTTAAAAATGCCCCGTCTTGTGGGAGAATTTCTAAGACATCTTAGAATTATTATCTCCCTTTACAAAGGAATGATCTTCAACTTGCTCTTTTAAGAATAATACTTATTCAAGTATCTCCCATTGATCGGGGGCATAGGTCGACGACCTTCCAGATCGATGAGTTGATAGGCTCCTCCCTGGTACACTTTCTCAATGACAAAAGGGCCTTCCCAATTTGGTTCGAATTTACCACCAATTCTTCGGTGTAGGATAATTGGTCTTCTCAGCACCAGAACTAATTCTCGTTCTTGAAATGCTCAAGGGCGTACCATACGGTCAAAAGATTTCACCATCCTTGCTTGATAAATTTCTAAATTTTGTTAAGCTTGGAGCCTGACTTCATCCAGTGCATCAAGCTCTTCCATTCGCAAGCTAGCATTTTGGTCTCCTGTAAGGTCATACTGAACAGCTACCCGAAGTGATGGTAGTTCAACTTCAAGTGGCAACACAGCTTCAGCTCCAAACACCAATGCATAAGAAGTTGCTTTCGTTGGTGTTTTGTATGTAGTACGATATACCCATAATGCTTCTGCCATCTTAGTATGCCATTCCCTTCTATTCTTAGTAAGAATTTTCCTTAGGAGCTTAACGAGCGTTTTGTTGAAGGGTTCCGCTAATCCATTTGCCCTTGGATTATAGATTGATAAATATCGTCAATCAATTTTATGCCGCTCAATAAATTTGTAAATTTTTGTAATTTTGAAAGCTGAACCGTTGTCTAAGATTATACGGCGTGGAACACCAAATCTGTAGACAACATTATTAGTAAAGAAGTTTATCACATGATGAGCAGAGACTTCTTTGAATGGAACTGCTTCAGCCCATTTAGAAAAATAGTATGTTGCTGCTAATATGAAGCGGTGCCCAGCAGATGATGGTGGATTAATGGGCCCTATCATATCTGTCCCCCAACATTCAAATGGCCAGGATGCTATAGTGGGATGTAAAGGATTTGGAGGTTGATGTATAATATTGCCATGAATTTGACATTCGTGACATATCTCTGCATGTTTGGTACAGTCATTTACCATTGATGGCCAGTAATAACCCATCCTTTTAACTTTAATGACCATTTTAGGACCTGATTGATGTGCACCGTATAGTCCTTCATGAACTTCAGAAATAACTTTATCAGCTTCATCTTTTCTTAAACATCATAGCCACATTTGTTCAAATGATCTTCGATATAGCATATTGTTGACAAACGCATATTGCAATGCTCTCTTTTTGATCTGTGTAGCAAATGATTTATCTGCGGGAAGTTTATTTTCTCTGAAGTAATCGATAAAAGACTGCCTCCAGTTATTTTGCTCTTCAACTTCTAAGCATTCAAGCCAAGATTCAGAGGCTCTACCAGATTTTCTTCCTGCAAACATCTGAGGTTTATCTTGTTGATTTTCAGGAGTAATATGTTGAGGAGATTGAGGAACAACCGAAGTTATATCCTACTGGCTTGACATTGATGACCCCTCTTCCTGCGGGGAACACATAATTGCTGGTTTTAGTACTCGACGAGTGTTGACACTGATTAGCACGGGCTCGTCTTTAAAGCTCGCCATTTCTTTAGCAAGTTTTAATAAAGAATCTCCTTTACTGTTATGAGCTCGAGATACTTGGATTAATGTAACATTTGTAATTTGCTTCATGAGCTCGAGGACTCGCCTATAATAGTAAATCAATCTGATTCTGCCAATTTTATAAATACCTAATACTTGATTTATAATGAGTTGAGAACCGCCAAAAACTTTGAGGTTTTGAATTTTCATCAAAATACATTTCCCACATTTGTGATTTCTCTTCTTCTAGAATAACTAGAATTTGTTCATTGGACAGATCGTCATTGAGCGGCGAGTCTGCGGATACGGGATGTGCGGCAAGAAAATCTGCTAAAATTTGCTATTTCACTGCTTTTTGGGGGACATACATGATATCAAACTTCAGAAGTATCACTGCCCACCTGGCTAGGTGACCTGTCAATGCTGGTCTTGTCATCAAGAACTTCAGCGGATCGATCTTTGATATCAGTGTTATTTTATGAGACAACATATAGTGGCGAAGCTTTTGGACGGCAAAAATCAATACTAGACAGTGCTTCTCAATGGGTGAGTAGCGTATTTCTGCTCCAATCAATCTTCGACTGATATAGTAGAGTATATTTTCTTTGCCTTCTTCATTGTGCTGAGCTAGCAACGCTCCAAGGGACTCTTCCAACGCTGCGGTGTATAGGATAAGAGGATTCTTTGGAATTGGTGCTGCAAGGATGGGCGGGCTTAACATATATCTCTTGACACTATTAAAAGCTTCTTGGCATTCATCATCTCATTTAAAATGTACATCTTTCTTCATCAGCTTTGCAAATGGTTGACATCTGCTTGATAGATTTGAGATAAACTGCCGTATAAATGCAAGTTGTCCTTGTAAAGAACAAAGTTGACGGAGACTTTTCGGAGGCGGCATTTCTATGATTGCCTTAACTTTGTTAGGATCAACCTCAATCCCTCTATGCCGTACAACAGACCCAAGAAACTTTTCTGAAGAAACTCCAAATGCACATTTGAGTTGATTCATTTTGAGATTGCATTTCCTGATCATTTCAAATACAATTCTCAAATCTTTGAGGTGATCTTTTCAATCTATGCTTTTGACAACAAGATCATCCACATAACATTCAACTTTCTGGTGGATAAGCTCATCAAATATGTGTCATAGCTCTTTGGTATGTAGCTCCCACATTCTTCAAGCCAAAGGGCATGACTGTGTAGCAAAATATTCCGATAAAAGTCCTAAAAGATGTATGCTTTTCATCTTCAGGTGCCATTTTGATTTTGTTATATCCCGACGACTCATCCATAAAGAAGAATATATCATAATTGGATATATTATCAACCAACAGTTCTGATATTGAAAGTGGAAAGTCATCTTTAGGACACACCTTGTTCAAGTCCCTAAAGTCGATGCATATACGAATCTGGCCATTCTTCTTTTTCACCGGGACGATGTTGGCTATCCAATCAGCATATTTTTCTTCTCGAATGAAACCTGCTTCGATGAGCTTCTTAGTTTCTGCTATCACTTGCCCTTCAATTTCTAGTCTCATTCATGTTGGAGCTTGCTTAACAGGTATTGCATCTGGTTTGATGGCTAATTTATGAACAGTTATATCAGGGGAAAAGCCTGGCATTTCATCGTATGCCCAAGCAAAGCAGTCCCTGAATTCACTGAGTAGTTCATTCATTTCTTCTACTTAGTCTTCTGATAGAATGCACTGATGAAGGTCATGCAAAGATTTTCCTCAGCCCGAGAAGATATAACAGAAAAGCAATGGGATTTCTTGAAGGATTCTTCAAGATGTCGATCATCGAGAACATTGTATATAGGGGCCATCTTTAGGACCCACTTTTGATAAATTTCTTTAATGATGGATCTCTAGAGGTACACACCAGATGTCACACCATTATTTGAATATATATATATATATATATATATATATATTTAAAGATGTGAGTCTCTATATTTATTTTCCATTATGTCGGGACCTTTCGGCAGTGGATTCTTAGATATGCATCCAAGTGTCACATCCCGATGCTCACCGTACATATCTTGACTCTTTCTTTGCATTATCATCATAATAGATGGTTGATTTTACTTCTATCGGGACCTTTCAATAATGACTTTTTGGATGGAGGGACCAAGTGTCACATCTTGATGTTCACCATATAGAGCTCAGTATTATCATTATTATTTTTTATTGCTACTATAACATTTAAATGACTAGCCAAAGATGGAAATAAAAACTAATCCCCAACAGAGTTGCCAGAAATCTGTGGGCTCCGAAAATTCCATCTTATAGAGTGTGTGTGTGATCCCGGCCTCTCCGCACCATCCATTTATTTTTTTTTAAGTGTTTGTGATACGATGACGGTAGAGAGTTTTAACGAGATTAGGTTCCGGGAGAATTTTCATAAGGCAGATTGGGTTTTAGATAAGACACTACCCAGAGATTTCGCCCTCATTTTGTGAGGACTTTTTTATCTGAGTTTTGGTTTCATATAGGCGCAAGCCCCTATAGTTAATTACCCCTCCTGATAACAGAAGAGAACTTTCGATTAAGGCTAGTCGTTAAAGGGATCAAATAGATTATAAACCTATCGTATAATAGCAATAATTTTAGGGTTTAAATTTTGAATTTGGAATTTATAGTTTATCACCATAAACTTAAAGCTGGTGGTGGGGGGAATGAAGACGAGCCCGATCAAGATCCCATGGTTCCATCGTCCCGGACTGTCATATTCCCTGGTCTACTTAGTCAGAGGAGGTAGTCGACCCAACCTGACAGAAGGCACCTTGTTGGCAGCCATGGGTTGCTTCGTCCAAGAATACCTTATAGACCTGGGTTGATATTTGTCTAAGGGAATATATATGAATCCACCTTAAGCTAACATAGGGCTTTATACCTATCGAATATACCCTATGATTCATCGCTCAAGGGTTTGACGCCTTTAGGGAACATATGGGCTTTGGCCGTGATCGTAATATAATGGTGTCATTTTATGGCAAAATCACCCGATCAGAGGGCACATGCCACGTCCCTGTTGGCAAGAGATTATTTGAGGATGAATCAAAGTGATACACCCGACATACATTTGCTCTTTGTGAGGTAAGGTTAATTTCAATTTTATCACCCCCGACAAACGATTGTGGGAGGTGGATGATTTTTTAGTTTTGATTTTTTAGGTGATTGACTTTATTTCAAGAATTTGGACTTTTGTTTGATTTGAGATTTGACCCCTCCGGTTGAGATTTTCGATCAACACGGCCATCATCGGGGTGATATTAAGGTCACTTGTATTTTTGTAGGATTTTAGAAGGTATTTTGTTATTCAAGTCGTGTCGACTACAGTCCTTTTGAGGAGGAGGATGAAACTTAAATATTAGACCCGCGCAGCTTTCTCGAATCATTGGATTTGAGACTTAGATGTGACAATTGGAGCACATACGGGTTATATCATTTAACCCAGCGCAGCATTCTCAGACAATTATATTTATAACTTTAAAACATTTGTCGGAGCACATGCAGGATAAATTTTATTTTAAGGGATCATATTTAATATATAAGGGGAATTTTAAAATATTTAAATATGATCCATTTGGCGAGAGTGATTTTGTTTTAAAAATGCCCAAAATTTCATTTAAGGGCCTACGAACACCTTCTGTCCGCTTGTACACATGTTGCGGATCCTGTGGTGTTACTCTCGATGAATTTTGCTTCAAAAAATATGTATTTTGACGTTTCAAATAATTTTGTCTTCTTTATTGTCATTTGGCACAATTCCTAAAGGAGATTTACTCGATAGATGTTAGGAGAATGTGTTCGTATGAGACTATCGAACACATTGCTTTTCCCTCATATGGTATCGCCTGCTTGCTTTCCGGACATGAGGCTGCTACAGGGGTACTCTTTCTAAAAGAGAACGAGGCGCTAGAGAAACTCAGTTCGTATATATTACATATCAATATCAATTCAATTTTAAATCGAGTTCATGTTTGAGTCCAGTTCGAGTGTAGGTCAAACATTATTCAGATCAAAAAAAAAATTTTAAATTGATTTTAAATTTGAATTATGCACAAATCAATTTTCAATTTTTAGTCCAAGTCCTTTGTTGTTCACTGAAAATTTTTACAGCCTCCCGACGTCTCCTCCTCACCGAGAGAGAAATCGGGACGGCACTGCCGTAATTCTTCCTACCCGGACCCAAGGTCGACGGCATAAGGTCTTCGATTTCAAACCATCTCACCAGAATCTAAGATCGACTGCGTAAGGTCTTCAATTTGGAACCATCCTGACCGAATCTAAGATACGACAGCATGGGGTCTTCAAATTTTAAAACCATCTGCCCGGATTAAAAATCAACGGCGCAGGTCTTCAATTTCAAACCATCACGATAGGACCTAAGATACGACGGCCGGGGTCTTCGACACCTGTTTGAAAATCACTTTTATTTTTTTTCATATTTATCTCTCTTTTTCTTGTTTCTTTTTTATTTAATTATATTTTTATTAAAATAATAAATATTTAAATATGTATTATATTATATTATAATATAATATATATATTATAATCTAATATAACATAATATAATATATATATTATTATATATAAATAATCTTATCTTATATATAACACATTATATAAATAATATATTATATATAATATAATAGAGGGGAAGACAGGGAAATCGGGAGAGCCCGATCGGGCTAGGGCACACTGGCAACTCACACGCGGCGAGGTCGGCGGGTCCTTGGTCGGCGGCAGGCTGGCGAGTTCGAACGGCTGGGGTTCGACGTCGGCAGGCAGCTACGGATACGGCGGTGTCGGCTTAGACGGGAGGACGGGATCGACGAGAGCAAAAGGTAAGTTTTCCTTTTCTTCTTACGGTTCCTTTTTTTTTTGAGCGTGAGGGGATTTATTTTTTTGTCGTGAATGAGGCGGTGGGTAAGTCGGCAATGGAGCGGTTGTGTCGTTTGGGTATGTCGGTGGTTTTGTCGTTACAGTCAACATAATGCATCAGACTGTTATGTGATAGAAAAGTCCCCATTAGACATAAGAGAAAATTATATAAGATTGTGGTTAGACTTGTAATGCTTTATGGTGCACGATGTTGGCCATTAAAAGATAAACATATTATTAAGTGTTGCAAAGATGAGGATGCTCAAGCGGATGAGTGGCACTACTCTTAGATAGGATACAAAATGAATATATACATGAAAAGGTTGGAGTAGCTCTAGTGGAACATAAGATTAGAGAGAGCCGTCTTAGATGGTTTTGTCACATAAACCGACGACCCTCTGATAACCCAGATACGAAAGTAGATGTATTAGATTTATCTTATGTTAAGAAAGTATGAGCTCCGAAAAATTCCATAAGTGTGATGTGATCCCGACCTCTCTGTGTCATCTGTCTATTTTTCTTTTGAGTGTTTGTATGACGATGACGACAAAGAGTTTTAACGAGATTAGGTTTCGGGGGAATTTTCAAAAGGCAGATTGGGTTTTAGATAAAACACTACCCAGAGATTTCGCCCTCATTTTGTGATGACTTTTTGATCTGAGTTATAGTTTCCTATAGGCGCAAGCCCCTATAGTTAATTACCCCTCATGATAACAGGAGAGAACTTTCGATTAAGGCTAATCATTAAAGGGGTCGAATAGGTTATAAACCTATTGTATAATAGCAATAATTTTAGGGTTTGAATTTGATCTTATGATTTAGATTTTGAAATTTTGATTTTAGAGTTTACCACCATAAACTTAAAACTGGTGGTAGGGGGAATAAAGACGAGCCCGATCAAGATCCCATGGTTTCGTCGTCACGGGCTGTCATGATCCCTGGTCTACTTAGTCAGAGGAGGTAGTCGACTCAACCTGATAGAAGGCACCTTGTCGGCAGCCATGGGTTGCTTCGTCCAATAATATCTTGTAGACCTGGGTTGATGTTTGTTTAAGGGGATATATACGAATCCACCTAGCTGACATAGGGCTTTATGCCTTATCGAATATACCCTATGATCCATCGCTCAAGGGTTTGACGCCTTTAGGGAACATACGGGCTTTGGCCGTGATCGTAATATAATTGTGCTATTTTGCAGCAAAACCACCCGATTAGAGGGCACGTGCCACGTCCTTGTTGGCAAGAGACTATTTGAGGATGAACCTTAGTGATACACCTGACACACATTCGCTCTTTGTGAGCTGAGGTTAGTTTCAAATTTATCACCCCCGACAAACGATTGCGGGAGGTGGATGATTTTTAGTTTTGAGTTTTTAGGTGATTGATTTCATTTCAGATATTTGATTGGATTTGAGATTTGACCCCTCCGGTTAAGATTTTCGATCAACACGGACATCATCAGGGTGACATTAAGGTCACTTATATTTTTGTAGGATTTTGGGAGGCATTTTGTTATTCAAGTTTTGCCGACTCCAGTCCTTTTGAGGAGGATGAAACTTGAATATTTAACCCGCGTAGCATTCTCAGATTGTTGGATTTGAGATTTATATGCGACGATCGGAGCACATGCGGGTTGTAGCATTTGACCCTGTGCAGCATTCTCAGACTTTGTTATTTATAAATTTATTATATTTGTCAGATCACATGCAGGAGTATATTTAGTTTTAGATATCATATTTAATACATAAGGGATGCATTTTAGAATATTTAAATATGATACATTTAATCAAGTGATTTCGCTTTGAAAACAGCCCGAGATTTTATTAAAAGGCCTACGAACGCCTTCTGTCCGCTTGTACATATATTGCGGATCCGATGGCGTTAATCTGAGATTTCTAGATCAACACGATCCTTTCCCTTTCTCATATATTCGTAATATGCCCCTTTATGACAGGGTAATGAGTAACCATCATAGGATAGTGTTAGAAAGAAGACGAGTGAGGCTTTTATTAAAATGCTAGTAACACATAAATGGTCTAGTGCATTTGAGTCAAAATAAGACATCTCCTGGTGTCATCATCACTTTTTGAATAGATCTCTTCAAGATTATTGATTGCAGAATATCATGCATATCTTATGGATAGTTTTCATGAATGAACAAGTTTGATATCCTAATCAAATTGTTATCTTCAACTTCTATTCATTGTAGTTAATATAAACATCTACAATGAGCCTCCAACAGATGTTGTGATTCCCTTGATTTTAAATTTGAAAGGTTAATCGTCTTTTGATAACTTTGGTTATATATGAAGGAATCTCAATGTCTTATACCAAATAAGATGCTAAAGAAGACTGATATAGGTCTATTAAAGTTTCATCACTTATCACTCGAGAGTATATCTTCCTTCAATAATTTGATTTCAAACATATTGCAATGTGATGACATTTTTAGAAATTAATGATTTAAGAGCTTTTGAATTAATGTTGATTAAACATTTTGAATATTTGATAAGATAATCCAACAACAACAGAGTCTATTTAAATTTCCATAGAAATCAATATCTTTTACGATTTGAAAATGGCTCAAAATATATTAACTATTTTTTGGAGTGAGAGATCCTGATTAAAAGCTTATTTTGTATATATTACATATCAATTCAATTTTAAATCGAGTTCATACTTGAGTCCAGTTCGAGTGTAGGTCAAACATTATTTGATCAAATTTTATTTAAAATTGATTTTAAATTTGAATTATGTTCAAATCAATTTTCAATTTTTAGTCCAAGTCCTTTGTTGTTCACTGAAAATTTCGGCAACCTCCCGCTATCTCCTCCCCACCGAGGGAGAAATCGGGACGGCATCTGCCGAAACTTCTTCCTACCCGGACCTAAGATCGATGGCGTAGGGTCTTCAATTTCAAACCATCTCACCAAAATCTAAGATCGATTGCATGAGTACTTCAATTTGGAACCATCCCGGCCGGATCTAAGATACGACGACCCGGGTCTTCAAATTTTAAAACTATCTGCCCGGATTAAAAATCAACGGCTCAGGTCTTCAATTTCAAACCATCCCGGTCGGACCTAAGGTACGACGGCTGGGGTCTTCGACACCTGTTTGAAAATTCTCTCACCTCTCTCTTCTCTCTTTCATACTTTTTATTACATATAATATTATATAGCATTATAGGCGACGGGTCCTTGGTCGGCGAAGGTTTGATTAGGGCAAACGGATGCAAGAGTCGGACTCCACCCGACTAGGGCACGGGTCGGAGAGAGAGCAAGGAGCGACGCTGGAGTTGGATTGGCCGAAGGGGTCGACGCCGGAGCAGGAGGTCGACGGTGAGATTGGCCGGCGTGGTCGAGTGCAGATGAGTCTCAGGCTTGGCGTCGTGCGAAAGAGGAAAGGTCAGTCTCTAAAATCATTTCCTTTGCTTCTGTATGCGTGTGTGAGAGTGTGAGTGTGCGTGTGAACCGAATGAGAGCGAGCGTTGTTTTTCATGTCGTGAGTGGGGCGATTTCTGTCGAGAGAGTCGGTTGGAGCGGTTGTGTCGTGAGTATGTCGGTGGGCGAATCGTTGTGTCCGATTCGGAGCCGGTCGTATGCAGTAATTACAGTCAACATAAAGTAGAGGTAGAACTAAAAAAACTTGGTTATAAAATATTAGAATTGACCTTTCTTAATTAGATTTAAATGAGAATTTAACTTTTAATAGGGCACAATGGAGAAAAATATTCATGTAGCTAACCCCACAGTGCGATAAAGCCTTGATGTTTTTGTTGTTGTTATAAAAAGAGTTCACCATAAACTTTGGAAAGATTGTGTTTCAAATCATCTAGTAAATGCTCAAGTGGTCTACATCAAAGGTTTAGGTCATCTCTGCCTAATTTGTGAATTGTGTGAAGTTGTCGGAGTTATGAGAAATCCGAGAAAGGAGCACATCTTTGCTGCTTCTACTCTTACTAGATCTGAGATCTAGTCCTTCAAAATCTTCTCTTCGGAATAAGGAGAGAGATCTAATCAACCGACCCAACCCAACCAATTGTGTGTTAGAGATCCTCGGATGCTAGTTAATTGATAGAGCTCCACGATAGAGTGAATCGGACCCAAATTTTTTTTGATGGGTTTCAAGAACAGTTTACAAGCTTTGAGAAGGGGATGTATCAACGCTACAATCAAATGATGCTCCAAAAACAACGGCAATACCAGTATCAAGCAGATTTCAATGTTGCCATGGTGGGTATGTTTAAGAGCTGGGATATGAACTCCTATGGTCAATGCAACGTGTTCCCAAGGCACCCAAGCTTTGATTTTAATTTAGGTGCATCGTCTTTAACAACAACAGTAAAGCCAACAATAGAGGAGGAGGATGATGAGTAGGGAGAGATTCCTAATAGATTTTATTTTCAATTTATTTTTTCTTTTTAGTTATTTTATTTTATTTTTATTTTATGTTTTTTTAACATGTCCTTGGATGTATTTGGGAGGAATGAATGAAATCAAACTTTCATATTCTAAGAAAATTTTTATTTCTCTATTGCACTTTTTCAATTATATATAGTATTATTACTTAGAATATGAAATTTAAAAATTTTAAATTAAGATAACTAAGTATTTAATAATACATAATTTAAAATTTTTATCAAATA
Organism: Dendrobium catenatum; assembly: GCF_001605985.2. NCBI lineage: Eukaryota > Viridiplantae > Streptophyta > Magnoliopsida > Asparagales > Orchidaceae > Dendrobium > Dendrobium catenatum. The sequence continues at coordinate 1,702,858 of NW_021320079.1, forward strand.
AATTAATTAAAAATAATAACTAATCATTTCATTTAAATTTAGTAATTTCTAATAGGTTAAATACCTAATCAATTAAGCACTTCACTACTTATGAAAAATTATGTGATGTAAAGATTAATGAAAATAAACAAGCCATCTATTAAATAGGAAATTATGAAACCTTTAAGGATTTTTAGATAGAATAAAAATGGAGGCAAAAAATAAACATACAAAATATTTATAAAATATTTAGCAAATAAAAAGTTAAAAAAAAAAATTGAAAAACTAAGTACTGAACTGATAAAATTTGAGCATATATTGTCCAGTCCCACAAACAAATTGTGCAAGAAATAAACAGGCATTCAAAATCATTATATGGTACATAACCAATTAAAAAATGATAAAAATAAAAAAAAAATTAAAGTTAAATATACACTATTAAAAATTAGTATGTGCAATGTCTAGCCCCACTTACACACTTCTACGAGTAATTATTGGAATCATAATACTTAAGAAAAACTTATAGCACGATTATTGAATTAACTTAATATGTGAATTCCATTAATTTAAAAAATAATTAATCCTAAGTTAGTCAAAATTATCACATACACTTAAGGAGTTTAATTTAGAATGAATATTAATTAAAATGAAAGAATAGATTATTATAAATTATTTTATTAAAAAATTTTACAACCTATGTACTATATAAATACTTAGATTATTACCTATATAATTTACAAAAATCATATTACAACAAAAAAATAGAATTGATACAAGTGCAATATGAATTGCTATGAATTGCTTGAGAACAAATAATATCTTAAAGTTTAGGGAAATTTGGTGAGAGAAAAATTTATCATTCAAATTACATATATTTTTATAAAAATGCTATTTAATATCATCTTTTAATATAAGAAATAATCAAAATATTCAAAATTGAGGGAGCGCCTTATCACCACAGAAAGAGTGTCACAATGCCACATTTCCCCCAGAGCCAGAGCGTTACCAGCTTGGCATCGCAACAGTAGAGGACTAAATTGCAACTAAGAGCAAAGTGCCAAGACGCTACATAGGAAGCACCACAAAGCTATACTGCCACAACGTGATAGCATAAGGCAGTTACAAACAGACTTGTGAACCGATGTGATAAATAATGAACCAACACATTGATTCAGTAGCACCGCAACCTCGAAATAGAAAAATAAAAAACTCATGAACTTACAAATAATTCATAAAATCGACAAAAATAAAATAAAACATAAATATATTTATTTGAATCATCATCATAAAGATATAAATTACAGATTTCAATATTACATGTTAATACAAAATGAAAGTTTGAACAAAGATTCAAATTAAATACTCATTTAAAATTTAAATAAACTAGAAGGATTAGTATCCATGACGGCCTTATCTTTACTTTCATATTCTTCATAATAACCTTCGTATGTAATAATTATATTATCCTCGAATTTTGTATCATAATCATCGTCAAAACCTTCTTCAATTACAAAGTTTTTTTAACTCCCTATATTTATTAACATTGGATTGAATGTAATATTAAATAAGAAATAAAATAATTACTCAACAAAGTAATCCACTATATTTAAATCACAATTTGATTTTTTTTAACTCAAACTCCACTTTGCCACTTTCTTTAACATGACTATGAAATAAAAATTATTTTATAATAAGTAGTCATTTTAATATTTGAATTGATATCTTCAATCTACTCATCACCAAAGATATTCCACTATCTTCAACTTGAAATCATTCACTATTTTTTGCTATTATCCATTCATTATTGAATAATAGATCATTAACAATCAAAGAATTTATTTCATTATCACTAAATATTCGTCATTATAATTTGAGATATTTATCTTTCAATTTTTAATTTGACATAACACAATCATTCAACCTTGTTCATTCGTTCAAAAATAAATTGGTTCCTTCTCTTTGTATAATAGAATAAAATAAATAAATTATCAATAATAATATATAATAAAAATTATAAATTTAACCAAAATAAGATGATGCCTCAAATCAAGGTGGACTTTGAGACGTAATTCTTGAACGATTTTTTAAACCATGCCTTACAGTGAAAATGTTATTGCGAGGATTTCACCAGTATGTCATTAAAGGTCTGAGCTATAGAATACTCATGTCCCGCTTATTAGTTGGAAGCATGTTGAGTGACGTATGGCTAGCCGAGTAAATTAACAGTTTGGTGGAGTACATCTTCGATGAGAAAACACTATCGTTACTAGGTCCAAGTCCTGGATGAGAAAAAAATGGAGGGTTGAGTTAGCTAGTCGATAGCCAACGTAAAACTTGTTGAATAATCATGATATAAATCCTTTTAAGACACTATTTTAATGATATGGAGTTTCCTGGAAGAGACACTGTATAGGCTGAATACATTGAGAAGTGTACAAGGGGGGTTGTTGCACTGGCACCAAAGTGCAGTGTTTAATAGGCAAGAATTCCCACATCATGGATGAATGTGGGCAAAAAAGCTATTCCATGAAACTAAAATTATGATAAAAACTTTAAATATAGTTACCATATGATCAAATTAATGAATTAATAAATATTATGATTCATAAGAAGATAAGTATTGTATGAATTCGGGAAACTAAATGGATTAGAGATAATGCTAAGGAGATTGACAGTTTATGATTTAAATTATGGTATTTTAGTAAAAATCGTACTAGAAATAGTGTAAGTGTGATTATAGATAAGAGTTAGAAGGATAATGTTATAAAAAATTAATAGAATTAGAGATAGAATTATAACTTTAAAGATTGTTATTAATGCTAAGATTATTAATATTATAAGTACTCCTTAAATAGGTTTGGACATGTTCAAAATTAAAATTTTGAAATGTCTTGGATGAATTAATATAAAAGATACCTCTTAAATAAAGAGTTTTTATTGGAGAAGATTTAAATATATATATATATTGATAGAGAGGTAGATGATTTTAAAAGCATTCATGATTGCTATGGATTTGGAGAGACTAATAAAGATGATAATACCCTGTTAGATTTTTTTATAACTTATGAATTTATAATTATTAAATAACTTATTTAAGAAAAGAGATGAGCATCTTATCACTTATAAGCATGGATATAGTAAAACTCATATTGATTATTTTCTTATAAGAAAAATAGATCATTTAGATTGCAAAAATTGTAATATGTATCCAACATCGCTTATTGGTTTTGATTTTTAAGATAAAGGGATAGAATATTAAAAATAAAGTAAAAGATTATTTTAAAATTAGATGGGGCATTTAAAAGCAATACAACAACAACAACAACAATAACATCAAGCCTTTATCCCACTACGTGGGGTCGGCTACATGAATCCATTTTTCTTCAATGTGTCCTAATAAAGGTCAAATTCTCATTTAAATCTAATAAAAAAAGGGTATTTAAAAGCAATAAAAAAATATTTTTGAGAGTAAAATTCTAAATCTTAAGATTTTATTTTATGCATGAGGAAGCTAATGTTATGTTGAAAAAAGTAACTACTGATATTAAAAATATTGCAAAAGATGCGCTTAAAGTATAAAAAAAATAGCTCTTAATAGTAAAAAATAATCGATGATGAAATCAAAACGTGTAATAAAAGATAAAAAAATAAGAAGATTTACCATAAAATTAGATTAAATGTAAAAATTATGATAATTTAGAAACATATAAAAAGACTCATAAGGAGTCTAAGAAAGCGATATGTGATTGAACACTGTCATTGCCAGGTCCCAAGTCATGCATGAAAAAAATAGAGTTGTGTTAGATAGTCGACAACAACCATAAAACTTGTCGAATAATCATGACATAAATCCTCTATTACATTATGTTAAAGCTAGGGCGTTCGCTATAAGCGACGTGCTATATGGCCTGAATACAGTGACAAGTGTACAAGAGCAGCTACACCGCTGCCTGTGTGCAATGTTAAATAGGCAAGGGTTCTCACATCAAGGACATATGTGGGTAAAGAAGCTAGTCCAATAATCTAAAATTAGGATAGGAACATGGAATATAGCTTCTCTTACAAAAAAATTAATAGAATTAATAGAAATTATGATTCATAGGAAGATAAAAATTTTGTGTATTCAAGAAATTAAATGGTTTGGAAAGAAGACTAATGAGATTGATAGTTTAGGATTTAAATTATGGTATTTTGGTAGGAGGCATAGTAGAAATGGTGTAGGTGTAATTATAGATAAGAGTTTGAAGGATAATGTTATAAAAATTAATATAATTAGAGATAGAATTATACATTAAAGATAGTTGTTGATGTTAAAATTATTAATATTATAAGTACTTATGCTCCTCAAGTAGGTTTGAATTTATATTTCAAATTAAAATTTTAATATGACTTAGAAGAATTAATATAAAATATAGTTCTTGAAAAAAGAGTTTTTATTGGAAGAGATTTAAATAGATATGTTGGTAGAGAGGTGGATGATTTTAAAAACATTCATGATGGTCATGAGTTTGGACGACTAATGAAAGTGGTAAGACTATATTAGATTTTTATTTAAATTATGATTTTTTGATTGCTAATACCTTATTTAAAAAAAGATATGAGTATCTCATCATGTAGAAAAATGAATATAATAAATCTAAGATTGATTATTTTCTTAAAAAAATTTATATTATTTAGATTGCAAAATTATTCCGAGTGAAAGTTTATATACCCAACATCGCTTATTAGTTTTGTACTTTAAGAAGATGAGGCAAAAAAATAAAAAATAAACTAAAGCGATTCTAGTATTAGATGGGGGCATTTAAAGAATATTAATAAAAATATTTTTGAGAGTAAAATTTATATCTTAATATTTTGTCTATTAATGAGGATATTAATGTTATGTGCGAAAAAGTGGTTAGCAAGGTTTAAAATTGCGTAATTAAGCCTCGAGGCGGTTTTCGTCCGTGAGGCGAGGCGTAAGCCTCGAGGCGGTCTGAGGCGTAAGCCTCACTGACACAGAATTGCGTAAATGAAAAATCAAGGGTTTTAGCAGGAAAATAATAGCAATATTGTACCTTACAATAAAAACATCTAAATGATATATGAAAATAGTGGAAAATAAGAAAGTAGATGCAATAAAATCATGTCCCAAAGTACAAAATCACAAAATATTAGTTTAACAAAACTCTCAGAATACAAAAAATATATAAAATGAAATCATATCCCATCACTAAATGGGTCTTCAAGTGAATCTTCTTCTCCAATTGTATCTATGAATGCCATGTCATCATCATCTTCAACATGACTCACTTTTCTCTTCCCTGTTCATTAAGAGAAAAGATCATTATCATGTATTCATGTTCATTGCTCACTTGACATAAATGTAATGTAATAGCATATAAGAATTGCGTAAGCCTCGAGGCGTTTTTTGGTCAAATTGCGCAAAGGTGCGCCTCTAATTGCGCAATTTTAAACAGAGGTGGTTAGTGATATTAAGAATATTAGAAAAGATGTGTTTAGAGTAAAAGAAAAAAGCTCCTAATAATAAAAATAGTTGATGGTGCAAATGTACAGGAATGGATAAAAAATAAGAACATTTGTTATAAAAATAAGTTTAGATGTAAAAATTTTGATAATTAGGAAAGATATAAAGATGCACATAAGGAATCTAAAAAAGCAATATGCGATGAAAAGATCTTAACTTTTTTATGATTTATATAATATATTAAATACTAATAAAAGAGAAAGAAATATATATATATAAATTAGTCAAACAAAGAGATAGGAGTAGTAAAGATTTAGTTCAAGTGAAATGTATTAAGGATGAAAATCAAAAAGTTCTTTTCTTAGAAGATGATATTCAGCAAAGGAGGATAAGATATTTTGCTAAACTTTTTAATGAAAACTGTGAGAATACAATTGAGTTTAGTGACCTTAGCACCCTAAATAAAAATAAAAAATTTTGTTTTTATCAACGCATCAGTAAAACGGAAGTTAGATAGGCTTTAAAAAAAATGAAGTATGTAAAATTTGTTGGACCCGATGTTATTCCAATAGAGTTGTGAAAATGCCTAGAAGATGAAGGAATTTCATGATTTACTAAATTTTTTAATACTATTTTGAAGACAAAAGATGTCAGATGAGTGGAGAATGAGTGTGTTCATTCCTATTTTTAAGAATAAAGGTGGTGCACAAGATTATGCAAATTATAAAGGAATTAAGTTAATGTGACAAAATTTAAAATTATGAGAGCAAATTATGGAGCGTAGGTTGTTAATGTTTCTCAAAATCAATTTCAATTAAATATAGTTAATTATAATTAATTCATTATTAATTATAAATTAAAATAGTTAATTTATGATTGATTTTAAATTAAATATAATTAATTATAGATTAAAATAAAATTAATTATGATTAGTTTATAATTAATCATAAACTAAATATATTTAATTAATAATTAATTTTAAATTAATTATAATTAATCATGGATTACATATAATTAATTATAGTTAATTAATAATTAATTATAAATTAAGTACATTTGATTTATAATTAGTTATGAATTAAATGTAATTAATTATAGTTAATTTATAATTAATTATATATTGGATATTTTGTCTCGATTTGTGTGCCCGACATCATCGTCGTCATTCGTAGGTATTGTTGAATCTTGATTAGGTTGTTAAGCCTAAGCTATTGTCCCAAGACTAACCAAGAGGGAAGGTGAATTAGTAATTTTAAAACTTTCTCTTGGATTTAAAATTTAAAAACTTTCGATTCAGTTAGCAAGTTAATTAAAATTTTAAAAACAAAATTTTTCAACCACAGAATATAACTTGCAATAAATAAAATGCTAAAATTTAAAAGACACAAAGATTTATAGTGGTTCGGTCAAACACGGCATACATCCACTCCCTGAAGCCTCTTTAAGTATTGCATTATTACCAAAGTGTATCTCCTTTTGCACCGACAGTAAGGCGGAGAAGCCTTTACAAAACCTCTCTTCCACCAATCCCCGGTGCGGCAAAGAACCGTCATCCTTTCATACTCTCCAAGTGTTGGCAGAGAATTGTCTGTTCACACCCTCCAAGCGTCGGCAGAGAACCGTCATCCTTTCACACTCTCCAAGTGTCGGTAGAGAACCGTCGTCTGTTCACAACCTCCAAACGTCGGCAGAGAACCGGATCTTCTTCAAAGATCTTTTTCACGAGCAATTTAGAAAGACAAGAGGAAGAGTGATAACCAAAATTACAAAGAGATCCTTACCTTTGAGTAACCTTGTGAATCTTTCACTCCACTTGCAATAAATCTCTCTCAAACACTCTCTCACACTCTCTTTCAATTGCCCTTGAAAAATCATGAAGGCTAGACTTTTTCACGTCAATTTAAGTGAACCTTTTATACTAAAGACACGAAAAACCGTCCAGAAAATTAAAAATTTCAATTTGAGCGTACACGGTCGTACAGTACAATCGAATTTCGTACGTACAAATAGTTCAAAAACTGTTGCGTACAAACATGTTGTGAATTGGTACAAAACAATTTTGTACACGATCATCAACTAGTATTGAACTTTTTGCCAATAGGTATCGGCTAACAAAAAGTTCTTCCAACTTATCATGCAAGTTCAATATGAACTCGTTGTGGCTGCTCCAATCTCGATATCTTATGATTTTAGAATTAATATCGTTGACATCATGATATTGCAGTTTATTATTGGGGCATGTTAGCTCATGATATCTTCGTTGTAGAAAATTCAGCCAATAGCATGAAAACTAGCCTCTATAAATCTTTCTTGTAGTCATTCCCAATTATAGTCGATTAAACATTCTCCTGGAGAGTCACAATGCGTTTTCATTATACTCGCATGTAGTGTCAGAAGTAGCTGATCACGTTCTAATGTCCAAAGATGTGTATAACAATGGAATGCATCATTAAAACGCACAATGATGCATTGTATTAAATACAAGAAATATAACATTATGCTGAGTGTGTAACTCCCATATATGTTTTCAAAAAAAATTAAACTAGAATTTCTGCATTGTATCAAACATAAGTTTATCATAAATTTATCATGTGCAGGAATATCATTATGATAGGTCGGTTCCTCTGACCTGGGCCCAAGCCGAACCGACCCAAGTGGGTCGGATATACTAGAGGTGGTGGAAACCGCCTCTCTTTGCCGCCTAAGATGGTCCACGGCCTCTTGCTTGCCATATTGGGGACAAATAGGAATTTATTTTCTAAATTAAATGCAAATATGAAAGGTAGGGAATATTTAAATTATTATTTGTATTTAGAAAGGTAGAGGGGGTGGTGGGGGAGGCCTTTAAATAGAGATGAGGGGGGAAGGGAAAGAGCATGCTTAGATTGGTGTTCTCTTTGAGTCTCTTGGAGTTTGGGGGCTCTAGAAATCGCGTCTAGAGATTTTGAGTGAATGATCCTCCTCTCGAATAAAGGAACGCTTGTATCTTTGCTTACGTTTCTTTGCTTTGAGTTTTTAATAAAGTTCTCTTTGGTTTTCTTGTTCGTTTCTTCACGATCTTTGTTATTTTCTGGTTTTCAAAATCAGATTTCTACCAACAACGAAAAGATGGAAGGAAAGTTCACAATCATAGAGAAGATGTTAAAGAAATTACTTGAGGTAAAGACCTCGCCGGCAACATCAGAAGCAAGGACTAACGACGACCATGGAAGAAAGGGAAACCCTAACCAGTTTTTTGAGATCTTGGGGGGAGAAGAAGGCATGTCTCCTCTAGAATCACTTTCGAGGGAGGAGATAAGCACCGAATTCAACAGAAGGGCGGCTGAATTTCCGGGAAGGAGAGAAGAATTCTACTACCACGATGCTGAATTTGAACGAGGAAGAAGGGAATCCGATGCAGAAGGCAGGTATGATCGCTGGAGGGAAGATCGGGACAACTGGGGAGCACGTCTTACTCATAGCTTTGGAGGTTATGGTGGATGCCGAGGCGATCCAAAGGTAAGGAAACTAAAGATGCCCGTCTTTGAGTGAGAGGACGGCCATGGTTGGATTTACAAGGTCGAACGATACTTCACCATCAATGGGCTAACAGAAGAAGAAAAGGTAATAGCAGCAGGACTATGTTTGGAAGAAAAGGCGTTAGCATGGTACCAATGGAGAGACAGAAGGGAACCCATCCGGACTTGGAGGGAGTTTAAAGAATGCTTACTTGAACGTTTCCAAACTGATAGAGAATGAGACTTCTATGAGCAATTCTTTGCCTTAACACAAGACGGAATTGTGATAGACTATCGAGATAGATTCGAGTACTTAGCAAGCAGATTGGACCGCCTCTCAGAGACAGTATTGGAAGGAAACTGGATGAAGGGACTGAAACCAGAAATCCGGGCAGCAAGGAGAGTCTTGAAACCAAGAACCCTGGGAAAAGCCATGGAATTAGCACAACAAATAGAAGATCAAAAGAAGATGGAGAGAGTAGCTAAGGGAAACAACTCAGGGGGATCATATAGGATGACGACAACCGTCTTACCACCCAACAGACCAGCTCCAAGGAGTCTGAAGGAAGCATCCAAGGAAAAAGCTAGTGGAGGAGAAATTGCGGGAAATTTCAAAAGGTTAACTGAAAAAGAAATAGAAGATAAAAGAGCCAAGGGGTTATGTTTCAGGCGCGACGAGAAGTACATGCCAGGGCATAGGTGCAAGGACCGAACTCTTCAGGTTCTCATCGTCTGTGATGACAAGGAAACTGAAGGGGGAGGTGGAAGCGGGCTAGAAATGGAGGAAGAAGAGGAGATGCATTTAGATGTGGCAGAAGTTTTCCTAAATTAAGTAGTGGGATTTACACCAAATCACACCATGAAGGTGAAAAGAGAAATAGCAGAAAAATATGTGGTAGTATTGATAGATAGTGGGGCCACCCACAATTTCATATCCACCCAGATTGTGGATCTGCTCGGAATGAGGTTAGTAGACACAGGCAGCTATAGGGTAATGTTGGGTACGAGAAAGGTGGAGATGAGAAGAGGAGTTTGTAAGGGTGTAGTGCTAACTAAACAAGGACTACAGGTAAAGGAGGATTTTCTCCCTTTAGAACTGGGAAGCACCGACGTCATATTAGGAATGAAGTGGCTACAGACCTTAGGGGAAACTAAGGTCAATTGGGGAGCTCTAAGAATGGAAGTAGTGGTAGAAGGACGAAGGAGGGTAATCTAGGGCGAAGCAGGGCTATCACGATTTGGAGTATCTCTCAAATCCATGCTAAGAAGCATACAGGAGGCAGGAGGAGGATATTGGGTAAAGCTAGAATGCTTGGAAGGGATCATTGTGGGGGAAGAAGGAGAAATCCCTCTCGCTATATAGCCCATCATACAACAGTTCAAGGAAATTTTCCAACCACGTCAAGGCCTCCCACCCACCAGAGATCAAGACCATGCAATTGTTCTAAAGGAAGGGGTATCACCAATCAGCGTCCTACCCTACCGGTACCCCCACGTTTAGAAAGACGAAATTGAGAAGCTTATCAAAGAAATGTTAGAAGCAGGCATCATAAGGCCTAGTGTAAGTCCTTTTTCTAATCATGTTTTGTTAGTTAAGAAAAAAGATGGGAGATGGAGGTTCTGTGTAGATTATCGGACGTTAAACAAGGAGAATGTACCAGATAAATTCATCATCCCAGTGATCGACGAATTACTAGATGAGCTACATGGAGCCAAGGTGTTTTCCAAAATGGATTTGAAATCAGGCTACCATCAAATCCGAATGAAGGAGGAAGATATTAAGAAGATAGCTTTTTGAACACACGAAGGGCATTAAGAATTCTTAGTAATGCCATTTGGGCTTACGAATGCCCCAGCAACCTTCCAGTCCTTAATGAATCGGATATTCAGGCCATACCTCAAAAAATTTGTCCTAGTTTTCTTTGACGACATACTTGTGAACAGCCAAACCACTGAGGAGCATTCGGAGCACTAAAAGGTAGTATTTGGAATACCTCAAGAACATCAGCTCAAGGCAAACCTTAAGAAATACAGCTTCGCGCAACCAAAGGTAAAGTACCTGGGGCACGTGGTCTCTCAAGAGGGGGTGAAAGCTGAGCCCACCAAAATTGAAGCTATGTAAACGTGGCCTATACCAAGGAATAGGCTACTACCGGAGGTTCGTCAAAGGATACAGTACCATAGCCAAACCTCTAACCGAGCAACTAAAGAATGACAACTTCTTGTGGGGAAAAGAGGCAACAAAGGCCTTTGAGAAACTAAAAGAAGCCATGACAACAGTCCCAGTATTGGTTCTTCCAGATTTCAATAAGATTTTTATAGTGGAGACCGATGCATCCTGATATGGTTTGGGAGCGGTCCTCATGCAAAACCACAGGCCAATAGCATATTTCAACTAAATGTCAACCAGAGCATGGCTAAAGTCAGTATATGAAAGAGAGCTAATGGTCATTATCCTGGCCATCCAAAAATGGCGGCCCTACCTCTTAGGTAGGCACTTCATCGTGAGAACAGATCAAAGGAGTTTAAAATACTTACTCGAGCAAAGGATGTTGACTGCAGAACATCAAAGATGGCTATCCAAACTCCTTGGCTATGATTTTGGGATCCAATATAGGCCGGGTTTGGAAAATAAAGCCGTCGACGCTCTATCAAGATGTGTGAGGGAATTACAGGGGACAACAATCTCAATGCTTAATGTTGGATTGGGAGGCACTCAAGGAAGAAAGTTTACAGGATGAAGGGTTAAGGAAGATCCAGGTAGAGTTGGCACACGTCCCAAGCAGCCACTCCTAATACTCACTCGAGGGAGGTAGACTCTTATATCAAGGAAGATTAGCAATGCCAAAGTCTTCTATCCACATTCCAAATATGTTACAAGAATTCCATGGAAATGCGGTGGGAGGACACTCAGAAGTACATAAGACATATCGAAGATTAGCCGCTGAATTATATTGGAAGGGGATGCACAAAGATGTGGAAGACATGGTAGCCAAATGTGAGATATGTCAGCGAAACAAGTATCTAGCAATGGCTCCAGGAGGACTACTATAACTCTTGGCACTTCCAAACAAGGTATGGGAGGAAGTGTCCATGGATTTTATAGATGGTCTACCCCGATCCGAAGGATTCACAGTCATCATGGTAGTGGTGGACAAACTCAGCAAGCACACTTCATTCCTCTTTCATCAGGGAAATAGTCAGATTACATGGAATACCATAGGCCATAGTCTCAGATAGAGATAAAGTATTCCTTAGCCATTTTTGGAGGGAATTGTTCAGATTACAAAGAACAGTTCTAAAAAGGAATACTGCCTACCACCCACAAACAGATGGTCAGACATAAGTAGTAAACATAAGCTTTGAGACCTATCTAAGGTGCTTTGTATCAGAAAACCTAAGTTATGGGCTAAATGACTGTCATGGGCGGCATATTGGTACAACACCTCTTATCATTCGGCTTCTCAGATAACCCCTTTAAAAATGTTGTACGGAAGGGAACCTCCCCACTTGGTACCCTGTGGGAGTAACAGCACACCAGTTTTGTCAGTAGAAGAATACTTGGAGGAAAGAGACAGGGTGTTAGAGAAACTTAAGGGACACCTTCTAAGAGCTCAACAGATTATGAAGCAACAAGCTGATTGACATAAGAAGGATGTCCAGTTCGAAGTAGGGGAGAAGGTCTTCCTAAAGCTTCGACCATATCGACAGAAGACGATGGCTAACAGGAGGAATGAGAAGCTCTCCCCAAGGTATTTTGGGCCGTATGAAGTCCGAGAGAAAATAGGTGCAGTGGCCTATCGACTAAAGCTACCATCAACGGCTACTATACACCCAGTATTTCATGTATCTCAATTAAAAAGAGCTATCAGAGATTGTTCCATTGGCTCTGAATTACCCATCACTTTAACAAAAGATCTAGAAGTAAGTATGGAACCATATGAGTTACAAGGGGTACGCCGGGTGAGGGAGGAGTAAAAGAGGTATTAATCAAGTGGAATGAGCTTCCAGATTACGAGGCAACATGGGAACCTTATGAACAAATAAAACAACAATTTTCTTCCTTCCACCTTGAGGACAAGGTGGTTCTTTGGGAAGGCAGTATTGATAGATTGGTTCCTTCGACCTGGGCCCAACCCGAATCGACCCAAGTGGGTCGGGTATACCAAAGGTGGTGCAAACCGCCTCTCCTTGCCTCCTAAGAGGGTCCACCGCCTCTTGCTTGCCATATTGGAGAACAATAGGAATTTATTTTCTAAATTAAATATAAATATGGAAGATAGGGAATATTTAAATTATTATTTGTATTTAGAAAGGTAGAGGGGGCGGTGGGGGAGGCCTTTAAATAGAGATGAGGGGGGAAGGGAAAGAGCATGTTTAGATTGGTGTTCTCTTGGAGTCTCTTGGAGTTTGGGGGGCTCTAGACATCGCGTCTAGAGATTTGTAGAGAACGATCCTCCTCTCGAATAGAGGATCGCTTGTATCTTTGCTTATTTTTCTTTGTTTTGAGTTTTCAATAAAGTTCTCTTTGGTTTTCTTGTTCGTTTCTTCACGATCTTAGTTATTATCGCTGTTTTGATCAAATTTGTATTAGGGTTGCTTGTGAACTCAAGTAGATCCAATAGGATTACTTGCGAACTCAAGTATTTCCTATCACATTACAACAAGAAATCAGAGATTACATAATTGAAGTTGAAATAAGATATATATAACAATAGAAGGAAACACACAATTGAAAAGAAATAAGAAACTTACAAAAGAAAAGCAAGAAATAAAAGATAAAACTATAACACATGGCCAACAATAATAATTCACATACACAATACAGAGAAATATTAAATAATATCAATATAATCAGAACTAGCATATTGTCTATTGTCTCCTCGCTTCCTTACTTCTTCTCAGTAGTAAATTGTGCATGCAGGTTTACAATTGTGTCTGAATTGAGCAACAACGAATATATTAGTAAAACTAGTGTTGAATTTCTTGTCAATCAATACCGGTTAAATTTTTTTTTTTTTCCAACTTATCATACAAGTTCAATATAAAAGTGTCGTCATGGTTGCTTTACTCTTCATATGTTATGATATTAAAATTAATGTTGTTGACTTCACAATATTGCAGTTTACTGTTGGGGCATGTTAGCTGATGATATCTTGTTTGAAAAAAATTCAGCCCAATAGCATGCAAATTAGCCTCTATAAATCTTTCTTGTACTTTTTTTCAACCAGAGCTGGTTAGAAATGCTCCTACATAGTCACAATGTGTTTTAATTGTCTTCGCATGCAGTGTCATAAGTAGTTGATCACGTTCTGATGTCCAAAGATGCGTACAACAATGGAATGAATCATTGGAATGCACAATAATGCATTGTATCAAACATAAGAAATGTAACATTATTCTAAGTGCACAACTCCGATGTATGTTTCAAATAAAATATAATTGGAATTTCTGTATTGTATTAAACACAAGTTTATTAGAAATTTATCATGCACCGAAAAATCGTTGCTATAAGAAATCAAAGATTACATAATTAAAGTTGAAATAAGATATATATTACAGTAGAATGAAACAAACAACTGAAAAGAAATAAAAAACCTATTTAAGAGAAGCAAGAATAAAAAATACATCACAACTATAACAGATGACCAACAATAATAATTCACATACACACTACAGAGAAATATTAAATAACATTAATATAATTAGAACTAGCACATTGTCTACTGCCTTTTCACTTCCTCACTTATTCTCTATAGTAACCTATGCATGCAGATTTGCAATTGTGACTGAGTTGGGCAGCAACAAATATATCATTCAAACTAGTGTAGAATTTCTTGTCAATCAATACTGATTAAAAAAAATCTTCCAACTTATCATGCAAGTTCAATATGAACTAGCATCGTGGCTGTTCCACTTTTAATATCTTATGATGTTAGAATTAATGTCATTAACTTCACGACATTGCAGTTACTATTGAGGGCATGTTAGCTCATGATATCTTCCTTACAGAAAATTCATCCCAAAAGCATGAAAATCAGCCCCTATAAATCTTTCTTGTACTATTTTCCAACCATAACCGATTAAAAATGCTCCTGCATAGTCACAATGTGTATTCATTATCTTCCTGTGTAGTGTCATTAGTAGTTGATCACGTTCAGATGTTCAAAATACATACAACAATGGAATGCATCATTGGAATGCACCAGTATTTTTATTCTAGGGTTCGATGATCTGTCACCTTTTACCCATTGGCAAGTTGTTGTATCTGTCAACAATGGGTTATACGATAATTCACTAGTTTTCTTAAAAATATAACTCGTGGTTGTTAGATAGGATAAACTCAAGAACAAATAAGACAAATTTTAGTAAAATAGAAAGAACATAAATGAAAGCTAACTGTGATGCCTGAACATAAATGAAAGCTAACTGTGATGCCTTCATGCTTCATAGCAATTGCACTTGAATAAACTTAATGTTAGATTAAATTTATGCATAATCATGACATACTCTTCAATAAGATCCTAATGTGTCAATATTAAAATAGTAAAAGAGGATTTAAATAGTAATGTTAGAGCAAAAAATAATAATTTCAGCAATAAACAGGGTATATTGTCCTAAGAAATTTGGCTAACCATAACCAGCTGCATTGGATTCCACTTTTAAGGTTACAATATCTATCAAACACTACCATTAATAAAGCTTGCCTAGATATAAAAAAGTAGACTTCCATCACAAATGACTTATCACATCAATCAAAATCACTTTGTTTGGTTTTAAGTAAAAATAGATTAAATTTAACAAATTATAGATTAATCAATTAAGTGTATTTTTCAATAATTTATTAAATTTTAAATAATTTTTAATTTAAACATAACAATATTTAAATTATTCATTTACAACAACAACGACAACATCAAGCCTTCGTCCCACTACATTAAATTTTTTTTTAATAAATTTAAATCAATTAATTATTTAACTTTATGTATATATATCTAATTATATTTTTTCAAAGTCTTTCATTTATTAAAACTTATAATAAATATTTTTAGATATTTAAGCATACATACATTTCTTTAAATTTAATTAAATATTAATTAATTTTTAATTTAAAAATAATAATATTTAACTATATGTATATATGTATGTATGTATGTACATACATATGTATGTATGTACATACATACATACATATATTTATTTATATATAATAGTATATATGAATTAATCTACCGTATTAAAGAATATAAAATTTTATTTTTCATATTCATGAATATGGTAAATTAACCTATCTTTCATGAATATCGAAAAATCTTCTACGCATTTGCCATTCTCCTAAATAAATTTTAGTTACACTCCTAAAAAATATTGCCTACCCAGATAACATACACCACCACACTTCAAATACAAAGAGCCTACTATTATAATATAATTCTATGCTAGCACTAGGCCCTCATGTTGGAGCAAAGTAAACTTTGGCTAGTTGCATAAACAAGAGAAAGTTAGAGGACCTAATGATGGTGGGTGATGGGAGGATCTTTAAATGGAGATTGATGTATATAACTTGTGATGTTTTAGGGAGAGCTCTATGTGAGGTTTACTTGACTAGGTTTAAGGTTTTCTGGATTTCAAGTATTAGCCAATGTGTGGATAACTTGTTGGAACTCTTTTGTAGGTTGTGGGATGTTGTGGGCTCAGGTTCTAGGGCTTTTAATATTGGCAAAAGGTTTATTTAGGATTTGGGAAGATAGAGTGGGAGGGTGTGGGGCTAAAGATCAGTCGAAGATCAACAAAAAATAATAATAATAATGCACAGCATTGAGATCGTAAAGTCATTGCACACAATTTTCCTTTTTGATTTCAAATCTAATGCAGGTCATATGCATGAAGTTTACACAAATCACAGATATGATTACTGAAAAAAGATTAACATCAAACGAGCAGATACAACCAATAGCAAGTGGTGCGAAGTACCTGTTTCGGCAAAACAGCATTTTCCCCGTAGTTCCCAAGAGCACAACTAGCTGCAAAGTCTAGGGCAACTTTTCCACCCATGGAGTGTCCGATGACAACATCTGGCCACTCCCATTCGTGAGACTTCACCAGATTAGCTAGATCCCTTGCTGCATTTGCCATATCATGGGGAGGATCAAGCCCTCTAATTCCAGACGATCTTCCATGATTTCTTAAATCAGCAAGAACCATCCTCCATTCTGCAGCATAAAAAACACGAATGTTATTAAAAGGATATCAAAATTCTTGACCATGTGGGAAAGCATTTGACCATGTGGGAAAGCATAAAATATTTCAATTTAAATTCCTTGGATGAAAAAAATCACATGGTGAAATCTACAGCACGGAGGTGGTAACCAAACAATAAATCAAGAACAACCAAACCTATTTCCTCGAAGAGAAGAAAATAATGCAACGAACTAGAGACGAAGAAAACAATCATAATTAAAAAAATAGCAAACAAACGACGTTTCGTAAATTTGATCGACAAATAAACTTATAAACATGCCCTGAGTAAATTAAAAAAAGAAAAACATCAAGGCACAACCACTTAAAGCAGAAGCCAAAAGGTTTATGCAAAAGTATGGATAAAAAATCCAAAACTTTTTAAAATAACAGAATAAAGGCTACACCTCTCAAAAGTTTATAATAAATCTCAAAACTTCTTAAAAAATGGAAGGCTTACCATTAGAAGGAGAAGTTTTCTGAAGTTCAGAGGCAAGACTTCTTGAGAAGGTCCTCCAGTTTCTAGTCGATCCGAGAAGCCCATGAAGAACGAAAGCTGTGGAATTAACGGGCCGCTCGGAGACCCGGATCTCCTCATAAGCTAGTGTTTCCAGCGATCGCAATACTCCGTGGAGCTGCGGCGTTGGAAATAGCCTTAGAATATTAAATGGAGCAGATAGGAGACAGCGTCGGCGAGCGGCACTTGAGAGAAATCTTCCCATCCCACGATCTACACCGATTTAACTGGTTTACACGAATGAGAAGAACTGATATATATATATGATGTCTATCCAAAATTTTGATTTTTATTTGGCACAAAAAAAAAATTAGGTTGGGATTGATCTGTTTTACAAATGGTTGGATTCGGCTTGAATTTGGACTCCTTTGGGTTAACTCACAAATCCGCAAATAATTAGTAGGTTAGGTCCGAGCCTAGATTTCTAACCTCTTTGTCTAAATTGGAAAGATTCATGTCAGATCAATTGAACGCATGTAAATTTTGAATTGGACTTGAACCTGACCCGAAAACCCATTCTAATATATATATATATATATAAAACAAACATTGATTTTCTAACCAAATTTATATTTATATTTATATTTTTTTGAATGACACCTTTTTTTAGAAATTGAAGGTTTGGCCGAGGATTCATTCATTAATCAATAATGTACAAAATGGTTACAATCTTTGAAATCATAAGAATAAAGTAATTATAGAAAATACAAAATGATAGAGCTAAAAAACCAAAAACAAAAAGAGCATCATCATAGTGGACAAATTTAGGGGCTGTTTTATTAGTTTTAAAGTGATTGCATTGTAAAATAAATGCAATATAAAATTATTATTTTGTTGTTGTTTGGTTGTTTGTCAAGTAAATGCAGATGAATTTTTTTTTTCTATTTGATTAGGTGTATGCCGAGTAAAGTAAAATCAGTGCATTCTGAAAACTTAGAGGTTGTTTGGTTTAGTGTCTACAAAGTAAAGTGAAAATTTTCTAATTTGATCAAATATTTGAGTCCACATCAATAATTATAATTTTATGTTATTTTAAAAATGTTTTAATACATTAATAAAATACTTTGTTATGCAAACAATCACGATTATGTACTTTTTTGCAGAGTAGGAACATGCCAATTCTAAAAACAATTCTAGATGAAATCTATAACATATCCCTTTTATGTTCAATGAAGCTCAAAAGAGTTGAGTTGAAAGCTACAACATGATATCCCAAAATATTAGCAATATCAAACCAAAATCTCAACACTCAACAAACTTTACAAAAACTATAATAGTATTATTGTCATTCAACATAGTCTTCGTATTGTCATGCCAAGTCTATGTCTTCAATGCATTTACAAAAGTATATATGAATATAATAGCAAAAATATGTCTTTAGTGCATTTACAAAACTGCATATATACAATGAAGTGTCATGTAACCATAAATATAAGTTTTTAATATTTCAAATGCCAACATTCTCCATACAACTCCACATACGAAAACAATGAGATCTCTTTTATATGACCACTCTCGAGAGTAATCTGGCATAGTTGTAATTGCACCTCTTGCACGATGTCGTACTCTCCACTCATCTTCTAACAAAACTTAAGTTACCCCCACCCTCAATAATTATCTAGTTATACAAAGTACATCAGATAAGTATGATCTCAACTTAGCTCTCCAATGGAAAGTAGGGGTCAATTTTTTAAAATTGCAAAACAATTCTTTAATGACCTGACCACATGCTCCACAGTTGTACAAAGTGATGAATGTCAAAGATTGAATAACTCTTTATAATTTATGGGTAGTATACTATTGAACACCATCAAGTGGTATCTAGTGACACGATATGGAGATAAGGTAGTTGTACCTCAAAGGAATAATAGCTTCTTGACAAAGGACTTAAGCATAAGGCATATATTGATTAGGAGTTATATTCATTGTTTGATATGCCCACACAGCTTCAACAAACTTTTTATGCCATTGATGCTTATTATTGTCTAAGGATTTCCTTAGGATTTGAACCAAAGTTTTATTGTAGGACACAACCAATCCATTTACATGAGGGTAATTGATTATTAAGTATCTCCAATCAATATTATGATGTCTAGTGGAATTATTAAATTTTATGACCCTAAATAAATAACCATTATCTAATATAATCTGATGAGGAACACAAAATAGATACATGACATGGTCTTTGAAAAAGTTCAGAATCTAATATGATTTAATCTCTCTCAACAAAATTTCTTTTGTACACTTTTATAAGTAATCTTTAGCTACTAATATAAATCTATGACCTCTAGAAGATGGTAGATCAATTAAATTGATCATATATGTATCCCAACTTTTTAAAGGTCAGGATGAAATTTTTGGATGTAGGACAATGGGTGGTTGATGAAGGACTACACTATTTATCTAGAGTGACAAACACTATGCAAATACAAGCTTTCCTTGGGGAAGTGTCATGAGATGCTCCTTGTTGATCGGAGGTAGCACTATCAAAATAAAAAGTCCCAATAAGATTTTTTATTTAGTTCTAATTTCATAATGTGTTCCTTTAACATATCATCATTTATTAAATAATCGTCTACACTTAATGAGCTGCTAAGAAATGTGTAGCATCTTGTCCTTTCATAGTAAGAAAGGAATTTAATATGATTTCAAATAGAGATTGAATCATCAACCATTGGGCAAATCTCCCTGACAACATTGGATGCGTCATCAAATATTACATCGAATTTACTCTAGAGATTAAATATACTTTATGAGATAACATATAATGACTTAACTTTTGAGAGATGAGATTATAACCAAATAGTGTTTCTCGATTAAAGGATGATTTTAAGTTGGAATTAAAGGTCTACTTAGATTGTAAAGTGCGCTCTCTTTCCCTTTCTCATTAACCATAGCTAATAAGGTGACAAGAGATTCACTAAAAGTTTGTGTATACAAAATTATTGGCTTCTTTGGATTGGATGAATCTACGTCATTCAAATTTTTTAGTTATTACTTTATGCTCTCAAATAGTTTTTTGGCAATTTTTATCCCACTAAAACTAAACATCTTTCTTGTACAGAGATATGAATGGTTTACATCTTCCTAAAACATTTGAAATGAATCTTTTAAGATATTCCAATGGACCTTGGAAATATCTAAATTTTGTGATACATTTAGGAGGTAGTATTTGTAATATTTCTTTTAGTTTATTAGGATTGATTTCACTTTCACGTTGATGGACTATGAAACCTAAAAAGTTTATAGAAGTGGTGCCAAAAGCACACTTTAGAGGATTAATTTTTAAATTATATTGATGTAATATTTAAAAAACAATTCTTAGTTCATTTAAATGATCACCTCTTTTGAGACTTTTAATAGCTAGAACATCGACATAACACTCCACGTAATTGTGGATAAGTTCACAAAAATTCATTATCATTACTCGCTAGTAGGTTTCCCTAGTGTTCTTTAATCCAAACATTTTCACTTTCTTAGCAGTAGACTCCTATTGGTGTTTTGAATGTTATAGACTTTTCATCTTCAGATTCTATTTTAATTGATTGTATCTAGATGAGTCATTTATAAAAGGAATAGATTGCACGAGAGGGACCAATATTAACCATCAGTTTTCATATGAGAAGAAAAAAAATCATCTTTTATTACATGATTTATTTAAGTCTATATAGTCTATACAAACATGAATTTGATTATTCTTCTTCTTTTTTGGGATGATGCTAACTAACCAAGTAAGATATTTATCTTCCCTGATGAAGATAGCATCGATTAATTTTTTGACTTCAAGTATAGCTTATTATTTGACCTTTAGTCATATCCATTAAGGTGCTTATTTTATTGGAATCATTTAGGTTGAATTTTAAATTTGGGATTTACTATGTCTGAAGATAATCTGGGCATTTCCTCATAACTCCAATTAAAATAACCTTTGAATTCTTTAAGTAACTTGATCATTTTATTTGACTCATCCTCATTCAATAAAACTTATAAAAATTGAATGAGGGTCTTGTTCAATGCCTAGATTTATTTCTTTTAGATCTAATATGGGCTTCAAGTTCTGAAGGTGCATCCCTAACTTGAGAGACATCCTGATCTCTAAAGTCTGTAAACAGAGTTCATTAAAGGTTTTAACATTCACTAAAAAGAGACCATCAAACTCTAGATTATTTGATATGACAAAGTAATATTCATCATTATCAAGTAAATGTAGAGTAGTAAAGCCAACACTACTTTTGATCATATTTATACTATTTCATGTTCCACAGGTCTTCAAATTATTATCCTTTATCTCTAGTCCAAATTGATGGAGTTAAACCTTATTTAGCAAATTTAATTACACAATTCAAGTATTAGTCAAAAGGGAGTTATATTCTTTCATCCATAATAGATCATGAAGGATTTCATCAATTTTTATGGTTTTATTGGTAGAGCATACAAAAGTATTGGCTTTGGAAACTAGATTTAAGGGAAGAGAGGCTTTCACCTTTAACCTTTTTGCATCACTCTAGGATATCAGAGTTAAAGTTATATTTTTCAAGTACTTCTTTAATCTTTACATGGTAGATATATCTAATGAAAGTTCGAATAGATTGTTAGACCTAGTTGAATTGTCATAATGCTAACCAAGAGGGGGGTGAATTGGTAATTTAAAAAATCTCTTGGGAATTTAAAAAACCAATTTAAGATTTTACGATAGATTTTTTTTCAAAACAATTTTTCAACTATTAAAAATTAAACGTGCAGAAAATAAAAAACAGTAAAAATTAATGACAAAAGAACATATAATTTTATAGTGGTTTGGTACAACTAGATCTTCATCCACTCCCTGAAGACTCCTTCGGGTATTGCACTATACCAAAGTGACTCTAATTTTGCTCCCATATTAAGGCTGAGAAGCCCTTACAAAATTTCTCTTTTACCAATCCTGGTGCGGCAGAGTACTGACTTCCTTTCTCACCCTCCTGGTGACAGCAGGGTACCGACCTCCTTTCTCACCCTTCTGTTGACGACAGGGAATTGACCTCTCTTTTACCAATCCCGGTGCAACAGACTACCAACCTCCTTTCTCACCCTCCTAGTGACGGTAGGGAATTACCCTCCTTTCTCACCCTCCTAGTGATGGCATGAAACCGACCTCCTTTCTCACCCTCCAGGTGAGGGCAAGGAATCAACCTCCTTTCTCACCCTTTTGGTGATGGTAGGGTACCGAATCTCCTTTGAAAATCTTCTTGCAAGAGCCTTCAAGGAAGTAGGGAGAAAACTTAAAGAACAAATAAGAGATCCTTACCTTTGGGCAACCTTATGAATCCCCTCACAAATCCCTCTCAAAAGATCTCTTAATCTTCACTCCTAAACACTCTCTCAAACACTCTCCTTTTCCACTAATGAAAGAAATTCACAGAAGGATATTGTTAGTTAGTTTTTAAGACTCCTATATATGTTAGACAAGAAAAATCATCAAAAAATTGAAAATTTCAAGTTGAGCGAACTTGGATCATACAGAATGATCATACTTTGTACGTATAAATAGTTTAAAATTTCATGTACGAACTTGATTTCATACTCCATCAGTCATATGTATGAATTAATAATGTATTGTATTAACAATTAAAAATTAAACAAGTTCATCTAGTACGATTTCACATGAACTCATTTCCTACACTATGAATTGTTTGTATAAAATTAATTTTATACAGTATGAACAGTATAGCCACATCATGCTTCATCTGGGATGAACTGGTACGCATTCATTTATTACTCTGTGGATCGTATGTATGAACATAAATTGTATAGTACAAACAGTACAAAAGAAATTTCTTGGGCAAGATTTGATTAACTTCATTTCGGAGGAACAATTAGTTTTAAAAATTAAAGTTTTGTCTCACTCCCCTAGTTTGTTTGTGTGCACGGTTACCTAATTATAATCACACTCTCTCAAGATCAAGAAAAATAGAAAAAGTATATACTTCAATTACAAGAAAACCTAATTTAATCTATCTTGAAGTCTTTGGTAGTCTAGAGTATGATTTCCCTGAAATATTAGTACACAAACAATGCAAATAATATATATATATATATATATATATATATATATAATATGTTAGGAGAAATAATAATTAACATAATAATATTTTGGTATCATCAAAAACTCACGTGATATAAAAATATAGACTTGAAAAATTAAGTTGCAATAATCTTCCCCTTTTTTATGATGACAAAATAATTATTGTTTGAGTTATTACTTAAGCCAATTTTTCTCCTAACATCCCCCTCAATGAGTGATCAATTTAAAACAAGTGATTCTAATGATGATCAAAACCATAAAAATAAACTAAACTGAAACAAAAATAACACATCAGACACAACCAAATAGACACAAGCCACAATTAAAGCACACATAAATCACACCAAAACTAATTACTCTCCCAAACACACATAACTCATAACTCATGACTCCCCATTACAAAAACAAACACAAGCATCAAACAACAAAAAATAAAATATCAAATAATAACTAATGACTCCCCCTTTTGACAACAACAAAAAAGGAAGGATGCATTGAAAAGATAAGTTTCTCTTAATAAATCAAAATAGTTTTTTTAAAGGAGAAACCTATAGAGGGGCTTATGTGTTTATATAAAAAATGATTACACGGTCCTTAAGGGATCTCAAGCTCACTACTTCTCTGAAGAGCTACAAAAATAAAAGTAAAAAAAAAACCTATGAGCTCATGTTCTCCACTAAGCAAAAGTACAAAAAGACCTAGTTACATTCTATGGTGCATAAGAGCGAGCACCCAAAAAAATCATAGAGGTACAAGAAATAATATTCAGCTCTAGAGTCCTCATGAACAGCTCAATAGCACAAATACCTGTAGTGAAAGCAATCTACAAAAGAGGGTAATAGACAAAAAAGCAAAAATAATAATAGAAATAGTATTGAATCAGGTTATAACACCAATGAAATTCAAAATTACCATCAAAAGTAAGACAACCAGACCCAAGAAGAAAATGTCTCATAATCCACTAATTGATAAATAGATAATACAGCAGAAGGTTCATATCAGTAATCCTATGCCAAGTAGCAAGAAATAATTCATTTAAACATATCACACCCAACCAATAAGCCAAAACTAGATGATCCTTGATAATAATAGCCAACCACAACCACATTAGTAAACCTCCAAGAGCAAAGGGAGAACCCCTAATGAAAGAATTAATAGAGCCCGTAATCTTATATGCAATAGGCATCAAGAAATCAAACACATGAACCTAAGACATAGCAACAATGGATATAACACCCTGACTAAGAGTTCAGCAAGCCGATCAACCCAAAGAAAATGAAGATAACCCAAACACCCATGGAAGGCTTTCATTCCAGCCAGTCAATAAAACCAAAAAACCTGCACTTAGGCTCACCAATCTCACGGTTCACAGCAGCACACTCCGATAAAATCATATAAGAGAAATCATATAAACCATAAGGCAACAACCAGCCATTCTAAAATAGCCAAAACCACAAGGCCATAACATAACAGCAAAAGGAAATATACCCAGAAACAGAATTCTCCAATAAAAATTGAGTAGGCACAAATCAACCTAGATGATATGCACAAGGCCCAGCCAACCAAGAAAGCTCGCATCAAAACTGTAGGAAATCCACAAAGAACTAACAAGGAACCCATCCACCTTAAGAAATAACATAAGGAAAATTAATCTTATCCAAATTTAAAAGACCCCTAACATGAAGAGGTAAATTAGAACCAAAGAAATATCAAAATAGTTAATGAAGAAGAAGATGTTAAGTAATTACAAATACAATATTAATTTTTAATATGAAAAAAAAAACTCAAATTTTAAATTAAAAAATAACTAAGATAAGAAAAGTCAATCAGGTCAATGTTCATTTTAGACATAAAAAAATAATGATTACAAAAGTGATGAAATAAAATTTAATTACTTTCTAATTCAACAATAAAGATTATTATTGATTATATGGATTTGCATATGAAATAGAATGATAAAGGAAAGAACAGTATGAATTTTTTAATTGGCGGCATTGTGTATCTTTTCAAATTTTTTTGTTGCGCACTTTGTGCATCTTTTTAACTTTGGTGAATATTGCGCATCTTTTTTAAACTAGTGACACATTCTGTGCATCTTTTCAGGTTTGGAACACTTTGTGCATCTTCTGTCATTTTCAGTCTTTCCAATATTAATAAATTTTTAACATAAATATCAATAAATAATAAAAATAAACACATTGAAAAAAATAAAATAAAAATAAGACATCTAATTTGCAATAATTATAGCTATTTAATACTCGTCTATAAGAACATGAAATTGATCTTCTAATCTACATCCAATCATAATGTAATTTAAAAGTTTGAGAGATTACATTTTGCAAAGAAATTAATTTGTAGAGCATAGTAATTTAAAATGCCATTATACTTATCAACTACAAATGATTTATCTCCAAAAACATAAATATTTCAAGAAGAGTAAATTCAATTTATTGCAAAACATCAATTCATCATTTCATTAATCATTTATAGATTAACAACATCATACTGGAAATGGAAGACAACCACCTGAAGAAATCAATACATGAAAGCACAAAATAACAAGTATAAAAATGTTTAACATCAAGTATAAAAGAGAAGAAAGAACAAAAAATCTGAGGGACTATGGTTGTGAGGTGGAAGAGGATTGAACATTGTAAAGTAATTACTGGTAGTAGTTACACTAGTGTTGACCGAGTTGAGTTGCTCTTAGATCCACCCCATATCCTCATTGTATCGTGCATCCTGTGTATTTAGATGATTCTCAATTTGATTAAAATATTGATTAAAATGAATTTTTAGTCTATCAAAATGCTAGATCATTTCTTGATTGAAATTCTACTCAGGTCCAAGAGCAAGTGCAGGTGTTGGAGCAGGAGCTCCTTCTCCCTATGATCCTTGATCTTGATTAAAAAGTGCAAAAAAAGAGGCATCAGTAAAGTAAATAGAAAGTTAAGTGGGAGGATCATGATGGATCAAATTGTACTTCTTCTCAAGAATATAAGCTATCAGGTGTCATAATGCCACATTTTTCTTCCTCATATTATAAGGAAGTCCAATATCAGAAAGTTTATAGAGGTAGTTCATGATTAGTTGGGCTTCATCAATAGGAGTATTTGTCATAATCAAGTATGTGACAGTAGACAAAAGAGGAGTAAGATTGATATGATCACCAACTTTAGAAATAATCAAAGTTCTCAAAACATGCTGGATGATCTTAGTGTCCTGGTTCAGGGTGTACACATAGGGTAAGTGATTAACAGAATCAAAACCTCTATGAATTTGGTTTATTACTGATCAATCAAAATCTACTCTAGAGGTCATGGTGTGTGCTCTAACTCCTGGCCTTGAGTCCTGAGGCAAAGGAAGTTTCCTAAGTGTTCCTTAGTTATTTCAACACGCTATCTAAAAATATAAGAGGTAATCCTAGAGTGATCCTAGTTCATTTTCATATTTGTAAGAAAGACTTTGAAAGTTTCTTCATTATTAGTATAGATCAAGGTCAGGATAAAAGAAAACTGGGTTGAGTCAAAAAGGGGAATGACATAGAAATTGATGTCATTTTGAATGAGTCGCCAAGGGGTTATCTTGGATCCAACATAACAATTAAATGTATCCTCATTTTCCTTAGAATGAAAATCATCATATCTATCAACAAGAGAGGAAGATCCTCTGAAAAGATGGGCCCACTTACTACTGCTTACCATTTGGAAAGATTTTCATACAAGAAAATTCAAGGTTGGAATAGATTGGGGATGAAAAAAACTAAATAAAAGGCTTCCAATTTAAAGAAAAATGGCTTATCATATAGTACAAAAATTAGATCGTACGTACGATTTAAAAGTTATATGGGATGAAAACTATTTCATACATATGAATAGTAATTGCAAAAAATGAAACAATTTTTCATAAAAAGCCATTCTCGAGGAGTCAATTCATATAATCTTTTTGACCATATGATTGTATAGATGAACACCTATTCATCCGGGATGATCTGAATAATAATAATCATTTATGATGGTTAGGAAATTTGAGGTATTAAATTTGACTTATATTAAGAAAGGTAGAAGTAGACCTAAAAAGACTTGGTTAGAAAATATTAGAAATGATCTTTCTTTATTAGATTTAAATGAGAATTTGACTTTTAACTGGACACAATGGAGAAAAAGGATTCATGTAGCTGACCCTGTACAGAATGTTGCAACTTAGTTTTTTATTGTTGATATTCTTGCAACATGTTTATTTTTTATGATTCCAAATATTATTATTTTAGTTATTATTTCTCCTAGCATATTTTAGATGCATTACTTTGTTTTTATGTATATTAACATTTCAGGGAAATCATACTCTAGATTATTGAAGACTTCAAATTATATCAGTTTAGAGACTATTATAAATGAAGTCTGTAATTTTTCATTTTATTGAGTCAGATAGAGTGTGATTATAATTGAGTAACTGTGCACACACACATGGGGGGGAGATAGATTAAAATTTGTATTTTTTAAACTAATAGTACTGTACAAATACAGTTTATACGGGACAATTTGTTCAGTTATTTTCCCTAAAGAACAGTTAATAAATGATTTTTTTTTAAGTATTAATCTTATTGTACGAACACAGTTCATACATGCCTTCCAGAGTACGAAATAGATGGGTTCCTAATTGCGTAAAAAGAATTTTTCTAAGTATGGATCGTACTGTATGAACCTAGTTCATACATGCCTTCTATAGTATGAAATGGACGGGTGCTTGTTTACTCAAAAATAAAATTTTATAAGTATGGATCATATTGTACGAACCTAGTTCGAAAATGCCTTATAGAGTACAAAATTATGAGGTCCCATTTCATCCAGATGTTTCGTTTAGATGAATTTGAAAATTTTTATAACTGATCATACCGGACGATGACATCATTGTACGTACGCCATCCAGAGTATGAAATTTTGGGGTTCCTTTTCATACCGACGAACTCAAAAAATTTTCTAACTGTTTGTCCCGGACGAACATGGTTCATACTGGATGATGATCATGTATGAAATGATTTCGTACCGATTCATAACAATTTTGTACGTAATAATATTTAAACTATTTGTACGTACGAACTACGATCGTGTAAGTTCAAAATTGAAATTTTCAATTTTCTGGACGATTTTTTGTGTCTTTAGTATAAAAGGTCCATTAAAACTGACATGAAAAAGTCTAGTCTTCATTATTTTTCAAGAGCAATTAAAAGAGAGAGTGTGAGAGAGTGTTGGAGAGAGATTTCTTACAAGTGGAGTGTGAAGGGTTCACAAGATTACTCAAAGGTAAGGATCTCTTTGTAATTTTGGTTGTCACTCTTCCTCTTGTCTTTCTAGATAGCTCGTGAGAATATTTTTTTGGAGAAGATCTAGTTCTCTACTGATACTTGGAGGGTATAAAAGGGCGAAGGTTCTCTACCTACACTTGGAGGGTGTGAAAGGATGAAGGTTCTCTGCCAGCACTTGGAGGGTGTGAAAGGACGAAGGTTCCTGCCTACACTTAGAGGGTATGAAAGAACGAAAGTTCTCTGCCTACACTTGAAGGTTATGAAAGAATGATTGTTCTCTACCGACACCTAGAGAGTGTGAAAGGATGATGGTTCTCTACTGCACCAAGAATTGGTGGAAGAGAGGATTTGTAAAGGCTTCTCTTCCTTGCTTTGGGGCAAAAGGAGAGATACTTTTGGTAATAGTGCGATACCTAAAGAGGGAGTCTTTAGGGAGTGGATTTAGGTCTTGTTTGACCAAACCATTATAAATATTTGTGTCATTTAAATTTTTGCATTTTATTTACTGAAAGTTATTTTTCTGTGGTTGAAAAATTATTTTAAAACTTTAATTAACTTGCTACGAATTTTAAAGGTTTTTAAATTTAAAATCCAAGAGTAATTTTTTTTTTATTAATTAAAAATTCACCCCTCCCCCTCTTGGTTAGCCTTAAGATAATATCTTAGGTTTAACAACCTAATAAAGATTCAACAAGTGTTATAAGAGCTTTGTTTCAAAATCATAAGTTTAAACTACTTTTTGAAAAATGAGAATGGCTACTTTTTGAAATCAAAACATACTAGAACGTTACTCGATTACTAGACCTCATTTATTTGATAATATCCCTTTCAATTTTTGGAAAATACGTATGTCTGCATTTTGCAATCACTTGATTATCATATATAGATCTTAGTTCAAGAAGGGTATATAAAACCAACTAGATTAGTTGATGGCATTAGAGCTGAAACATCCTTTGCAGATTGGACTATAAAAGAACATGAATTAGCACAACTTAATGCAAAATGTTTTAATAATTTTTTTGTGCACTTAAGTCAGAAGACTATATGCGAATTTCCACTTGCAAAATTGGAAAAGACATATGGATTAGACTTTGTATTACTTATGAAGGGACTAACAAAGTAAAGCATTCTAGATTAAACATCTTATTATATGATTATAAATTATTTCGCATGAAACTAAATGAATTCATTTCTGAAATGTATACAATATTTACTCAAATTATCACTTCTTTACATGCATTGGGTAACAAATGCTGAAATGATTAATAAGATTCTTTGTTATTTGCCTATTGAGTATGATGCTAAAATAATTGTTGTTATAGAGTCAAAAGATTTAAATATTTACTCTATTGATAATCTTCTTAGTTCACTAATTTCCTATGAGTAAGGAGTGAGCCAAATGAAGATTAATGCAGGTGAACAACAAAAGGAGTAGAATATTGCACTGAAAGTGGAGGAATCAGAGAGTGATCTATCACAACCTAAGGATGAGGATGACATTGTATTAATGACTAGGAAAATTAGAAGTTTTCTAAAGATGAAGCAGAAGAGACGCCAATAGTGGAATAGAGATAAGTTCTAAAAATGTTAAGATTTATAATGATGTGATTTGCTATGAATATAAGAAATTTGGACATATAAAATCAGATTATCCAAACCTATAAGCCACTCCTAGTAAGGAGAAGGTAGAGAAGAAATCAATTGTGAAGAAGGGAAAGAAGAGATTATAAAGAGCTTTTTGGGCTGACTTAGCTTTGAATTCATCATAAACAAAAAAGGAGGAGGAAGTCACCAACTTGTGCTTAATGACCAATAATCTTGATCAGTCAGATCAAGTAGTGGTATGTGACTTGACCTATAATTAACTATTAGAAGTTTCTGAAAGAATTTATGATGCATATAGAAAACAAAAGAAAATGCATACTAGTCTAAACGTAGAATTACAAGAATTGTAAAGAGAACACGAAATCCTTAGAAAAGATCATGCATTGATATATAACAACCACATGAGCTTACTTGATCAATTTGACGATTTAAATAAAAATAATGATATTTTAAAATCATCCTATGCTAAATTGGAAAAAGAATTAAAAAATTTTAAGGATGAATCTGAGAATAGAGAGTACTATTTGAATTTTAATAAGAAAATGTTAGAAGATTTAAAGACATTTTTGAAATTGAAAGTGCAAGCTCTTGAGAAAAATAGGAAACCACCAACACTTGAAGATTTTACTAATCCTATTTTGTGGTCAAAATTTTTTAAATCCAGGAAGAATCAAAGTTATTATAGAAAATTGAGAAATCCTTTTCCTGAAGTTAAATGTTATTCTTATGGGATGATTGGACATATTACACACTCATGTACTTTACATAGAAAAACTCAATTAGTGTGGAGACCAAAGATGTATAAACCTAGTTATATCATATATGCATCTAGTTTTATTTTGCCAAAAGGAGAACCCAAATTTGTTTGGGTTCCCAAGTCTAAAATTTGATTATTTTATATGCACGCTCTTATACACAGCCTCGTAAGAGCATTTGGTACCTGATTAGTAGTTGATTAAAGTATATAACTGGAGACACTACATAATTTATAATGCTGGAAGCCAGGAATGGAGACAAGGTTTCATTGGGAGATAGTACCACTAAAAAAGTGGTTGGCACAGGTATGATCAAAACTTGCAAAAATTTTTCATTGAAATTATATTACTTGTAAAAAGCTTAAAGCAAAAGCTGTTACGTATTAGCCAGCTATGTGATAAAGGATATAGTGTAAATTTTTTTCCTACTAGATGCATATTAAGCCTAAATGGAAATGATGTTTTGCATGGATTAAGGATAAATAATATTTATATGCTAGATTTAAATTCTATTAAATCTCCTAATTCTTTTTATTTGAAAATTATTTTTGATGATCATGGTTATGGCATAGGAGACTCTATCACTCTAGCATGAAAAACCTTAGGAAAATTACCCGAAAGAATTTGGTTAGAGGTTATACCAAAATTAGACTTTATTAAGGATCACCTTTACGATGCATGTCAATTAGGGAAATAGGTAAAGTCCTCATTTCATTCCAATAAGGATCTTAGAACTAGTAAACCTTTGGAAATTTTATATATGGATCTTTTTGGACCGGTTAGCAATGTTAGTCTATGAAGAAATGTATACAGATTTTTTATTGTTGTTGATTTTTTTAGATTCACATGAGTTAAATTCTTATATCATAAGAGTGAGTCATTTGAAGAGTATAGAGATTTTTTGACCTTGATTTAGAGGAAATTAGAAAGTCAGATTTTAACAATTCAAAGTGATCACGAGGGAGTATTTAAAAATAAAAAATTTGAGGAATTTTATAAAGAAAAAATAATTGATCACAATTTTTCTGCACCTAGGACCCCTCAGCAGAATGGGGTAGTCAAAAGAAAGAATAGAACATTGATTGAAGCTGTTCGAGCTATATAGGCAGAATATTCAATTCCTAAATATTTTTAGGCTAAACAAGTTAGTAATACATGTTATGTTCTGAATATGGTGAATATTAGATCAAAATTAAATAAAACACCATATGAGCTTCTTAAGTGGAAAACACCTAATTTATCACATTTGCATGTTTTGGATGTAAAGTGTTCATACATAATAATGGAAAATCTACCTTAAAAAAATTTGATCCAAAATCAGATGAAGAAATTTTTCTTGGATACTCTAGTATTGAAAAATCTTATAGAGTTTTTAACAAAAGAACTTTGGTAGTTGAGGATACCACACATGTTGTATTTGATGAATCTGGATTTTTGAAAGAGCCAAATTTAGAAGAGGATGAAATAGAAAATAACTCTTAAAAGATTGAGAAGATTGAGTTAGAAGATAATGTGAAGAAAGAAAATCAATTGCCTAGAAATTTAAAATTTTCTAAAAACCATCCTAAGGAATTGATTTTAGGTGAACCTAGTGAGGGTGTTAGGACTAGGCATGGACTAAGAAAAGAAATCAATCATTCAGGCTTTATTTCAATAATAGAACCCACAAATATAAATAAACCACTTTCGGATGAATTTTGGATTTTAGTAATGCAAGAAGAATTAAATCAATTTGTAAGAAATAAAGTTTAGGAATTAATTACATGGCCAAAGAATCAAAGTGTAGTTGGAACTTAGTGGATATTTTAAAAAAATGAATGACTTAAGAGTTGTTGTTAGAAATAAGGCTTGATTGGTGCTAAGGAGAATAATCAAATTGAATGAATTGATTTTGAGGAGACTTTTTCCCCTATAAAAAAACTTGAAATAATTAGGGTTTAATTAGCCTTTGTATGTTTTAAAGGATTTAAATTATTTTAAATGAATGTAAAAAGTACCTTTTTGAATGGGGTGATTTAAGAGGGTGTTTATGTTGAACAACCTCCAAATTTTAAAAATTCGAAGTACCAAAATCATGTTTTTAAATTAAAAAATGCATTATAAGGATTAAAACAGGAATCTAGGGCGTGGTATGAGAGGTTGAACACTTTTCTACTTGAGAGATTTTTTTGAAAAAAGAAGTGTGAATACCACTCTCTTTTTGAAGAAATTGGGAGATGACATTCTCATTGTATAAATTTATGTTGACGATATCATTTTTGGATCTATAAATAAAAATATTTGTGATAATTTTTCTAAAATATTAAGTAGTGAATTTGAAATGAGCCTAATAGAAGATTTAAGTTACTTTCTAGATTTTAGCATTAAGTAAATTAAGGAAGGTATATTTCTTAGTTAGTCGGAGTATATTAAGGACATTCTCAAGAAGTATGAAATGAACAATGCTAAACTCGTTAGTATACCTATGAGTTCCTCAGTTCAATTGGATAAGGACCCAAAGGAAAAATCTGTTGATCAAAAGAAATTTAGAGGAATTATTGGATCTTTGCTTTATTTGACAGCTAGCAGGCCTAATATAATGTTTAGTGTTTGTTTGTGTGTTAGATTTTAATCAGATCCAAATGAATCACATTTGATAGTAGTAAAAAGAATTTTGAGATATCTATTAGGAACTCAAAACTTTTGAATTTGATATTCTAAGTATAGCTCTTCATTTGAAATTATTATATATTCATATTCAGACTTTGCAGGTTGTAGAGTTGATCGAACGAGTACATCTGGAACTTATCAATTTATAGGAAATTCTTTAGTTTCTTGGTTTAGTAAAAAATAAAATTTTGTAGCCCTATCTACTACTGAAGCTGAATACATTACCTTAGAAAGTTATGTGGCACAAGTTCTTTGGTTGAAACAACAGTTGATCAATTTAGAATTTATAATAGGCATAATTCCAATTTATTGTGATAAAACTAGTGTCATTTACATTTCAAAAAATTCTATTCAACATTCTAGAATCAAACATATAGATATAAGGCATCATTTCATAAGGGATCATGTATCCAAAGGAGAAATTAAATTGAATCTTATTTCAACTGAAAATCAACTTGCAGACATTTTTACAAAACTACTTGATTTTGATACTTTTAGCAGATTAAGAACAAGGCTAGGTGTGATCAATCTTAACGCTTAAACACAAATCTTTTGCAAACTTGATATGTTGTTTTGTGTCTTTTGTGTTTTTGATTGTTTGTGTTTTGTTTTTGTCTTTTGTTTCTTTTTTTTTTTTTTCTATTTTCATATTTGGATTTATGTTTTGGTGTGTTAGAAATGTTATTCACACATCAAAATTCTTATTTGTGAATGATCATGTTGATTTTATAAGTGTTATATTCTTAATGTACGAAATTATTTTCATCCCATACGAATTCTGAAGCATTTCGATAGCTATTTTGGACTGATTGCATGAAGATTTTTTATTTTCTAATACATATTATACTATACGATATTAATATCATCCCAGACAATTTGTTTTTATTCATCTGTATGCACCTAGACGGTTATCTGGCCAAAATCAGTTATTATAACTAATCGTACGTATGAAATTATATTTCATATGTACGAACCACGTGTCATTCAAAGTGGGGGTTGAAACTAACCGTCTTTAAAACCATCTTTAATAACCATTCATCTTGAATGAACACCTGTTCGTCTGTATAATTGTCTGGTTAAAATGCCTGTACGAAAGGACGCTTTATAACTTGTGTGATTATGAAAAGTCATTTTATTTTGAACGTATTTGATCATACATACTAATTTATTTTTGTAATTGACGAACCATCTATCGTACTACATGAACCTCTTTTGGTATGTACAAATGGTCATTTTTCTTTAAATAGGATGGCTTTAGATTTCATTTTCATTCACTTCAATAGCCCTTTTCAATCCTACTTTCTTAGTTATGACTAGTTCTAGCAAGCATGGTAGAGTCACTAAGGGATCATCCTCTAAGAATGAAGATGAAATCATTCTATCTAGAGCAAATGAGGATTTTTTCCTTAGGTTTGTATCTGCAAAAAATTACTCCTTCTAGAATCTTACTTCAAGAAGATATCCATTTTCAAGTAATGCCTCTTTTTGCCACCACTCAATTTGCCTTTATCCTGAGTTTGATTCATTCCTACAACAAAGAAACCATTCACTATTTTGTGGCAAACATGTCTTTTAGTTATGATGAGAGTAGGATAAGATCTTATATACTGAAGAAAAGGGTAGAAATTGCTAAGGAAGATTTGAGAATCATTTTGTATTTAAGAACTCAAGGGGTTAGAGCCCACACTATAACTTCTAAATCTGATTTTGACTGGTTCAAAATAAACAAAGTTCATAGAGGGGTTGAACAAGTAGGTCATTTTCCTAGGGTCTATACCTTAAACCAAAATGCAAGGGTCTTTTAGCATGTCCTTAGAACTTCAATAATTCCTAAAGCTCGTGACCGTATTAACATTACTCCTCTTCTGTCCACTATTACTTATCTTATCATGACTGGACAACCAATATATGAAACCCAACTTATTTTTGATTATATTCATGGACTTTCTGAAATTGGACATGTCTCTCATAGGAGGAAGAAGAATATTGCCTTAGAACATCTTGTGACCTATATTTTAGAAAAGAAGTACAATCTTATTCATCCCGAGCATCTACTTAAATTACTAATCTACTTTATTGATGCTTTATTTTGAGCACTTTTTGGGAAAGATGGTAATGCAAGTAAGGATTTTGAGGGAGAAGGAGGAGCACCAGCACATGCACCTGCACCTGCTCATGAACATGACTTTCAGGAGATGGTCCAGCGCTTTGACCAACTAGAGAGTCATTTTGCTCAGTGTTTTGATCAAATTCAGACTCACCTAAACCAGCAGGATGCTCAGTACCAACAAGATATGTTGTGGATTTGAGGATAATTTGAATTCGTGAATACTAATGTAGTTATGATGAATAACTATTTTTCTATCTTCAACCAGCCTCCTCCTCCAAATCAGGACCCTTCAGATTTCCAGATGTACTTATTGTGTTTTCTTTGCCAGTCTTTTGAGATGTGTTGATCTTTATGATATTTTTGATGCTTTGTGTACTTGTCTTATTTTATCTTGAGGTCTATGCATTGATATCAGATGTGCTTTATTGTATTAGATCTTCATATTGATATCAATTAAAAAAGTCTTATTTTATTTAGTTATTTTTTTTCTTTGTTTGAAATGTTAGTTTGCCTATATGATAATTCTATCTTAATTGATTTGAAAAGTGTTATAAATTAAACTGCAATATAAAAATTAATTTCATTATGAAATCTAATTTTTCAAAATTTTAAAGTTAATTTATAATTGATCAAGTTGAGGCAATCAATCTTATATTCTTTTTAGGAAAACATAATTCATAATACTATTATTAAAATTTTGATTTTTTTACTATTTTTTATTTCTCTTTTCAATATAATTATATTTGTAATTAGAGAAATTTGATTTTCTAGATTATAGATTTTGTAAAGATCAATTTAAAAAAAATGGGGGAGATATCCAAAAGAAATATACAATGAGTACAAAAATAAAAAGATTGCATAATTGTTCGCCAATTGAAAAGAGGTATAAAATTAGCCCAAATACAAAAAGATACACAAAGTGTGCCAAAAATATTTGAAAAGATGCGCAAAGTTGCCAATTGAGAATATTCCTTCCTCTATCTTTTAATCTTCAAATTCAAATCAATCTAATTTTCAATTATGTTTTATATTGAAATTGAAATTATCTAATTTTTATTTATCACTTTTGAAATAATTCTCCTTATCTAATTGTCTAAAATGTTTCATGACCTTGACTATTTTGTTCTTATCTATGTTATAATTTAATTTAATTTTTTTGAATATTTCTTTTTCATCTAATGAACATTAACTTTGTTATTGTAATTATAGTTCAATCTCTTTCAAGATCAATTTCTATGATTTCTCATATGACTTCTTCCATTTCAACTGTTCTTCTTCCTTTTTTGTTGTTGTCAAAAGGGGGAGAAATATTATTTGGATTTGATTTTTTTTGGTATGTTATGAAAGTTCGTTCGGGATGTTAAGCCCTATGAAC
>NW_021320079.1:1740518-1744356 GCF_001605985.2 Dendrobium catenatum
GGGTTACTTGCGAACTCAAGTATTTCCTATCATAATCTTTGATGAACGTTTGAGCAAATGTAACTTTTTGTCTTTTATTGATTGTTGCATCCCTTTTCCTTCTTCAGGTTCGGCTGCATAGTTTCGTGTTCTTTCCTTGCCCAGCCATTGGATGCTCTATTTTTCCTTTCTCCTGTAAAACTTTAGAGTTTATCCTATTCACCTTTAAGAGAACATTGCCTCGGACAATAATATTATGGGATATCTAATATTCAAAGAAAAAAAACAAAGGGTATCTCCAATTAAACATTTTATAATTTTTATTTTTATTTTTTATCTCAAATTAAACATTTTTCTTTATTTGCACAACTTTTGTGTTATGAAGTTTTTATTAAAATAATATTTTGATGTTGGGCATAAATATCGTGTTACCTGCAAGGCTGCAAGAAGAAACACTAACCATATAAGGCATTTATTGGAAATTGTTGGCATGATTTATTAATAAGAAACATAAAATTGGTTGATGAAAACCTTTTTGGTTGCTACAATGATGAAACTAAACCATCATGACAAGTAATGGCCTTTGCAGAATGATTAGTTATGCTTTCAAATGTCATCTTGAACCCTTAACTTCTTTTTTGTTCAAAATGGTTTTTGTTTACATAATAAATTTAGGAATTTTTTTTAGAGGAAATTGAGGGCCACGCTTAAATTTTTTATTAATAACAGAGTAAAAAGTTACAATTTTCACATAAAAAGAACTACCAAGCAGTAGAAAGGAAAATTAAACTTAAGGATATTCCAATTATATTCAATAGTTAAATAAACTACAAGAGGGAACGAAAAAAGGTTAAAAAAAACAAACCCAAAATTTAAGAGTAGCGATTTTGTAGTTGCCATCCAAGATGGCTAAAAAGTATAAATATCGGATCCCAAAACAAATGATGCAAGAATATGGCAGTCATCCTCATCAAGATAAGCAAAAGCAGGGTATTGTAGTTAAACGTCTCCAAAATAGATGCTCACATTTCTCCTCATCAGGAGAAGCAAAAACATGGCAGTCCTCATCCAACCTATAGACGCACAACAAATTTGAAATGCTTTCATAGATCTTCCAGAAAACAAAAGCAATTCCCTCTTGATATTTTCTAAGAGCTCCTCAGAAAAATCTGCCACGCATCAGCCCTTATATAACCATAAAAAATATCGAAAAATTCATCAACAAATATTAGAAAACTTAAATACATAGGCAGAATTGATGTAAAAGAGGGATGAAGCAAGAAAGAAAAGACCTTCCTGAAACCCAATAGAAGCTTGGAACCAACAACATAATATAGTGTTAGACCGAACAATAAAATAATAGCCCAGAAAAAAAAATCAGTTGGCAAGTCAAATACATCCAGAAACCAGTACCAAGACCACTGTATCTAGAAACCACAACAACAACCAACCCAACATTGAAGGAAAATAAAATGAGTTTCATTATTTGAAATATAATTGGGAAATGCTGCTAGGAAGCGAAGCCTCTTTTTTCATGTCTTACTTTTGTATCTAATGGCAAACAAAATATTTACAATCGAGTGGCCATTAGACACCTCATTTCCTGAAAGTATGATTATTTTTTTTTCATGCCAAAGAAAATAGGCCATGTTATACACCACAAGAAGGAAAAATCTTTTAGTAAATTTACAAGTAATAGAGTAAGAATGATTTAAAACTTGATTCAAGGATCCTCCAACAACAACAATATCAAGCCTTAGGGTCGGCTATATGAATCCTTTTTTCTCCATTGTATTATGTTAAAGTCAAATTCTCATTTAAATCTAATAAAGAAAGATCATTTCTAATATTTTCTAACCAAGTCTTTTTAGGTCTACCTCCACCTTTCTTAATATAAGTCAAATCTAATACTTCTATTTTCCCAAATGAAAATATTCCCCATTTGGAATACATTTTTTTAGGATCTTGAAAGAAATTTCACTGTCAAATAATAAATGTGTGCTACTTTCATGGTGATTTTTGTATAAATTTAGGAGTTAGCATAAACTCGAAAAATGATTAATATCCTTAATGATTTTATACTTGCATTTGTTTTTAACACCAAAGTATGGTTATTTTTTTCATTGCTCATATTTATGTTTTGGTTGACGTGGTTCCAACGCTTATGCTAGTTGCATGCTTTCTGCAAGTTTATTTTTTGCAATGTGCTTCTTGTTTTTTCTTTTCATTTTATTCGAATTTTTTTTTCTTGTACATCATATACAGGTATATCAAAAGCCTAATGGAAAAAGCTGGACTATCAATTCACGAGGATGCTGTTGGCAATATATTTGGCCGATGGTGAGTTTGGAATTATCTTGTTTCCTGCTGCTGTTGATATAGGTGTTAGTTCAAGTTAAATAATTGTAACGCCAAGTTAAGTAGTTTCAATAAATATTGCTTGCTTGCTTTTGCGAAGAAGGAGAAGATATTATGAGTTCGAGATGTTCATATCCCTACTATTATTAGTTTCATTTATGAACCCCCCTTCTCAATGCAATTCTGTTGAGCACTGCCTAAGGCTGAGGTGTTAAAACTATTTTTCACAAGTTTTTATTTTTAGAAATTCTAACTATGTTATCATCTTCTTTCCTTTATAATCCTTCCACATCAGTTATATCTAATTGCATTATTGTTGTTGCCCAAACTAAGTAATTATATATTCAACCACCTTATTATCAATAGGTGCTATTCTTATTATCCAATAAAATCAACCTTTATTAGTCCATCTTCTTTTCAATATGGCTATCATTAACTTTTGCGTTGCTAATGAAAGGGTTAATGTAACATAGCTAATGTATTTGCAATGTCGTACAGTTTACTTTGAAAGTTTCTATGATATTCTCTTATGCATATCACTATTCAGATTCTCTTACAATTAGCCCCTCAACTTTAATTCCGAGGTTATCTCCTCATCTATCTCCATTCTTCTTTGTAATTAACTTGATATTCTAACAATATTGTTTGATAATTATCAATTTTACCAAAATTCTATTTATTGTATCAAGCTCTTTGTTCCATTAATCCCGAGTCCCCCCATCTTGCAAATTAATTTTCTAACTTATGACTTATTTTTAAGAGAGATCTCACATATTCGGATTATATCATTTGCAAGTAGTTTATGCTAAGTTATCTCTCTTTTTATCTCTTTTAGAAGCATTTTAACCTATGGAAAATAATACAAACTTAACAATTGCCTTTGATGCAATTATATTATGATTGTAAACTATTTACTAAGTCTACTACTAGTTCTAATGCTATCATTTTCATATAACATCTTAAATAATCAATATAACCTTGATAATTTCTCTTTAATACATGATAAATATATTCTCATGGTACTAAATTATATTTCATTTCACAATCAATAAGCACCGTAAGTTGTTTCATTGATCCTTGCTGTTATTTTATTCTTTCCTAACATTAAAAACTCCTCGATATAGTCTGTGGCTTATAACAAATTGACTCTAAGTTGCAGACAAGATTTTCTAAACTAATGTTTATTCATCATCTCACATACTTTATTGTATGACTAAAATTTGATTCTTATATAACTTTCAGAATCCTAAATATCTTATTTGTCCTTAAAAGTTCACTCCAAAATGTTGTATTTCCATTAATTTCACATTTTATTAGTAATTAAACTTTAAAAAGGTTTGTTAATTAAATTATTTAAATTATTTTAATCTTAATGAGCAACACTGCCGTTGCCAGGTCCCAAGTCCTGGATGAGAAAAGTGGAGGGTTGCGTTTGGTAGTCGACAGCCAGCGTAAAACTTGTCAAACAATAATGACATGAATCCTTTAAGAAATTTTGTTA
>NW_021320079.1:1744456-1751647 GCF_001605985.2 Dendrobium catenatum
GCGGTTTTTACCGGCGGCATTTAAACCGCCGGAAAATGCCCAATTTCCGCCGGAAATGAGTGATTTTCCTGTAGTGCATGTTGTAGTGGTAGTGATGATCATCAAAGTTCACATCAGATAAAGCTTTATAGTTCTTCATATCTCAAAGATATCTTTTAAATTATGTTCATATCTCTTTCTTTGTGGAGAATAGGAGTCTATTTATAATATTTTTTAAGTGGCATTTCGATAAATTTAGTCAATATTATCTAACATTTCATCAGATGAATCATATCTAATCTTTAAATCATGAATCATTTATTCAATATTTTAAGTATTTTAATGACATTACATTGAGTGATCTTGGGCTTATCGAATTCATCTCATTTAGCCGCTTGATTTGACTATAAACATATAAAAATTGAAGATCATTTAATCCTTTATTTAGTGCTATGAAGTTTTCAACCTTGTATTAATCGATTAAGGCTCATTTGAACTCAAATCAACTCACATTTATTATCATAGTTGTCATCATGTCCAATCACTTAATTTGACGATAATTTTGTTAAAATTGGAGTATGTATGATTTTGAATTTAATTTCAAATTTTTTTAATATAAATAGTGCATCAATATTCGTTCCAATCAAGTGAAATTTAAAATCACATATATTATACAAACTACAAAAACCTACAATTACTCATCTTTTGATGTTCTTGTTGAATGTTGTCAAATACCATCCAATAATTGACTTATTACATCTATTTGTTCGATCATGCAATCCATTTTTAACTAAGGCTTTGTTTGAGATAGCTTTATTATTGCTTTTTAAAACATTTTTTTGGTACAAATATTCCTAGCTCAAAAAAAATTTCTTAATAAAAATCTGCTTCAGAAAGAAGTATTAAAATAGTTCCAAACGAAGCCAGAGTCATGCCTTCTAATATATCCCCTTCAAAAAATTTCATAAAATCTCCTCTCTTATGTTTTACTCTTAGTTTATTTATATGTGTAAGATATTCATAAAATCCTAAGTCATTGTTTTATTTTTGTCTATTCAAATATTTAAATACACAAAAGTAATTATTAAACTTTTGCGTATGAGTTAATTACTAATTTAGTACAAATATAAATAAATAGTACAAAGTCACAGGCTTAAAATTGATAAAATCAATTGAATTTATGATTATTATAAAGAAGATAATGTGATGTTAGATTGATAGATTAAATTAGTAGTAAATGATTATGAAACATAATAAATAAACATAAATCATATATGGTTAGTAGTTGTTCACCCAATCCAAGTAATTGATATCATAGATCAAATTTGAACTCATTATTTATATGAAAAAAAAATAATATTATATATTTATATATATGACTTAATTTCAATAATTAGTTTGATATGCTGTCCATTATTATTTTTTAAATAATGTCTTATGTATTTTTTTTAATTTTTTATAATCACTATGATTAAAAAACTAAATGGGCTATTTAGGCTATGTTTGGGATGGCTTTCTTACTGCTTCTTAAAGCGGCTTTTTAGTATAAAAATTTTATTTTTTTTACTAGAAAACAGCTTTATAAAATAGGAAGAAAGCCGTCCCAAATGAAGCCTTAATCTGTTGAAAAACGTAACGTGGACATTTTGAAATTTGGATGGTTGATATGATAAAAAAAAAGTAATGATGTCTAAAATTTTATGATCTGTTTTTAAAGATTGTCATTTTCTATAAAATAGTTGTGGGAATAATAATAGCTTTTTTGAAAGCTGTTATAAATATTAATTTTGTAACGCATAATTTTTTTTTAAAACAACGAGAACTATGATTGTAGTCTAAAAAACAAAGCTCAAACATAGTTATCACAAATAGACAACTTATTTCTTTCTCTCTCAAGTTCATTGTTATGTATTGAAAACTAATCTAATTTAGATTGAATTCATTTTCACTACAAACTAACTGCGCTATTAATGTACGTCGTCACCACCACCTCCACTGCCCACCGCTTATGCCATCAGCCCCCAACTGGCTGCCGCCACTGACCATCATCATCGCCATCGCCACTACGAACTGACATAGCCAATCGTCGCCCACCAGTGCAGCCGCTAGCCACCACCGTCACCGGCCATCATATCATTTAACTTTACATTACAATCTTTTTTCTTAAAATCCAAAAAAAAAATCTTAACTGACAAAAAGATTAATCTTCCACTAAATAATATTATCATCTGACTACAAATTATTTTATTTTATATGTCGGCAATCATCTGGCAGAACAATACACATCCAGCGATGATTCATCCCTTCCCAAACCCAATCAAAACCCTAAATTATTTTTCTTATTTTTTTATATTTTAACCAACAATAAGAAAATCTTAGAATTTCAAATAAATATTTTCGTGCTTTTTATAGAAAAAAAAATATTATCATGTAGATTTTATGCGATGCGATCATGTGCCAACACGTGCGCATGGATGTGATGGTGGGAGTTGTGAGTCAACATTATTAGAAACCGGAGATGTCACACGAGTATTGGTTTAGATATAATTCAATTCGTATTATATAATCATCAAAGTTCTACGTGTTAGAACTATATCTTTGCATAACAATTTTGTGTCCAAATCGCTAATATTGAACATGAGCTATTAACTATGTATTGATGTGTATTAGTTACGTATTAAATAGTACACAGTGATACATAGCTTATTCTGGGGGTGTTGACTGTTGACCTTTCGACCTGATCGGATATATCGAACCCTACCAAGGGGCTCTGATCCCTTGGATCTCTGATATATTTGTGAAGCGTACGATAATCAAGCATATGAACAAATAGGAGTTGCTATTGACCCATTTTCTTATAGTGAAGAGTCGAGCCAAATTCAACGCATCACCAATATTTACTAAAAAATAGAAATGTTTAAATTGTGTCAAGCAAAGCTCTAATTT
Organism: Dendrobium catenatum; assembly: GCF_001605985.2. NCBI lineage: Eukaryota > Viridiplantae > Streptophyta > Magnoliopsida > Asparagales > Orchidaceae > Dendrobium > Dendrobium catenatum. The sequence goes on from NW_021320079.1 coordinate 1,747,382, forward strand.
GAGGTTAAATGTAATATAAGAATAATTTATATTAAAAATATCTTGAAATAGATACAAAATTTTTAAAGAATTGATATAATTTTGTAGATTATTTATAAATATATGATTAACTATATAGATTAATCTAAGTTTAAAATGAAGAAATTTATCATAAAGATTGATTAATGAGATATTCATAATTATAATTAAAAATAAAATTATAGATTAATTGGAGATCATATTAATAATAAATTAAGCATCAATTTTATGTGAATTTAGTTTTAATAAATATAATACTTTATTTATTAAACAAGAATATTATTTTTGTACATAAATCATTGACTAATAAGCTTTCAATTAATTATATTGTGCTAAAGATTAAAAAATTACAAAAAATGCCATAATTTAACTAAAATGGAGAAAGAAAATGACCATTTTAGGCTTCGTTTTGCCTTTTTAACTACTCAGTCCTCCCGACACTTTTCCCAAACATCAACAATGGAGTTTCCGTTCGGCCACCACCACCAACATCACCACCGTGATGACGATGACGATGAAAGAAACCGCCTTCGTCCCCAGTTCCCTCCGGCAGTTAACTTACCTGAAGTCTTCCAACCCCCTCCAGGCATCCACCACGTCTCCCATCAACCCGGCTCGGGATTCGCCCCTCCGCCACCGTTCTTCGAACCACCGCCACCGCCATTATTCGGAGTTCAGCCGGCTCCGCCGCATCGTCCTTCTCATCATGCCGATGATCCTTCACAGGACGGACGCTACGAGACGCCGTACGGGCGGGAGGAGGGACACCACCGCCCGGGATACTCCGATGATGTGAGACATCAGGGAGATGGCGAGTATTTCAAAGGGCAGCAGACGGTGAGGGTGTTCACGAAGGCGGAGGAAAATTACTCGCTCTCGATTCGTGATGGAAAGGTTATACTCACGAGGCACGACCCCCGCGATGAGTATCAGGCAAGGGTTTCAAGATCCTCTTTGGCCCTTCCTATTAGGTTTTGTGGATCGTAGAAGCCTTGTTTGCTTTATATGATTGGCCTATTTTGTCCTACTGTAGTTTCTGACGCGATCTGGTCGTCTTCCTTGTGGATTTGCTATTTTTTCCTCCCTTTGGACGATTATCTCTCATCGTCTTTCTTTTGTCCTAGAGTTTTTTTTTTTTTTGCTTATCCGATCAAATCGTGATTTTATTTCCTTGGATTTTTCTGTGATGATTTCGGTTTTCGTTCTTTTGCCGGTTGATCATGTAGGTATTTTGTTATGTACTAGTTTCTGCGGCGATCTGGTAGACTACCTTTGTCGATTTTACTTACTTTCCCCTGTTATCTACTCTATAAATGTGTTTTGGTGGACGATGATCAAACATCATGGCCCTTTTTTTTTTCTTCTTCCAACCGTTTTTGTGTTTTTATTTATTCCTCTGATGAGCTTATTTTACCGGGTTTGACTAAATTGATCTTTTGTTTGATTATATTGTTTGTCTTTCCGGCCATTTTTACTCCTCTTCTCATGCTCGTTGTGTTCAGCACTGGTTCAAAGATATGAAATACAGCACAAAAGTGAAGGACGAAGAGGGCTTCCCTGCTTTTGCTCTTGTCAACAAGGCTACTGGTCAAGCTATCAAACACTCTGTTGGAGCAACACATCCAGTAAGATTTTGTTCTTATTTTGTTAATAAGCTGATAATTGCTTACAGACCCTGTTAAATGCCAATCCAACCCAAGTTTGAGCAATATCAAAAATATAATATTTTTAACAGCTATCAGCTATTGATGGCTTATGAAAGATTCAGAAGGCTTGTACTTTGGATCCTTCTTCATCAGATCTAGTCATCTTTACCTTCGATCTTGAAGGATCAACAATTCTTTTGCTAATGAAAATAATAGATATGACTGCCAAGGTTTGTTGCAATCCTAATGGCTTTGATGTCTTATCAGTAAGGGAAATCTCTTGAGCCTTACCATACCTCCCTTCAAAACTTAGAACTTCATGCCACTTATCGTTCTTTTATCAATGCCCTAATAGAGCAAAAAGGAAACGGATCCTACCACGAGCTCATAAGTAGTTTTTATGACTAACATTTATAAGCTTTGATGATTTAAGATGATTCAAAATGTGCTAAAGACGACATATTTATTGATTTACAGATATGAATCTCTGTGACTTACAGCAAGGCACTTGCAATCCATGATATGAAATCTATACATGGTCAACTAAGGCTTCGTTTGGGACAGTTTTCATACTGCTTCCTAAAACGGATTTTTACTGTAAAATTATCTAATTCAAGAAATTTTTGTACTGGAAATCTGTTTTAGAAAGCAACAAAAAAGCTGTCACAAACGAAGCCTTAGGTCTTTCTGCTTCTTAAAGCAGCTTTCTAGTACAAAAATCTTTAATTTTTTACTTGAAAGCTGCTTTAAGAAGCAAAAAGAAAGACGTCCCATACGAAGCCTCGTTTGAGACAACTTTTTTATTGTTTTTTAAAAAAGAGTTTTAGTACAAAAATTTTATTTTTTTTACTATAACTCTGTTTGAAGAAGCAATAAAAAGGTTGTCTCAAACGAAGCCTAAATTAGGATCTCAACTTCTCATCATTCTTATTTGCATTCTTTATTTGTGTTTCTACCAGGTCCAATTGGTGCCTTACAAGCCCAATTTTCTCGATGAATCTGTCCTATGGGCTGAAAGCAGTGACTTGGGCGATGGATTTCGGTGCATAAGAATGGTCAACAACATTAGTTTAAATTTTGATGCATTCAATGGCGATGAGGATCACGGTGGAGTTCATGAAGGAACTGTAATTGTACTCTGGGAGTGGCTTAAGGGAAAGAATCAGAGGTGGAAGATTGCTCCTCACTAATGTAAGTACTTGAGTTGCTTCAGAGCTTTTATTTTATCTTAGTAGCAAGTTGAATGGTGACTTTTTATTTATTTATTTTGGTTTGTTCTGATTGCAGGAGTGTATTTGAAGGTGATTTTCTCACTGTCTGTCTTGAGGCTTTGTGTGTCCTTTTTTTTCAGTATTTGCAGAATAAGATGTGCAGTGGAGTTTGCTTCCCTGCGTTTGTATCTGGTGTGACTTTATGTTTGTTGAACAATATGCTTGTATAATAAAAATATTATTATGTTTTGGTTTGCAGAAAAAATGTTCACGAGTGCATTACACATATAGGAAAGGCGAGATGATGACTTTTTATTTGAAATCTTTGTTGAAGTGCCATTGATTTCAAAAAGTACATGCTTTTCATGTCTTTTGATGTTTTTATTTTAGTCTAATATGAACAAGAAATTGATAAATCATTTTAAAATTGTTTCTATCGGGGCGTAATTCTAAATAATTTTTTTGTAAGAGGGAAACTCTCACTCTAATTATTCTTTATACTGGGATCATTGGTATAAAGGTAAATGTTTTAATGAGATTGTAGCTATGGGTCCTTTCCTTTCTCTGTTTCCTGTTAATGAGAGCATTAAGTCTATTATTGTTAGGGGAAATTGGGCCATTCCTGATTTTCTCCCTACTGTTGTTCATGAGGCTTTCCAGGAAATTAATATTGACCCGGTTACTGATATTAACCTGTATTGGGGGAATGGTAAACAATGCAAGCACAAAGATTTTCGGGTTTTTTTCTATAAAGATTATGAGGAGGTAAATTGGTGGCAATTTGTATGGCACAAAAGAAATGTGATTAGGTACTCTTCTTTTTGTTGGATGGCCATTAAAGGTGGGCTTAAGACTGCTGACAATCTCATTAGAAAAGGCATAAATGTGGATCCCATTTGTGCTCTTTGCCACAATTATAATGAGTCGGCTTCTCACCTTTTTTTCGAATGTGACTACTGTTTCACTATTATTTCTTGCTTGATGAGGAAATTGGGCTTCTTGTTGTTGAGACCTAATCTTATGCAACTTTTTGAATATATTGCTGGGTCACAACATGGTGAAAAAGATTTTTACTATCTCCTGGTATGTTGTTTGGTATATCACATTTGGAGAGAAAGAAATGAGAGGAAATTTGGGACTTCTTCCATCTCGTCTACATCTTTAATTCATAGAATTAAAGGGGCTGTTTTGCCCAGAATTCTGCGCTGGAAAAGGAGGGAAATTTTATTGGATTGCTGTGATTTGTTGCACCTGAGTTTGCTGGTCTCTGATAGCTGTATTGCTGGATGTTTTGTGGGATCCGTCTGGAGATTCTCTTCTAATCTGGTTTTCCTGTGCTCTGATTCGTGCATTGGTGGCAGGTATGGGCGATGATGATGAATTGCCATCTT
>NW_021320079.1:1758729-1770562 GCF_001605985.2 Dendrobium catenatum
AAAAGACTACACAAAATCACACCTTCAATTTCTTGTTGTTTTTTGTCTCTGTATACATTTGAATCTCAATAGCATACACCTCCAATAGTTGAGTACCCTTTTTATGATCATCAGTGCCATCTTCTCTTTGACAAGATTTGTGGAGTTCTTTCAGTATCTACAAGTATGAAAGAAAATAAGAATTGTGCCTGCATGCGTAATGCTGGATGAGCCAAGAAAAAATCAATTTCAAGTAGAGCAGTAGAGCATGCCTTGTTCATTTTACCATATTCACCAACATCAAACCAAATTTTGCATAGTTTCAGGTTAGTTTTAAACCATAGCCTCTGCAAAATAAACAGGTGTAATTTCAACAAACAAGAAAGGACAGGGAAAGTCAGGGGCTGAGGGGTAGATGAATGTGCAAACGCAATAGGTTATAATGGGAAAGATGTCAGGCCTCATTCTTCGCCTCTTCAAGTGCCTTTAGTGTTGTCTGGTAAAACTCCTGCAGAAGACCAAAATTCTGACCTGCTGGTCCGGAGACAAAATCCATGATGTTGTTAATACATTTTTCACTGTAGTTGCGTGTGACAGCTGATTTGATGTAGGTCAGCATTTCCCTATAGGATTCCATCATCTCCTTATACTTCCCAAGTCGATAATAAAGCTTAACAGTTTGCTTTAGAGCTTTGAACCCCCTAGTTATCAAGAAAAAAAGGCTAAACTTTTAAGGAGCTAAAAAAACAGGCAAAGATCTAAGTACCAGGACCGCACAGCAGCATAAAAAAAATTGTGTCAACCATGGCCTGTTAAACCATGCAAGTGTGGGGAAAAGATATTGCCAATTAAGTATAAAAAATGCCCTTTAATAGAAAACAACTGCACGGAAATTATCATTTTATGATTGAAACGTTACTTGAATCTAGAAATTAAATACATCATATAACGCTTCAAAATAATGATATGTTCATGTTACACCATCAATGAAGAAATATATACGTTCATGAGAGGGATCATAAAACACAAAAAGGGACGACTAAGAATAGTTCATTGCCTTGAGAATATCTAGAAAACAGCTATTATTATTCAGTAAGTGCATACAAGTTCTCATAAGATGCAATACTATACTGACTAATTCCACAAGCAGGAAAGCATGAAACCGCGCTAAACGCTGAGGAGAAACCCCACTAGGCTCACATAATTAAAAAAGCATGAATACTTCATCTCACAAGCTACATGAAAGTATATAGTTCAACCATTTAAATAAGGATATGAGGAACCAGTTGACTAAAATGATAAAAAAGTATTAAATGTATTTAGAAATTAAGGCATGGGTAAGATGGCTAAGATACCAATAAAATATTTGAAATGTTTCCCTACTAAAAGAATAAAGCTTCTTGCTTGTAAAGTAAAACATTTATCACCAAAGCTACATATCCTCCAATATAAAGTATTATTAGGTATTGGTTCATATTTATGTTAGTTTTACAGTTGTATTTTTTTTAGGTTCTTGTGTAGCTTTATTTTGCCATTGATGTCTATAAATAGTTGTAATAGGCTGTAATAGACAACCTAAGCCAAGCAAATCAATAAGATTTCTATCCAAGATTATTAAGCTCTCTCCCTCCCTCTCTCCCTCTCTCCCATTTCTCTCCAAGAATCCTCCAAGAATCCTCCAAGAATCCCAACAAATTGGTATCAGAGCCAGCTGGAGGTGATCACAGGGAAGGAGGAAAGTGTTCCTGTAGTCCAAGAAGAGAGAGGAGGCGTTCGGGAGGTCTCAGGCAAAACCCGCCGGAGTTAGGAGTGCTACAATCAAGACGATCGACACTAATGACCACGTGTGGGTGGATACGCAGGAAGGCATTGTGCGTGAATGAGACCTACATTGGGTCGGGCGGTAGGCTAGTCGCAGGAAGCATGCAGGCTCGTGAGTGAGGGCTAGAGCAGCAAATTTGGGTCGTGTAGGTGGTTGCACGCGAGGCCTTGGGATCGGGGTGTGGACGTACGCGGGAAAACACTCGCAAGAACACTGATCGAAAGGCTGGAGGTTTAGGTCACGTATGGATGACGGAGTCATGCTAGAGGCCTGGGTAGCGCGGGATCGAACCACACGCACAGGCGCGTGAGCGCTGGCGAACGTGGGCACAGAATGCTAGATGCGGGGTGCGGGGTACGGGAAGACACATAGGGAACGGGGAGGACGTGTGCTAGGCCTTGTGCAGGCGTGGGCGGTCGTGTGGGCGAAAGCGGGGGTTCGAATGGGGCAGGCACTGCACAGAAGGTGCGGGTGCTATGGATCGAAGGCAGGGCGTTTGGTGAAGATGCAGGGGGTGGGGAGAAGATCGAGTTGAATCTGAAGGAGATAGAGCTTAAGCTTGGGCTCCTGAGATCAGATTTGCCGGAGAAGATGGATGGAGTTTGCCAGAGTCTCGGTATGGATGATTGTAGAAAGATGTTTTTTTTTTATAAACTCTAGATCAAGGCGGAGATTGTCAGGAATTGGTCCAAATTTATGTTAGTTTTTTAGTTGTACTTTCTTTAGGTTCTTGTGTAGCTTTGTTTTGCCATTGGTGTCTTTAAGTAGTTGCAATAGGTTGTAATAGACAACGCAAGACATGCAAATCAATAAGATTTCTGTCCAAGTGTATGGAGATCTCTCCTTCCCCTCTTCCTCTCTCCCATTTCTCTCCAAGAACCCCGACAAGCATGATAAAGGAACTACCATAAGCAAGTAAGAATTTGTTGTCATCGGATCCTAAGGAACAAAAAACCAAATAAATTGAACTATTTGGAAGAGCCTTGAATCTAGAATAAGTCTTGAACAAACCAAGAACTAGATAGGAAATGACACAAAATACTGGCTTGTCTTGGTTCAAGAGAGTAAAAATTCAAGTCACATTCCTAAATTAGGAAAATCAAAAGACTCTGGTAAATTCTCCATTATGTTAGAAGTCACATTGCCAACTATAGTGAACTTAATAGTTCACCACGAGCGCGAAACAGGTCTTCCTTTTAAACTCTAGAACACTCACAAACACTCAAGAGTTTGAGAAAATACATCCTCTAAGCTAAAGATGAAATGAACTAAAGGAGGCTCCCTAACCGAAAAATGAATCATATGTGGGACCTCCAAACTAAAGTCCAATCACATAAAGACGAGAAAGGTATACATATGTAAAACATGAAAAAAAAGTTGTTTCAAGGCATTCCCATTCTGATTCTTGATACACGTGCAAGCGGAAAAAAATGTGAGTGATGATGCACTTAAATATGAACAATAATTGTCAAAATCTCAGTCATCCATTGGCATTTGATCCCACGGTCAGGATGAGAATCCGTGGGAGGCACACTTGGATCACGCCAATATCCTTCTATATTTGGGTAGCTGAATTAGGAAGGATTATATTGAGGCAATTATGTATCAATTAGAAGTTATTTATTTCTTTATTAAGACATCTTGTATAGATCTATAAATAGGGATAATTTTGTATAATAAGTAGAAGGTATTTTTACCATTCTCCAATTCTATGAATTGTAACATGGTATCAGAGCCTCGAAGAAAGTAAAGAGGAAATCATAGGAGCAAGTCGAGAAGGACGGATTCGGAGCCTTACCAGACGAAGCTCGAAGCCGGAGTCGTCGAAAGATGAGAAGGAAGGAGCCGAAACCTTACTAGACGAAGCTAGGCAAGGCGGAGCCCTCGCCGATGCCGAAATACCAACGCTCGGACAGGCAAGGCGGAGCCCTCGCCGAGAAGGAAGAAGCTCGGACGAATCCATGCAAGGCTGAGCCCTCGCCGACGCCGCCCTCACGCCGACGCTATCGTCAAGCTGACGCCAGAAGACCAACGGGATGGAGACTTGAGCGACTCGCCTGCAGTACCCCGTGCCCTAGTTGTTGCTGTGCTAAACGAAAAGAAGACTGGGCTCAGTCATTTAAGCCTTAAAGGGCTCGTACCCGAGCCTCTTAAGGCTCGGCTCATTAAACCCAGAGGAAACCAATTCTTTTTTGTTTTGGCAAGGTTTTCAGCCTTTATTGCTGATATTACCTAATCAGTCAGCCTTTATTGCTGACATGATAAAATCAACCTTTATTGCTGATACAAGCAAATCAGCCTTTATTGCTGATCAAATCAACCTTTATTGCTACTATAAATACCGACCTTCATTGTCGGAATCGTCTGGGGTATATGAATCAACGAAAGCAGAGAGGAGAAAGCGGCCTTCATTGCCGTTGGAGATCGAACAAGAGTCGTGCGGTCCAAACAGCTCGTGCCCTCTGTTTTGTGCAAGCGGCCTTCATTGCCGTAGGACATCGAACGAGAGTCGAGTAAGTCCAAACTGCTCGTGCCCTCTGTTTTGTGGTTGTGGCCTTCATTGCCAGAATTTGGAGAAATATTAGTCCTTCTACCGGCCTTTATTGCCGGAATTATGAAAAATACAGATTCCTATCATCGGCCTTCATTGCCAGAATGTTGAGGAATACTAGTTTCCACCACCGGCCTTCATTGCCGGAATTTTGAGGATGTTCCCATCACCGGCCTTCATTGCTGGAATTCCGAGGAATACAAGTTCCCACAACCAGCCTTCATTGCCGACTTTCTCTTGTGGTTGCTATCCTATCTATAACCAATGCAACCTTCATTGCTGCCCTGCTTAATATAGCCTTCATCACTATCATTTGCCACTGTCACAATATCTGAAGCTAATTTTTCCCCAAAGTTTGACCAAAATAGAGGGCTCTATGGTAACTCTACTTTGTGTGATTAATTACCAAGCTGATAATGACATTTGTATTACCAGCTTGAGGGGGAGTGTTAGAATCCAACCGTTCCCAGTGCAAAGGATCCGACGAATACAGAGATCAATCCGTGGGATGCTCTCATGGATCACGCCATCCAGCCGTTCCCAGTGCAAAGGATCCGACGGACACAGAGATCAATCCGTGGGATGCTCTCATGAACCAATGCAGCTCTACTACCTCTGAGCGAGTAATTGCAAGCTGATCTCCAGCTTGAGGGGGAGTGTCAAAATCTCAGTCATCCATTGGCATTTGATCCCACGGTCAGGATGAGAATCCGTGGGAGGCACACTTGGATCACGCCAATATCCTTCTATATTTGGGTAGCTGAATTAGGAAGGATTATATTGAGGCAATTATGTATCAATTAGAAGTTATTTATTTCTTTATTAAGACATCTTGTATAGATCTATAAATAGGGATAATTTTGTATAATAAGTAGAAGGTATTTTTACCATTCTCCAATTCTATGAATTATAACAATAATAAACCTAAATATGAAATTGCAGGTGCAACTCCATGACAGCACATTCATGTAAATGCCATTTTGGATCATCATAAATCTCCAACAATTATTTCACGTGAATGCCTCTGAGCAAAATAAAATGAAGAAAGCATATTATAAGTCACAAGTGTACGAGTACCCTATAAAACATACACGCTTACAACTTGAGAAAGGGAACTCACATACATCATGTGAATATGTCATACACCCAGTATATAAATTTTAATAAAAAAAAAGTCATACACCCAGTATACAAATACTTCTAAAAAGAAATAAAATTGTACACTATAACATGTCACGGGTTGGACGATTGCTTTTTAATAAAGTGTGTGGGATGCATGAAATCACCAAAAGAAAGCTTCACTATGTGTACCCTATACTATAGCGCAAGTGTATCTAAGTCATGCAAATGTAGTGTACAATTGCACATAGAAGCGTATAAGTGTAGCATTAATTATGCAAGTGCATTGCATATGTACATAAAAAATCGTGTGAATAGACATGCACGTAATAAATGCTTTAAGATTCATGTAGGTGTATCATGCAAGGAATTATGAAACATACCAGAGCATTGCGTGAATGCAGCATGAAATATTTTTTTAGAAAATAAAAAAATGCCCCCAAATTCTAAAGTTAATTTTTCAGGGCTTAAATTTTTATATAAAAAAAAATCTATATATATCAAAATTAGAATATTTAAAGTGAAATTAATCAACTATAACTTCAAACAAAAATTCATCCATCTTCCAAAATTGTTTATTGAGGGTAATAAATTTGAAAATAAATTCAACCCAGCTATAGCAAATGTCTTGTTGACCGTACTGCTAAGATTCATTCTCAATGATCTATCGCCAGTAAGGATATGACGCATGTCCTCTAATCGATGATTTTGCTGCCAAATGATACGAACAATAACTTGTTATGACCAGGGCCTTCTGATTGAGAGGTTTTGCTGCAAAATAACATCATTATATTATGATTACAATCAAAGCTCACATGTTCTCCAATAAATCCAAACCCTTGATTAATGAATTATAAGGTATGCTTGATATGACACATAACTCTCTGTTAGCTAAGGTTTACTCAAATCAATCCTCTTAAACAAATATCCATCATAAATCTACTAGTAACCCTTAGACGAAGCAACCAATAGTTACTAACAAAGATTTTGTGGTCATGTTGGGTCGACAACCTTTTCTAAATAAATAAACTAAGGATCAAGGCTTCCTAGGACCATAAGATTTTGATCAAACACCTCATCATTCCACCACCACCCGCTTTAAGAATGCGATGATAAATTTTAAATCTTAAAAATTCAAATCCAAATCTAAATCCTAAAGCTGTTGATGCTATATTACCAAGTATTGAATGTTTATCTAACGGTTAGCTTTAATCGATAGTTTTCTCATGTTACCTAGTGGGGTAATTAACTATAGGGGCTTATGCCTATGGGAAACTAGGAACCTGATCTTAAGTCCATGTGAAATGAGGGAGAAATCTCTGGGTAACGTCTCATCTACCCAGAAACTTAATCAATTAAAACTCTCCTCCTTAAAAAAAGATGCGAATAGGCTGAGGTGTGAATTTTTGGAGCCCACAATTTTATAAAACTTATCTTTTAAGTCTACAAAGAATCCTCTTTGCATGGTATTCTTGAGGTATATCCCTATTTTAATCATCCAACATTGATCTTGTAAGTTATATCATCATTTATATCTCCATTATTTTATATAATAGATACGTAAAATATGTCACTTAGATATCACCTTATTTAAAGAAAAAAAGTTTGATAATTATAATGTTTAAAAATGCGTAATCGGGTATTGAGGCGTTTTTTGCTCGTGAGGCGAGGCGTAAGCCTAAAAATAAAAAAATTGCGTAAAAATAAAATGATAAATTTTGTATATACTAATGAGTAAATAATATATAAAACATAAAAATGCACAAGAACTCATAAGTCATCATCACTGTCATCACTAAGGGGGTCTTCATTTAAATCATCATTATGATGAATTGCTCTCTCCCTTTCATCCTCTCCTATAGAGTCATTATGATGAATTGCTCTCTCCCTTTCCTCCTCTCCTATAGAGTCCAATGTCTCCTAATCAGCTCCTTATTCCAATGTCTGCTAATCAGCTCCTTATTCCTCAATATCAGTTATCTTCCTCTTCCCTAAATATTTTTGAACAATTATGCTTCACTTATTCTACATCTTATTCTACATTAAGAAAACTTATACAAAGGATGCACTCATGAAGAAGCAGACTAATACTAACAACTATTATTAAAGATGATGAATACAATAATATACCGATCTGCCGGGGTCCAAGGTGGCGCTGCCCCCTAGCGGGGTTCGACCTGTTGTTTGTATGGAAAGATACCGACCGGTACCAAGCATGTACCTAGCAGTACCAAGCATGCACTAAGCGGTACCGAGCATGTACGAGTATGTACATGCTCGGTACCGAGTACAGAGCTGTATCGAGCATGTACCTACTCGATACCGAGAATGTGCCTAGCTTATTTTTTTAATTTTTAGAGACGGACGCCTCTCAACCGTGAGGCGAGACGCGCCTTAGTAAACTTGAGGCGTACGCCTCAAAATCTGAACTCATTGCGTGGGCTTTGAGGCTTAAAGGGGCGAAATTGTGTTGAGGCATGCCTCTTATTGCGCAATTTTAAACCATGGATAATTATTAAAATTACACCAACTAAATTTGCAAAACATATATATTCAATCTTTATGCTACTAATTCTAAATCTTTTATCTACAAGTTATTTTCTCCATTTTTCTAATATTTTACTTACTTGAGTGACTACCTCACCAAGTAGAACTATATTATCATAAAAAAAAATTATACATCAAGGCACCTAAATTTGAATATAATTGTAAACATCTCCATAATCAATATAAAAAAGATTTGAACTCAATAATTATATTATGACATTTCTTTTGCTCTCTACACTTTTTCATTAATTGTGTAGCTTCCATGTAGATATTTTTGTCATTAAATTAAATTTGTTGCCAAAATTGATGTAGTTTTTCTAAGTTCCATTCCGATACTCTCTTACATAGCTAGCACAATCTTAAACATCACCTTTGTTCATAAATATTAGTGCGAAAATTCTTCACTAATCATTTGACATACTTATTTTTTAAATTTCTATTGAAAATATTTACAGAGCAAATCAAGATAACATCTCCCATAACTCTCTAAAATTAAAAATGTAAGATATCTCATTTGTAAGATCTCTCATTTGGACCTAAAAACATTTCATTTATGCATCTTGTTCAAAGTTAACTTCAGTAAACCTTTTGGATAAATCTATATTATACTTCAATATATTGTATTATAATTTTTCAAAATAATTTATTCCTTTAAAGTTTAAACTCTCATTTAATACAACAACAACATCAAACCTTTGTCACACTACGTGGGGTCGGCTACATGAATCATTTTTCTCCATTATGTCCCGTTAATAGTTAAATTCTCGTTATTAGAAAGATCATTTCTAATAAAATCTCATTTAATAAAACATCTAAATAGCATTTCTATCTCACCTCAATATCTTCATCTTTAACCAAGATCTGATTATCTACACTTCTTATGCCATTAACTTGATCTCTAGATATCTAATATTTTGCCTTTGCTACTCTAAATATCTTATCATATTCCTTCATTAGTGCGAAGCCTGTCATATAAATCATAAAATTATAGCTTTTAATTTACACTACAATCTTTACGAGAATTCTAACTTTCTTACAATAATTCTAAGCAAAATAGTATCAATTATCATCACAATCTAAAAATGCATTTTCCTTCATGACCCTTTTTACTGTAATGCTACAAGAAAGCATTTTCAGCATATCCAGTATTAAGTCCCAACCACGGTATTAATCCTGTAACTGAAATTTATTGTCTTTAAAATTGCAAGTAATTGCAAACATGTTTTGATTTGATACATCATCTCATTACAAATACCAGCAGCTTGTCCCAAATTGATTCCAACGCTCACAAAAAATGTTATATCAGCTTTCTGATAGACCATACGCTAATGCCAATAAATATTTCATCCATGTAAGAACATAAAATGTTGGTGCGACTTGTTTACCGTGTCCTAGAAAAGCTTCAGTAGCTACCATCGCAATGTGGCAAGTGTATAAAGCAGAAGACAAAAACGTAAAAATCTATTAAAAGATTTCAGCATCTTATAAAGCATGTAACTTCACTATTTATAAAAACAGCATAAAAGCATACCACTCTGCTTTTTCAGGCTCCATACGCACAACTTCAGCAAAACCAGATAATGCACCCTCTGGATCAGTTTCAACAAGACCTGCAAAATAATTTAAAATTTCAAAATGGGATTTGAAGAGTATGTATTAAAATTATAATGTGATTGACATAGGTCAGGAGTACCAAGTGGTATTCTATAGCATCGACAAGACATTAGCAAACACCACTTCTCAGGCAAAAAATGGACAAAGGTGTTTCTAATCATTTATGGAAGAATACCAGCAGCAAATGCCTTTCGCAAAAATAGTAACATACTGATGAAATATTAAGCTTGAATTGCAATTACAGCGTTATTTTGGATGGCTTCTATGCTTAACACTGTAAAAATAATCCCAACTAAGATTAAAGAATGAAAATTAGGCACATTCTGATGCAGGAGTATAGTGACCAGACTTCCACCATGACTCGTGATCTTTATTGAGTTCAACATGACTTGCAAGCAGCTTGACCATTAAATTATTTTCTATATTAAATTGTAAGCGCGTGCCTATTTAATTAATTTTAACAAGTTTTAAATACTTCATATAATTTCCTCTCTATATAACAAAAAGCAGCATAATGTAACAATTATTTTGATTTTCCAGAAATCACGTTCACCAGGCCTAAAACCTTATTAGACCGGCCCTTACTTTTGTTTTGCTGTTCGTTAACTCTTTATAAGACAAAACTTTTTATTTGTGACTGATACGTCATCAAAAATTTATCATGACCGGGCACGAATCTCGAGGCAAAATCAGGTTGGAAACTTCCAAAATTAAAATTGGGATAATCCGAACTCCGATTTCAACGAACTTACAATCGAATTGAACATCTCGAAAATATGAACCCAACGACACCAAATTCAACTTAATCCGAGCCCAAATGGGTCCAAACAAGGGCCCGAAGCGTTGTTGCAAGGTTCGAACCACAATTCGGATTACCAAACTATTTCCAAACGTGACATGCTTATAGTCGAATCGAGCGGCTCAATGAGACGAATCCAACTAGCCCAAGATCACGGAATTCCGACATCATTAATACATTCAAATGTCTAGTGAACAATCCACGATCAAGGGATTCAATATCGACCATCCAAACCACTCCCCATTTACCCTTGATCTTCCTCCTATTTACGGGTCATGCCACTCTAGGAAATCTATAAATAGACCCCTCATTCCTCTTGGAAGGGTACCCCTAAGCCTAAGGAGAAAAGAGAGAGATCGGAGATCGCTCTTGCCTCCTTGCCTCCTCGACCACCGCCGAACCACCACCTGACGCCCTGAGTTTCGTCAGAACACCACCTGATGCCTTGAGCTCCAACAAACCACCATCTGACGCCCAGAGTTTTGCAGGACCACTACTTGATGGCCTGACTTCCACCGGACCACCACCTGACACCCTGAGTTCCGCCGGACCACCACCGGACGCCCTAAGCTTCACCGGACCACCACCTCACGCCCGGAGTTCCGCAAGACCACCACCTGATGCTCGGAGTTCTGTCGGACCATCACCTAACACCCTGAGTTATGCCAGACCACCACATGACACTCAGAGTTTTGCCGGACCACCACCCAATGCCTGGAGTTCTGCCAGACCACTACCAAACACCGGAGTTCTATCGGACCACTGCCAAACATCGGAATTCTGTTGGACCACCGTCTAACGTCGAAGTTCTGCCAAATCACCATCAGACTACTATCTAATGCCTGAATTTCCAAGTAACTCCGAACTTCTGACATACCACCAAGTGACGCCAGACTTATATTCCTATTTGTCACTAAATTCAACCACATACGGTTGGCATTTGTAATCTGATCACCCTCAAGGACGAGTCAACCCATAGTAATGTACTCGAATTCTAGTATAATGATTTTCAACCGGGCCAAGCCCCGTGGTTTTTCCCCTTTCCAGGGTTTTCTATGTAAAAAATCTTGTGTTCTCTATGTGGAGCTGGATATCCGTACAACGCTAAGACGTAAAATTATAACTCTATATTTTGCACATTTTCTAGCCTCTGTTTAAAATTGCGCAATTTGACCAAAAAACGCCTCGAGGCTTACGCAATTCTTCACCTGGCTGAGGCGTACGCCTCACCTGGACTGAGGCGCGCCTCAGAGGCGCAATTGCGCAATTCTGGGTGAGGCGTACGCCTCACAGAATAGGCCCCACCCACTTAAAATTAAACCTCTTCCTCCCTTCATCCCGCACGGTCTCCCTCTTTTCCGAAAAAATTCGCTTCCAGCTCTCTGTTCGCGAAACCGAAGGC
>NW_021320079.1:1776138-1797840 GCF_001605985.2 Dendrobium catenatum
GTGAATGCCGCTTCCTTAGACCCAAAGCTAGGTATTCCCTACTTTGGTTCCAGTTAATCTGCTCTATTTGAGTAAGTCTTTATCTAGCATCCTTAGCCTAAGGTTGGGTGATGCCCTTCCTATACCCAGGTTAGGTATTCCCTACCTTGGTTCTCAGTTATCCTTCTACTAGGAGTAAGTCTTCTATCAGCATCCTGTAGACCTAAGGTTGGGTGATGCCTTCCTTAGACCCAAGGTTGAGTATATTCCCTACCTTGGTTTCCACCAATTTTCCTTATTAATGGTAAGTAGTCTGTCATTCAGCATCCTATGGTCTAAGGTTGGAGATCACCTTCCCTTTCCATCCTTGAGATTCTACTTCTATTCGGTCAACGCCAATGTGTGCAGCAGAAGTTCCTTCTACCACACACATTGGGGGTCCATTTGTTGACCTCATTTTTGGTATGAGGTCACTAAGGCCCTTCCAAACTCCAGATTAATTCTAGATCCTAGGATCCACTCTAGACCTTAGGATCCTTTCCTAGAGCCAGACCTTAGGGCCTACTCTAGAGCCTAGGGTTCCCTTAGATCCTAGATCCTAAAACCCCTTTAGATCTTAGGGTTAATCTAGACTCAAATCAATCCCTATCTTTGATCAACTCCAACTTCAAATCAATTTCTACCTTTGATCAACTTCAACCTTTGATCAATTTAAATCTCAAACTTCAATCAACTCAAACCCCAATTAATTCAAATTTCAAACACATCCAAACTTTGATTCAATCCACTTGAGAATCCAAAATTTAACTTAGACTTTGATTTTACCTTCGATCTAGCTTTGATTCTATCCATTCATTAATAATCACCACATGATTGTAAATGATTTGGATACTCCAATCATTCAAATTTGAAATCTATTCCAAATCGAGAAATCCAAACTCAAATCCAAAGTCCTAAGGCCTTGTCCTATGAGCTTTTTCAAAGAATTTTCAAACATTTCAAAACCCAGTCAAATGGCCTCTGATTCAGGGTCTATCACTTACAAAGTGATAAGACATGTCTCCAGAGGCTACCCTCCAATTTTGAGCTCATTCTGAGGTCTCTAACCCTAGAATCTAAATTAAAATTCAATGGCTGTAAAACCTTCAAATATTTAAATCCTATGCCACTGAACCTAACCCCTTTGAGATTTTGATCTTGGAGCCCTTATCAAAGCCTCCAATCACTTCCAGACTCTTGATTTTAACCCACTGAGCAGTAAACTGTATTTTTCAGATCCATTTTTGACCCTAGTTGACCAATAGGTCAAAATTGACCAAAATACCCCTATGGGATTTCAAATGGCCATTTCAAATCAAATCAATTCCAAACTCTTTGAAACCACTTCCAATGAATTTCAAATGTTAAACTCAACTTGTTGAACTCAAACCCAGACCTTGGGTCAACCTGGTTGACCAAGTCAACCAAGTTTGACCCATGGACCCATACACCCCTCCTCTTTCAAATTTTTGAATCAAGTCCATTCCAAGTCCTTTGAATGTATGGGATGACCCCTTGGGTACCCAAAAGACCCCTCTTGGTGACCCAAGCCTTGGGCTCACTTGGGTTAGCCATATGGCTTGACCCAAGTGACCAAGAAGAGGCCTCCCTTGAGCCATCTTTTGATCTTAACCAAATTGAATCCAAATCAAGGTGCTATTGAGTTCCCATTAACCCAATACACCTTCCATGATCAGCCCAACCCTTGGGCTCACTTGGGTCAAGAGTTAGGATAGCCCAAAGTGCCCAAAAGCACTTGGGATTGAGCCAACTCTCAACCTAAGCCCAATTGAACTTGACCAACACCTCCCATAGGTGGTCCTAGGTTTAATACACCTCCTCCAGCCAGCCCATGCCTTGGGCTAGCTTGGGTCAACAGTTAGGCTAACCCAAAGTAGGGTCAAGGCTGCTGCTCACCGGTTTGATCTCCACGATCCCTCCTGGACGTTGCCATCGTCCACCTGGCAGCGATCTGAGCCTTCCCCAGTTCAATCCCGGCCGTCCAAGCTCCCGAAGGGTGGCCGAATACCCCTAAGCTTGCTAGACCTTACGAGGCATTGGCATTCGCTCTCATTCGATCCCCAGAGCTCCTTCGAACTCCCAGAAGCTTCCTTCGAGCCTAGAGATTGATCCCTCCTTTCGTTCGAGCAAGCGCCCGTGAAAGCCTTCGGCGTCCCGCTCGAAGTCGCACCTCCGGCCGTCCTCTGACCCCGATGCCTGAAGGAGAACTGTTCTCCACCATCCCTGAAGCTTCCTGATAGAGAAGCTCATTCGTTGAGGCCTTCTCTGAGGTAATCTCACCATCCCGAGCTCCCTAGCTAGGTAGGTTGGTCAAGTGTGAAGGAAACCTTCACCCCAGCGGATCTCCACCATTGGATTGAAGGTTCCCTCCATCCTGATCCTCCCTGTGAAATTTCACGGAGTTCACCGGAGGGATCGCCCGGATCAAGCCGAAGAAGCCCTGCGGTCTCGGATACGAGCGGGAGGTTGAAGACAAAATCCGAGCCGTTGATCTTGATCAACGGCTCGGATTAAATCCGGCGGTATCGGAGTGCGGTAAATCTCAGCCGTTCGATCCACCATCCAACAGCTGTCGTTAATCCAGCCGTTAACCGTTAGTGCCAATAATGGCCTGGCAAATCGACGCGCGGCGCGTGGGTAACGGTTGCTGAGTGTGTAATTGCCGGATTAAGAAATCCAGAAATTCAAGGGATCTTCAAAAATTCATAACTCCCTGCACACTTGTCTAAATTAGGTGTTCTTAGGCTCATTGGAAAGGTCTCAGGGAGCACTACAAAAGCCTTATGGTTCCAGACCCTTGTTAGGTCAATCTTAGGTTTAATTTCAATTTGAGCATTTTATGAATTTCTCTAATTACTTTTTAAATACATGTCCACCAGGTCTGGAATTTTGGGAGATTGAAAGTGGACATGTTTCTGAGATGTACAAATTTTATCTCCCCATTTTAAGTTGTTCAAGGGCATTTTCCCTAATTTTTGAGTTTAAGGGTCATGGTTTGACCCTTAAATTCAAAAGGGGATATAGACCTATCCAATGGGTCTTAGAGTGTGATTTTTGGTGTGATGATGATGTGTAGGATCAGGAGTGTAGAGCCACTGATTTTGACCCAATCCATGCCTAGGATAGACCCCCATAGTGATTTGAAGGTGACTTAGAGCTCACCTTGGGTTGTTTGGTTAACCACCATAGAGTACTCCAATTGATCTCAAATTTGGTGGGTTTAGTCCTTAGAGTCAGGTGATCCTATGGTCCAAATTTCATCAAATTTCAAGTTCATTTGGTTCCCCAAGTAGGAGCCTCAAAAATCCTTCTTAGAAATGACCTTAATCCTGGTTAATTGATAATGGGCTATTCCTAACTTGTAAAATTCATTAAATTATCCTTAATTATCCTTGATTAATCCCTCAACCAGCAAGAATTGAAACCTTCATTGATTGATTTCTATTTTTGTCCTAGCTTTATCCTTAGGTGATTAGAGTCGAACCAATTTTTTTTTATTAATCTCTAAAAAAAATAATCTTAAAATTCCCAAAAGGGTTCTAAACACTTGTTGATCTATCCTTGGGACATTTATGACCTTTGGAATTGATCTAAAGAAGTTTAGGGCTCATTTGTGTTCAACTCCTTAAGTAGACCCTTTAGCCGTAGTAATTCAATAACCCCTGTAAGTGCGTAAAATTTCTAAAATTCACTCTTAACCATAGGAAAATTTTGATTAATCAATTTAGAGGATAGTGGCTTTAATTAGAATGCATCACTCCCTAGAGACATTAGACCACTATAATTTAGCTAAAACTAAGGACCCAACATCTTAAGTGACCTTAGGTCAGAATGGGCCAGAACTTCCAAAAATCATAACTTTCCATAGGAAACTCCAAATTGAGTGTGCCACCTCTTTAACAACCCATAATTAAGTCTATTATTTATTAAAAATTTAAAAACCATAAGATTGACTCTAATTTTGAAAGCCAAATCTTGATCCCTTAGTTAGCATACCCGGATAACTCTATGAAATCTGTTAACTCTTCTAACCCTTAAAATTCTTTTAATAGGTTATTAAAAGTTTTCAACCAACCCACTAAAATCAGTAATCAACTCTCCTTGATATTAATTCACTTCTTTAATTCCAACCAATTTAAAATAACTTAATTAACCCCGATCGCTACTGGGTAACCCAGGCCTACGAGGCTATTAGTTTAGCCCCAAGGAAGGTGAAATAAACTTCACGGACTCGGTGTGAAATAAAGGTAGTAATCAATTAACTCTTAAAATACATTTAATTAAAATTCCTAATTTATTAATATTTAAAATTTAACTAAAATCTTCCTTCTGAGCCTTAACAAATTTAAAACTTTAGA
This sequence comes from Dendrobium catenatum, assembly GCF_001605985.2. Lineage (NCBI taxonomy): Eukaryota > Viridiplantae > Streptophyta > Magnoliopsida > Asparagales > Orchidaceae > Dendrobium > Dendrobium catenatum. The sequence continues at coordinate 1,780,536 of NW_021320079.1, forward strand.
CAACGTTAACAAACTTCCTACTTCAGGAACTACCCCAGCCACACAACCTTTTACACACACTTTAGATGATGTGCTAGGATAACCAACTCTAGATCTAGATTAGGCCGGTGTTTACTTTACTGTTGTGTGCCAGGTTTTTCATGGTTTTCACTGCAAGTTGTGGGTGAAATTGCTTTGCTGTGTCTGCTTACTTTTCTGCACTCTGTGGATGGATTGATGTGTTTGGCGACTAGATTACCCTTAGGTTAGGTGTGATCTGGATGTTCACATAATTTTTTGCAGGTAGCCACGCTCATGCAGGACAATAAAAAGGGGGGCTAAGTTAATAATAAATGTTGATTGTTATAAATGCTTGCACAGGTGCTTCAGCTGCTAAAGCCCCCAAATAAAAGAGCGGGGCCAGTGTGTTTTACTTACTTTTCTGTACATATATACAACTGCTTGGGAATAATTGTTTTTTTTAACTGCTTAGGATAACCCTACAGGTGAGTCTAGATTTTTTGATTTGATATAAATATAATTTGTAAATTGTCAAGTGTTGTGAAAGTTAAGTTTGAGTTGGGATACATAGGTCCAAAGCTTGGATTCCAAAGAGGAAAGGATGCCCTTTTGGGAACTATTCCTTTTCCATTTGGAAATCCAAATTTGGGTCACACTTCTCTTATATCCAAAGAGGAAAGAGTGGCCTTCCCCTCTAAAGGGAAGTGCCCTCTTATCCATTTGGGTAGTTTGTTGCGGAGAACCCAAGGAGTTTGAATAAAAGGAGTCCAAAGAAGAGCAAAAGTGAAGACTTGAAGATTGAGGGTATCCCACTCAAAATAACTTGCGTCATTACTAGGTTTAGAATCCGGGTTGTTGTCAGTGGTGCCTGGCCACTTTACTTTCTGCAAAACTCTGGTTTATAATAAGTAAGGCAACTTTGCCTATGGACATTTATTAATTAATTTATATTTAATGTGATGAGTTGATTGCCTCTAGGATTGCCTGCTTTTCTTAGTTTTTTGGCGATTGTGTGCCGCTTTTGTTTTCGCCTGGATACGTGAGACTCGTAAGGGTGTGAAAGTTTTATACTCATAATTTTAAAAGTCTAAAATTTTAGTGAGTCTAAATAACATAGAAAAACAACGAATCTAGGGAATTAGCCGGGGATCGACCCCGGGGTCGCATACATATTTCTGCACTTCTTTTTTCCTTGTTTTAGACCCTTCCCCGGTTCTGCACTGCATTAGTTAGGTTCGGACGGCTGTGGTTCAGCGTCCAAATTAGATTTAGGATCCGGGGCAGATCTTTGATTATAAGACCCCAATTTCTAGAATATAGTTCGAAACTTCTAATAAAATGTTCAACTCAAATTAAACCTCTTTTCAATCCTAAATGTAAAGCCCAACGTTTAGACTAAGTTGGAACACTTCCGGATGGTTCTGGAATCTCAAGGTGTCCCCTACCTCTCCTCCTTTGACTCTGTTAATAACTGTTCAATCTTGATCCATTCCCTTTTGACTCTCTAAAATATTCTATTCAATTTTTTGATATCACTCCTAGAAAATCTAACAAAATTTCATTCTTATTTTAATCGAGAGTTTTCGTAGGGGACTCCGTTTCCCTATGATGTAATTAACTACGAGGGCTTGCGCTCGTAGGAGATTTGGAACCCCACACACCTGATTTCAAAATTAACCTTTTTAAAATCTTCTTAGATTTCTTTGGGAAAAGTTTTAAAAAATGATTGTCGTTATCGTATTAGAAGAATTATCATTGAAAGATGTTATCTCCCAATGGGGATATACATTATTCTTTGATAAGGCTTTGGATATGAAATCTACAATCATACTCCTCAGATATCATAACCAGACATTTAGTTGATCTTTGCCTTGTCCCCTCGGGGCCGTGTGAAGTTCTCTTTAGAGTCTAGCTATGATATTCGAGATGAATCACATAATTCTAAGTCTGAACGCCGTTATGGGATTTTATTTTCATCCTTCGGGGTGATATATTTTTCCGAACGAGCTGGTTCGACTTTTAGAATTAAGATTCAACCTCAATTCTAAAATTCCCAAAGAAAACTAATATTTTTCAAAACATGTTTTCAAAATTCCACAAACACTACCTAACTAGCACTCTTTCTATCTTTTATGTTTGGGTCCGACATATCTATAATCACACAAAATGCTTACTTGAATATGCAAGGACATGAAAATAACCAAGAATAAAAGTGTAGATAGAACCAAAACTATCTCACTAGACCTAAATATTAATTCATATAGCCTGATTTTATAATTAATTTCTAAAATTCTTCTTTTATACAAAAAAAGTCTTGTCACAACCCAACAAAATAAGACCCACAAATTGAACATATATGCTATCATATTATCTTACAACAAGCAAGCTACAACATCTTGTTTTAAAAATTATTCATTTTTTTCTTTCAAATATAAACTTTAAAATAAATAACGGGACCACAGACTCACCAACATCATCCAGTATAATGAAATTAAACTCATGCATTAGATTATTTTTAATCTCATCATCAATATCAATATATATATGACACTTGGAGGGTGTGAAAGGACTAGAGATAAAGTTCTATATATTTTATTTATTAAATATTCACAAAATATTAAAATCTATATAATAAACCATGATTCTGAGTAGAGAAATAAATGTAGATATCATAACAAGAAGTAATACTATTGAAAAAGAATACTCAAACAATTTATATATCATAGCAAATCATCAAACATAATACAAAGAATTTTGACTCCCATGCTGCTTTATAGATAAAGTTCAACAATTATGATCCTAATGACTCCCAATAGATAGAGTTTAATAACTCTTATCCTCCCAATAAATACTATTCAAGAACTCTGAGATTCATATAAAGTTCAACAACTTTAAGCAATAAATAGAGTTAACAACTCTGGAAAAAGAATGTACATATGGAACTAGAGCAGAACTTCTTTCATCTATAAAGACTATATAGGTAGTTAGACCAACGCAATTGTCCCAAAGCTAACCAAGAGGGGGGGGGGGGGAATTGGTAAGCTAACCAAGAGGGGGGGGGGGTGAATTGGTAATTTAAAAAAAATCCCTCTTTAATAAAAAAAACCATTTTTATTATTTTACAATTTGAGTTTCTTTAAAAATAAACTTTTCAACCACAATAATAAATTATTGAAAATAAAATACTAAAATATAGAAAGAATATAGTAATTTATAGTGATTCGGTCCAAAAAGACCTACATCTACTCCATGAAGACTCTCTCTTCTGGTATTACACTAATACAAAAGTGACTCTATTTTTGCCCCCACAACAAGATGGAGAAGCCTTTACAATTTTCCTCACTTTCATCAATCACTGATGCGACAGAGTACCATAATTCTTTTATACCCTCCAACTATTGGCAGAGTATCATAGTCCTTTCACACCCTCCAAGTGTCAGTAGAGTACCGCCATCCTTATACACCCTCCAAGTGTTTGTAGAGTATCATTATCCTTCCATACCCTCAAAGCATCAGTAGAGAACCGGATCTTCTCCAAAAATATTCTCTCGAGAAATTAGAAAGAAGATTGGAAGAGAAATGATAAAAGAATAAAAGAGGTTCCCACCTTTAAGTAACCTTGTGAATTCTTCACACTCCACTTGCAAGAACTCTCTCTCAAACACTCTCCCAAATCATCCTTTTACTTGCTCTCTAAGAAATCATAAAGACAAGACTCGTCCAAGTCAGTTTCTAAGGACCTTTTATATAAAAGATATTAAAAACAATCCAGAAAACTAAAAAATTCAATTTTTAGCATCCACAATCATACAGTACGATAGACTATTGTCCCAGACAAATAATTCAAAATTTATTCATATGATTCTGTACAAAATATTTTTGAACAAGCATATCATACATTATGATATGTATATCATACGGTAAGAACTATTATTAAAAAATTTCCTATTCATCTAGATGAAAAGATACTCCATAATTTCATACTTTGGACATCATCTTTATGTACTCCATATTGTCCCAGACGAACAGTTCAAAAAATTTACTTATTCATATGATTGAAAATGTTCCCAACATTTCTGTACTCTTGACATCATCTGTATAAACTCCAAATCATCTCGGATGAATAGTTTTAAAAAATTACCTATTCATATAAATGAAAATGATCGCATCATTTTCATACTCTAGATGTTGTCTGTCTAAATCCATCTTCATACAGTATAAATAGTACTTAAAAAAATTTCCCGTCCATGCTTTGATTAACTGCTTGCTGGAGGAAATAACTAAATAAATTGTCTCGTACAAATTAAAATCAAACAGGATGATTAGTTTAAAAAATTTCAAGTTTTTTTTTAAGACTCCCCTAGTGTGTGTGTGTGCATGATTACACAATTACAATCACACTCTCTTAGACTCAATAAAAATGTAAAATAGAAGCTCCATTTACAATGAACCCTAATATGATCTATCTTGAAGGCTTCAATAGACTGGAGTATAATTTCCCTTAAATGTCAGTACACATAAACAACAAAAGAAATACATGCAACATATGTTAGGAGAAATAGTAATCAAAATAATAATATTTGGAATCATCAAAAATATATATGATATGAAAATATAGTTATAAAAACTAAGTTATAATAATTTCCCACTTTTTTATGATGATAAAATAATTATTATTTGAGTTAACATTTAAATTCTAAATTTCTCCATTGCTTCCCCTAAATGAATTACCATATATATTTCAATTTCACAGGGATATCCTTACATCAGAAGTGCTCTAACGTCTCTCTGTTTGAGGCAATTTTGGGGAGACTCTAGGGTTCCCTATCTGATGCTGGTTTGATCTTCTCATGGCTTCCTTGTTTCACTTTTTTTTATCGCTAGCTTTGATTTATTCATTTTATTTTTCATCTTTTCTCATTTTGAGGTTTCGGTGTTGTCTAGTGTTGGGCGATGACGAGCCCTTCATCATCGAACCTGACTCCTTCCTCTCTTCTTCAGGGGAAAATGAAATCCTTTAAAGATGTTTTAGCTGGTACCTCTTCTAACTCCTTGAACCTGAAATTTGTGTATTCCTCCTTCAAGGGCTGTCCGGCTCTTTTATTTAAAGACTCTGTGGTTTATCTTCTAGAAGCCCTTTTTGCTTTGATGCTTATTGGTCAATTTGTGTTGAGATTACCTAACCTTGATGTTATTTATAAATTTTTTTCTTAACCTTAAACTTTCTGGATCGTTACACATTGGCTTGCTTGACCAAAGGCATGTTGTAATCCAACTTTCTAACAATTTAGATTATAGCTGCATATTTGCTAGGAGATCTTATTATAATTAAGCGTGTCAAATGTAGTTGCTTAAGTGGACTCCAAATTTTGATATTAGAGAGGACTCTCCTATTGCTCTAGTTTGGATTTCTTTCCCAAATTTGAGGCTACAATTTTTTAATCGTTAAATTCTTTTTGGTTTGGCTTCTATTTTCTGGAGGCCATTACAAACTGATCAAGCGACTACCGTAGTATCAAGGCCATCTGTGGCTTGGGTTTTGGTTGAACATGATGTTTCTAAAAAATATCCTAGTGAGATATGGATTGGGTTTAAAGTTAAGGGGTATTTTCAAAAAGTTGAGTTTGAAAATCTACCTATTTTTTGTTCTTTTTGCAAGATGCACGTCCATGGAATTAATGATTTCTTTCGTAAGCATTGTCTCTTTATATAGAAAAGCAATCGTTGAAACATAAAGATGAGATGGCTGATCAGGTTGTATCTAATCCTAGTTTAGAGGACAATTCCTTTAATCCTCTTCATCCTCTTGTGGACCCATTGGTGACTAATGTGGAGGACCCTCTTTCTTCATCTCCTAATAATGTTTCTTTGATTCATGAGCAGGGAGTTATTGTTCAATCATTTGCTTTTCCTAATGCTTAGGGTGAAAAAATTATGTTACATATTTTGCCTAATATTGAAGTTCCTAATTTTAATATTGTTGAAACTAACCCTTCTTGTAATATTAATCAGAATGTTTATGAAGTGAGTGGTATTATGTTTAATTCTTCTTCACCTTTTAATGTTCAGAAAGATTTGGATATACAAGTGCCTCATAAGGAGGATGAAAGGATTAATAACCCTTTAGAGGAAGGTAAATTTGTCTCTATTGACCATGTTTCTCCTATCTCTAAATGCATTAAAGTGCCTCTTATAAGGAATTGTGATTCAATTGAGGATGATGGGATGTTTATGGAGGATGAATGTCCTCAACTGACTTCTCTAAGGGAACATCCAAGTGGTAGTAAGACTCCTTCAACTTCTTATTATAATAGTGATGTGTTGACTAATACTGAAGATATGCATATTTTTGCTAAATGCTTTGCTATGGATGATAGTGATTTGAGTTTTGTTAAAGTTCAAAGTAAAAGAGGAAGGAAACCTAAGCATATTTCTTTGCAACCTCCTAGATGCACTAGATCGCATACTTCCCATTAAGTTTGTTTTTATGTTTAATGCTATTATTTGGAATGTGAAGGACATTAGTTGTCCTTCTTCTAGAATATGTGTTAAGAACTTATGACGTGTGCATAACCTTTCTATTCTTGTGTTTCTTGAGCCCCTTATTTCCTCTTATAGGTTGTTGGATACCTCTCAATTTTTGGGTTTTAATCATGTTATTTCTAATGTGGCTAACAAGATTTGGGTTCTTTGGAAAGGCCCGATTAAAATTGATGTTATTGGTGATTTTACTAAAGTTCTGCATTATAAAGTTGGGGCTCTTAATTTCATTATTGTGCTTCTTTCTATATACTGCTTCTTCTCTTTATAATAGAAAAATGCTTTAGGTTCAACTTATTGATTTTCATAATGTATGAAATTTTCATTAGCTCGTTTGTGGTGATTTCAATGCCATCACTAACCCTTCTGAAAAGATTTGAAGAGCCTCCCCATCTATTCGTTATATGGAAGATTTCAATAATATGATTTTAACTTGTAAATTAATTGATATTGGCTTTGTTGGTAATAATTTCACTTGGAATAGGGGTCATTTATGGAAATGGCTTGACAGGGTGCTCTTTAATGATTCTTGGCTTAATTCCCTGATTTCTACCAATGTGCAGCATATGAGTAGAACTTTTCATGTTCACTCTCTCTTACTTCATTGCCTGAGGTTTAGAAATTTTAAATTTTCATCTCATTTTATATTTCAAAATATGTGGCTTCTTCACAATTCTTTCTTTAATGTCATTAAGAATAATTGGCAATCTCCGTTACACCTGGATAACTCTATTTTTGGTATGAGAAGACTTTGGCTGAAATTGAAAAGACTGAAACTAAATTTAAATTGGTGGAATCATCATGTTTTAAAAAATCTTTTTGCTAATATTTTACATGCTGAGCAACTTGTTAATTCTCTTGAGTTGGCTTATCAAGATGATCCTATATATGTTAATTTCTCCCTTTTAAAGAAGTCCAAAGAGGATCTTTTTAATTTTCAAGCTTAGGAAGTGATTTTCTGGAAGCAAAAAGCTACTGCTAAGCATTTAGTTGAAGGTGATAATAATACAAAATATTTTCTTGCTTTGGCTAAGAGAAGAAGGGTTTAAAATAGTGTGAATAAAATCCTTAGAGAGGGTGGTTCTGTCACTGATAATTTTGAGAAAATTGTTAGTTTAGTTCTGCATCATTTTAAATTATGTTTTAATAAAGTTTTTTATCCTGCTCTGATTATGGATCATTCATTTATTCCTCCCCTTATTTCTCCGGAGGACAATGTTGGTCTTTCTGGGCCTCCTTCTTTTGAGGAGGTAAAAGAGACTTTGTTTGATATGAGTTCTGATTCTGTGATTGGTCTTGATGGATTTACCACTCTTTTCTTTCAAAAAGGTTGGAATATTATTGATAATGATATCTTTACTGTTGTTTGGATTTCTTTGCTGGTAACCCTATACCTATGTTTTTTACCTCTACTTATATTGTGCTTATTCCTAAAAAAAAATCTGTTAAAACTTGGAATGATTCTAGACCTGTTAGTCTTTGTACATTTTTTAATAAGTTGATATCTAAAATTCTTATGAATCATCTTAATTCATTCTGCCTAGAATTATCTCTCCTAATCAGATGGGTTTTGTGAAAGGTATGGTCATTACGGATAACATTTTGTTGGCTTAGGAGTTCTGTCAAGATCTGGATGTTAAGGTGAGAGGGGATAATTTAATTTTGAAGCTTGATATTGCTAAGGCTTATGATAATATTAATTGGAACTTCCTTTATCTTATTTTAGAATTTTTTTTGGTTTTGACTCTATCTTTATCAATGTTATTAAGAGTTATATTGAAGATGTGTATTTTTTTTATTATTGTTAATGATTCTAATAATGGCTTCCTCAAAATTTCTCATGGTTTTAGGTAAGGAGATCCTATTTCTCCTACTCTCTTTTTTATTGTTGCTGAATTTCTTTCTAGAGGTCACATCAATTTCTTTGATACTAATCATGACCTTTATTTTAGAACTTTGGGTGGTTTTCCAATATCTCATTTTTTCTTTGCAAACAACTTTATTGTTTTTACTAATGCTTCTAGTAATAAAATCAAAAAACTTATGGAATTCTTTGATCAGTTTGAGTTGGTTAGTGGCTTATCCTTCAGCAAGAATAAAAGTTTTTTCATTGTGTCTAATAGAATCTCTAATGATCATATTTTAGCTATTAAAGATCTTACTAGCTTTACTCAGGCTCACTTGCCCATCAAATATTTAGGTGTCCCTCTTTTTTATGGAAGGAGGCATTCCTTTTTGTTTGATGACCTTATTGCTTTGATCCATTACAAACTTTTATCTTAGGATTCAAATTTTCTTAGCTTTGGTGGTAGAGTTACTCTTATTAAAAGTGTTCTTTGTGCTTTACCTATTTTTAGTTTTCAAACTATTTTTCCGACTCAAGCTGTTTGTGATAGGCTTCACAAGCTTATTAATATTTTTTTTTTGGAAAGACACCTCTTCTAGCTCTAAAATTATTTGGGCTACTCGGAAGAAGTGTTGTGGTGTTCTTGCTGAAGGTGGTCTTGGGTGTAAGAATTTTCATGATCTTTCTAAGGCTTTTTCTTTTAAACTTTGGTATAATTTGCACACTAATGCTAATCTTTGGGCTAATTTTATGAATTCAAAGTACTGTATTGGTAAACATCCTACTAATAGTTTTGCTAATCAATGGGACACTAAAGTTTGGAAAAGGCTTTGCATGTTTAAATGGGAGATGGAGCCCTTCATATCTTGGGGGCTTTGTAATGCTAATGTTTTCTTTTGGCAAGATCGGTGGTTAGGTAAACACTCTATTGACTTTATTTTAAATTCATCCTTTACTACATCGGTTAAAAGTCAATTTTTTTCTTTAATGATAATTGTAGGGACTATGAAAAGCTCTCTAACGTGATTCCTGGTTACATTATTCACCTCATTCTTAACATGCCTATGTTGGTGGAATTTTGAAAAAATAGGTTTTAAAAAATCTTAGTTTTCTTTGGGAATCTCAAAATTAAAGTTTAATTCTAATTCTAAAGTCGAATCAACCCGTTAGAAAGAGAATATCATCCCGAAGGACGAAAATAAAATTTCATAACAGATTTAGACTTAGAATTATAAAACTCATCTTGAATATCATGACCGGATTCTAAAGAGAACTTCGTATGACCCCGGGGGAACAAAGTGGAGTTCAACTAAATATCCAATTATAATATTCAAGAAGTATGATCGTCGAATTCACATCCAAAGCCTTATCGAAGAAGGATGTATCTCCCCGAAGGGAGATAACACCATTCAATGATAATCCTTCTAATGTAATAACGACGATCATTTTTGAATTTTTCGCATAGAAATATTACAAGATTTTAGAAAAATTAATTTTAAATCAAGTGCGTGGGTGGTTCCAAATCTCCTACGAGTGCAAGCCTTGTAGTTAATTATATCGTAGGGAGATAGAGTCCCCTATGAAAACTCTAGATTAAAATAGTGATGGAATTTTGTTAGATCTTGTAGGGTGATATGAAAATTGGATGAAATTTGGAAAATCCAAAGGGAATGGATCAAGGTTGAACAATTATTAAAGGAGTTAAGGGAAGAGAGGTAGGGGACACTTTGAGATTCCAGAACAATCCGGAAGTGCCCCAACTTATTCTAAGTGTTGGGCTTTATATTTTAGGATTGAAATGAAGCTTTAATTAGAGTTGAGAATTTTATTAGAAATTTGGGATTATATTCCCAAAATTTTGGGTCTTATAATCTAAAATCTGCCCCGAATCCTAGATCTAATTTGGATACTGGACCACAGTCATCCGAACCTAACTAATGCAGTGCAAGGTCTGGACTTGCCCCGTCCTGGATTGGGGAGCCAGCTAACCACCTAAACAATTTAAAAGAGATAAGTCCGGTCTTTTATGAAAGAGTTGTAGGGACATTTTATTTAAAGTTTTGGAGAGTTGGAGCCGACATCTAGAGATTTTCCTAATTGGCCCCTTTAACTTATGTTGGGTGCAAAATGCTAAGGACTAATGCAATCAAAAATTTGACTCTTTAAGTGTGTTTCTAATGCAATGCGTACTAGTCGACAACTTCAGATCAAGTATGCTTGAAATTTTAAGAACAGGCTTAGAAAATAATTTTTTTTAGAAGACTGGACTTCCCCAGGTCCGGCACCTCGTCCTCATAGGTCAGACTATCCAGACTCTACCAGCAAGCGCGGAAGGGTCTAAAGCAATGAGAGAGTAATGCAAAAATATGCATGCGACCCCGGGGTCAATCCCCGGCTAATTCCCTAGATTCGTTATCTTTATATGTTATTAGACTCACTAAAATTTTAGACTTTTAAAGTTATGAGTATAAAACTTTCACACCCTCACGAGCCTCACGTATCCAGGCAAAAAAAAAAGCGGCACACAATCATGAAAAAAAACTAAGAAAAATAAGTAGTCCTAAAGGAAATCAATTCATCACATCAAATATAAATTAATTAATCAATAAATGTCCATAGGCAAAGATGCCTTGCTTATTACAAATCAAGGTCTTGCAGAAAGTAAAGTGGCCGGGCACCACTGACAACAACCCGGATTCTAAACCTAATAATGACGCAAGTAGTTTTGAGTGGGATACTCTCAGTCTTTAAGTCTTCAGTCTTGTTCTCCTTTGGGCTCCTTTTTATTCAAGTTCCTTAGATTCTTTGTACTAGACTACCCAAATGGATAAGAGGGCACTTCTTTAAGGGGAAGGCCAGTATTTCTTCTTTGGGTAGGGAAGAAGTGTGGTCCAAATTTGTATCTCCAAAGAGAAAACGAGTACTCCCCTGAGGGGCATCCTTTTCTCCTCGGAGTCCAAGTTTTGGACCTATGTATCCCAACTCAAAACTAACTTTCACAACACTTAACAATTACATAAATTATATTTATATGAAAATAAAATCTAGACTCACCTACAGGGTTATCCTAAGCAGTTAATAAATAAAAAGCAATTATTCTCAAGCAATTATATATGTACAGAAAAGAAAGTAAACACACTGGCCACACTCTTTTTATTATTTGGGGGCTTTAGCAGCTGAAGCACCTGTGCAAGCATTTATAATAATTAATATTTTTTTATTGATTTAGACCCCTTTTTATTACCCTGCATGAGCGTGGCCACCTACAGAAAACTGTGTGAACATCTAGATAGTACCTAACCTAAGGGTAATCTAGTCGCCAAGCACATCAATCCATCAACATTGTGCAGAAAAAGTAAACATATACAATAAAGCAATTTCATCCACAACATGCAGTAAAAAATATGAAAAATCAAGCACACAACAGTAAAGTAAACACCGGCCTAACCTAGATCTTGAGTTGGTTGGCCTAGCACATCATCTAAAGTGTGTGTAGAAGGTCGTGTGGCAGGGGTAGATCTTAAGGTAGGTGAATGGTTAAAGTTGTTTAAAATTCTGAGTTTGTTAAGGTTTAAGGGGAATTTATGTTAGAATTTAAATATTAATACATTAAGAATTTTCTTTAGATATATTTTAAGGGTTAATTGATTACTATCTTTGTTTCACATTGAGTCCATAAAGTTTATTTCACCTTCCTTGGGGCTAAGTTAATAGCCCCGTAGGCCTTGGTTACCTACAAGCAATCGGGGTTGATTAAGTTATTTTAAGTTAGTTGGAATTAAAGGAATAGATTAATATTAAGGGGAGTTGGTTAATGATTTTAATGGGTGGGTTAATGATTTAATCAGCCAATTAAGAAAATTCTTAAGTTTGGGTGAATTAATAGATTTTGGAGGTTATCCGGATATGTCAACTAAGGGGTCAAAATTTGACTTTTAGATTAAGAATGTCTTCTTGGTATTTAATATTTTATTAAAATACTAGGACTTTAAACAATCAGTTAGACAGAAAGTACGCTTAAATTGGATTTTTCTACGTTTTATTATGAAGGTTTGAAGTTTTAGCCTAATTTTGACGTAAGGTTGACCGGTTTGTTGACTTTTTCTATTTTGACAAATTTCTGGAATTTTATTATTTTTAATAAAAACTAGACATTATCATGAGTTGAATTCAAGTGAGTTTGGTCAATTTGGATTTTTCATGAATTAGTTATGAATTATTGAATTTTTGGGTATTTAATGAAATTTTAAATTGTTTAATTAAAGGCATTTTATGGTTTTGCTCCAAATAAGTTCCCAACTTCTTGAAAACAGCTCCAAAGGTCAAGAATGAACTAAGGAGGGATTCCCAAGTGTTTGGAAAATTTTTTGGGATTTTTAATTATTATTAATTAATTAAATTAATTAAATATTGGTTTTCAATTAAAATTAGATTCATTATAGAATTGCTGTCCAATTGGATTGGTTTTAATTTTCATTTATTAAGGATTTGATTATGATCCGTTAGAGGTATTATACATAATTTTTGGATTTAAAATGGATTTATTACATTTTTTTGAAGGTTTTAAGACTTAATTAGGGTTGAATCTTAGGAAAATTAATTAGGGGACTTAATGACTTCAAAAATCAGTAAAAATTTCTCTAAGGACTGAGGGTATCACTAAGTTTAAATGGTTCAAGTTTCAAGTCAAAAGGAGGTGTGTCCTAAATATTGGAAATTCTCTAAGTTATCAAAATAAGTCCTTAATTATTGTCCTTAATGACACTAGGTTTAATAGGCTTAAATCAATATCTTGGCTAACCCTTAAACAAAACATGAATAAAAACATATGATAACACAATCAAGTCCCTAGAACTAGGAGAGCCTAGGCTAGGTGGTGTGTGTATCTTAAATATGCAAAGATTAATATTAATTAAAATAACCAATAATGTGATTAATGAATAATTTAAAATACAATTATCCATTAATCATTCCATTCACACATTCAACCTACGCTTAAGATTTCAAAAGGATCTCACAAGATTTAAAGATTTAAATACCTATAATTTTAAAATAGTTTTAAAATATATATACTTATATATAGAAAACTATTTATAAAGATATGAGTTTTAAAATAGAATAATTTTAGGAAAATACTATTAGAATAAAATTTTTTAAATGGTTGAGAGATCCTCTAAAAAATTTTTAATGATTTGAAAATAATTTTTAGATTTGAAATTAATTAATATAAAGTTAATTGAACATCAAAACATTTGAATTACTCAAATTAATCGAAATAAGTAAAATATATATATATATATGTATGTATGTATTTATGTACATGTATTTAAAAATTTAATAACTATGAAAATTTAACTCCAATAAATATGTAATAATTACTGGAGGTCGAGTACATGTTTAAAAACATTCATGCCAAATTTTAGATAAAAATATCTCATATATATTTAACTACAAATAAAATATGACTTTTTGTATTTTTAAAATTATTAATAAAATAATAGTATGTACAGCTTTATTTTATTTTTAAAATAAAATAGATAAAAATAAGAACAGATTGATATATCATACACATTTTTTTGAATTTTTATTTTATTTATTATCATTTTTTGAAGTTGTGTTAATTAAAATAGATTTAAAACAATTTATTTTATTTATAAAGCAAACGGCGGCGCCGGCTGGATAGGTGGCATGCTCGGATTCGCGGGATCGAAATCGCGTGACGGCGGGGACACGCATAAGCCATCGATTGCCTCACGTGGTTCACTTAAACACGTCAGCGCCGCCCCGCAGCTGTCGAATCCAGGAAGATTTGATCAAACGGCCGAGATTCAATCCCGTCGTTTGATCTTGGATGACAAAGAACAGACTGCGGGAGATCAATCCCGCGGTTCTGGATGGAGGGTCCAGATGCCGCTGAGTCAAAAACTCGAACGCCAAACAAATACACGGTCATATGCGGACACCGAATGGCTCGATCTGGACTGTTGATCGAGCGAACAATGGTCCAAAAAATGTACACTCGCCGGAGAATGCGAGTGAAGCCCTAGATTTCATTTTTTGACTCGTTCGCTTGATCGGGTGGACCAAATCACTTGAAATTTTAAACTTAAGAAGAACGCATGAATAGAAATAGTGGGGAAACATTCATTTTACCTAAAACACTCTATACATGAAGCTAATTAAATCCATCTAATGTGAGCTAGATCTAAGGTTTTAAGGGATTATACCATTAGATCTTTGAAATATCTAGATGGATGAGCCTGTAGACTATCCAAGTGTATATCCCTAGCACAAAACCGAGCACAAACACGCCTGGATCGACCGCTACAAGCCTGGGACGGACTGGGTGGTGGACTCGCCGGAAAAATGGCCGTCGGTGACGTGCAACCACTTGAATTTTGTAGTGGAAAGGTAGAGGAGAACCTGAGGAGCTAAAATGAACAAAGATCTCACTCTAGGAGGCTAAAATGAGTGAGAGAAGGTTCTTTTTTTCCAATGCTTCAAAACTCACATTTTTTCGTATTCAAATGTCCTGGGCCGGTTTGGATGGCTGGGATCGACTCATGAGCTCTCCAGATAATGCCACCTGTCCTTGGGAAAGCTGGAAGGCTACCCCAATGGCTGGACAAGCCTTACTCCAATTGGATAGACTAGGGATGAGTGGGAGGGGACATTGACATTTAAGGCTAAACCAAGGGCTGGGCTTGGTTAGGGAGCCTATTAGAGAGCTTTAGGGTTTTAATAGGTCGGCCTAAGGCAGCCTAAATCAAGGGAAAGTGGGTTAAAAGCTGATTATGACTTTTTGTAAAGGTTTAAGCCCTTGGTTTGACTGTGTTGACTAGTCAACGGGTCAAGGGAGGCTGAGGTGGCATAGAGGAAGCAGGAGCAGCCAATGGGAGAGCTCCCAAGCCTAAGGGATATGAATTTGTGGTTAAAAGGGAGGGTTTGACCATTTCAAAGAGGGATTTAAGGCTTTGTTGACTTGGTTTGACCAGTCAACCATGTCAAAATTGATGATGTGGCATTTGAGGAGGTAAAGGGTCATTTGGAATGATTTGGTCAAGGGTCAAAAGTCAAAAGTCAAGACTAGGGGAAATAGGAACAAATGCTATCAAGATTTGACCAAGGATTGAGGGTTGACTTGGTCAACTCAAGTTGGGTTGGTCTCAAACTAGGTCTAGAAATATTCAAGACATTGAATGGAATGATTTCAAGGGTTTGAAGGTATTGATATGGTTAAATGGGTCGAAAAGATTCAATTGAACTCTTAAGAGTTCATTGGGTCAAACCATGTTGACTGGGTCAACCAAGTTGATCCAAGGGGTGAGTCTTGGCTGGATAAATTTGAAATGACATTTGGAGACAATTAGAGGTTGTCCCCAGGTCTGGGGAGGTCAATTCAATCAAAAAGCCTGTTTTGACCCTTAAGGGCCCGTTTGGTCAACCTAGGTTGACTTGGTCAACCAAGTTTACCCAGAGTCTGGGTTTGGGTCCAACAGATTGGGTTTGATATTTGGAACTTGTTGAAAGTGGTTCCAAGCAATTTGGAGTTCATTTGAGTTGAAATGGGCATTTTGAGTCCCATAGGGGTATTTTGGTCATTTTTACCCCCTGGTCAACTAGGGGTCAAAATGAGTCTGAACAAAATGTATTTTACTGCTCAATGGGTCATAATCAAGGGCCTGGAGGTGACTTGAGGCTTTGGAGAAAGCTCTAGGGTTAAAATCTACTGAATAACATGTCTAGTGGCATAGACTGTAAATATCTGAAGGTTTTACACCCTTTGGATTTTGATTTACATTTTGGGGTTAGAGACCTCATAATGGAATTAAATTTGGAGGGTTACCTTTAGAGACATGTCTTATCAGTGTGCAACTAATAAACTCTGAATCAGAGGTCTTTTCACTAGGTTTTGAAGTGTTTGAAAATTCCCTAGGAAAGGCTTTTAGGACATAGCCTTGGACCTTGGAGTTTGATCTGGATCATGAGTTTGAATGATTATTATTGAGTTATCCAAATCATTTACAATCATTTTGTGATTATTAATGATTGGATGAGGTCAGAGCTTGGTCAAAGGTAAGATCAAAGTCTAGATTGAAGTTTGTATTCTCAACTGGACTGGGTTAAAGTTTGAATGTATTTGAAGCTTAGATTGGTTTAAGATTTGAATTGATCAGAGATCTGGATTGGTCCTAGAATCTAGAGGGAATCTAAGATCTAGGATCTAGAAGGGTTCTAGGATCTAGATAGGCCTTAGGGTTTGGAATCTAGAAGGATCCTAAGCTCTAGAGTAGATCCTAGGGTCTTAAGTCTAGAAGAATCATAAGCCTTAGAATAGATTCCAAGGTCTGGATCTAGGAGAATCCTAGAGTTTAGGTTGATTTGGAAGAATTCTAGGGTCTAGAGTAGAACCTAGGGTTTGGCTTAATTTGGAGTTTGGAAAGGGTCTCAATGGCCTCATACAAAAATGAGGTCAACAAATGGACTCCCAATGTGTAGAGTAGAAGGAACTTCTGCTGCACACATTGGCGTTGACCAAATGGAAATTTTGAATGGGATTTTAAGAGTGTAAGGAAGGGCATCACCCAACCTTATGTCTATAGGATGCTAATAGAAGGTTTACACCTAATAGACAAATTAACTGGAAATCAAGGTAGGGAATACCTAGCCTTATGTCTAAGGAAAGGCATCACCCAACCTTAGGTCTACAGGATACTTATAGAAGACTTACTCCTAGTAGACATATTAACTGGGAAACCAAGGTAGGGAATACCTAACCTTGGGTCTAAGGAAGGGCATCACCTAACCTTATGTCTACAGGATGCTGATAGATGACTTACTCCAAATAGGCAAATTAACTAGAAACCAAGGTAGGGAATACCTTGTTAAGATAGTTGCTATTTAAATGCTTTATATTTT
>NW_021320079.1:1797940-1801108 GCF_001605985.2 Dendrobium catenatum
CCCCCCCCCCCCCTCTTGGTAGTCTTTGGGACATTAACTTAGGCTTAACAACCTAATTACTAGACTCAACATGCCTAGCCTTGGGTCTAAGGAAGGGCATCACACAACCTTAGGTCTATAGGATATTGATAGAAGATTTACTCCTAGTAGAAAGATCAACTAGGAAACCAAGGTAGGGAATACCTAACCTTGGGTCTAAGGAAGGGCATCACCCAACCTTAGGCCTACAGGATGCTGGTAGAAGACATACTCCAAATAGGCAAACTAACTCAAAACCAAGGTAGAGAATACCTAGCCTTGGGTCTAAGGAAGGACATCACCCAACCTTAAGTCTATAAGATGCTGATAGAAGACTTACTCCTAGTAGACAGATCAACTGGAAAACCAAGGTAGGGAATACCTAACCTTGGGTCTAAGGAAGGGCATCACCCAACCTTAGGCCAACAGGATGCTGATAGAAGACTTACTCCAAATAGGCAAATCAACTGGAAAACAGGATGGTGCCACGAAGGGAAGGGCGTACACCACCACTAATCCTTAAGTCAAATGCCAGGGTGGTGCCACGGAGGGCGTTCTCCACCACTAGAGGGTCTAATCCTAAGGGTAGGAAGGATCAGACCTTGAGGAGAAGATAAAGATGCATTAAAAAGTAGGAAAACGTAAAAGAACCAGAATAAAGTTGCAAATCAAAAAGGAAATTTTATTGATTGATAAAACGAGCTACATCAAGTATAGTATTTCTTAAGGAAATGCCCGTTGACAGGTAACATTAGGTGATTTCCTTTACAATCCACTAGCTGATACGAGCCTCCTTTGTAGACAGTCTCTGCAACAAAGGGTCCCTTCCAAGTTGGTTCAAATTTGCCACCCAACTTTCGATGGGCTAAGATAGGCCTCCGAAGGACCAGTACCAAATCTCCCACTTGGAAGGTCCTAGGTCGCACTAGCTTATCATGGGCTTAAACCATACGGGATTTGTATAACTCTAGACTTTGTTGAGCTTGGAGACGTCGCTCTTCAAGGCCTTCAAGTTCTTAAAACTGCAGTTTTGCATTTTGTTCATTCGTAATTTGATTCCGAACCGCAATCCTGAGTGAAGGGATTTGCACTTCTAAGAGTAAAATGGCCTCAGATCCGTACACTAGTGTAAACGGAGTGGATTAGGTCGGGGTTCTATAAGTGGTATGGTAAGCCCATAAAGCTTCCACCAACCGCTCATCCCATTGTTGTTTGTTGTTATCAAGGGTTTTTTTAATGATTTGCACCAAGGTTTTGTTGAAGGCCTCTGCCAATCCATTTGCCCGGGGGTAATAGTTGTTCGAGTATCTCCAATCAATGTTATGGCGTCTTAAAAAATTGTTGATTTTTATAGACTTGAATGCGTACACGTTATCGGATATGATTCTGCAGGGTACACCGCATCGATATACAATATGGTCACGAAAGAATTTTAACACATGGCGGGATGTTACGTTACGCAGGGGAATTGCTTCTGCCCACTTTGAAAAGTAATTAGTCGCAGCTAATATGAAGCAATGACCTCTTGCGGAGGGAGGGTCAATCGGCACCATTATATTTGTGCCCCAACTCTCGAAGGGATACGAGGCTATCATTGGATGTAACATGTTAGGTGGCTGATGTAAAATCACACAATGGACTTGACATTGATGACAATGTTTTGCAATATTCATGCAATTGTCAATCATTGTAGGCCAGTAGTATCCAAGTCTTTTAATTTTTAATTTCATTTTTGGACCAGATTGATGTGCACCGCATAGTCCTGAATGAACTTCATTAACAATCATCAGGGCTTCTATTTGTCCAAATAATGCAGCCACATCTGATCGAATGATCGACGGTATAGTAAGTTGTTAACTAGTGCATAAGATAGGGCACGTTTTTTAATCTAATTGGAAAGAGATTTATCCTGAAAGTTTGTTAGGGATGTTAAGCCCTATAGAACTAGCCCAAGATAACCAAGAGGGGGAACTAAAATTTTATCCTAAATTGGTATTTTAAAAATTTTCTTTTCACAAAGAAGTAAAATCTCATAAACTAAAATCACACCATAAAAAAAATGCAGAAATAAAAGTGCGGAAGCAAGAAATAAGAACATAGAGATTTATATTGGTTCGGTCAACTTAACCTACGTCCACTTCCCGGAGGCGCCTTCCGAGTATTGCACTACAATCGTGACTCTCATTTAGCCCCCACAGCTAGGCGGAGAAGCCTTTAAAACGAACCTCTTTTTGCCACCCCGGCAAGGCAGAGAACTTATCTCCTTTTGCTTCCTCCTGATGCTGGCAGAGAATCACAATCAGATGCTGAATCCTTACCTTTATCGACCCTTCCACGAACGAGAAACTCTAGACGAAGAAGAAACAAAGCTATCCTCGAAGCAACCCTTGTGAATCCCCTCACAAGCTCCCCCTTACAAGATCCTCTCTCTCTCTCACTCTCTTTCTCTCCTCAAGGTCTTCTCAGGTCAAGGCAGCAGTAAAAGATTGTTCAAAATGTTGAAAAAGAGCTCTTAAATGGAAGAGCTTTAAATGAGCTCATTAATTGCATGTTGCCGACAATATCGTCCAGGCTGATATAGACATCATCCTGGCCTTACAGTACAAATCTCAGAAGATCGGCCAGAGCATCGCCCTAAATGCAAACTGGATGATTTAAAATTGGCTTGATCATCAAGCCGATCTCAAGATCGTCCCGGCCGATCAGTTCAAATTAGAGGAAAATCGTCCAGAGCATCACCTTGAATTTATGTTGGCCGATATGTATCATCTAGAAGTAACTAAGGTTTTTTAATAGATCATCCTGTCTGATCCTGCGATAGTCCAGGACGATATGATCTTATCAATCATCCTTAATTACTTCCTTGATTTGTTTGATCAATTAAGGCATAATTTGTGAATATCGTCCTGGCCAATTACCAAAAAATACATAATACCTTAATTATTTATGGCAGAAACTTCTTTCTATTTTGAGCTTATCATCCTGGCTGATACATGTATCATCCAGGACGATTTGGTAATGACGGCTGTCTTAATTAAGAATCCTGAATAGAATCTCTGTTTTAAACTAAATCGTCCATGTCGATAAAAATATCGTCCTGGCCGATGTGAGTAAAAATAGAAATTCTAAATCTCTCAAGTGTGTGTGTAG
>NW_021320079.1:1801208-1813112 GCF_001605985.2 Dendrobium catenatum
AAAAAAGAAAAAAAAAAAAAAAAAACTGTCCCAAAAGAAGCCTAAGTTTCAAGTAAAAAGAATCAGCTATGTATTTGGTTGGAAATTTACATTGAAGGGCTAAAATATCTGAAGAAAATGCAAAAAAGGAAGAACACGAAGAAAACAAGCAGGAAAAAATGAGCAGCAGAAGTTCAAAATATACCATCTCAAATTCTTAGACTAGAAACAGAAACTGCATCATATTTGTTTTATTTGAACAATCCCAACAAAAAGGAGGGAAAAGTTTCCATGAATAATTCAGTGTTGGAGCTATACTTCTCTTTTCTGATTAAAAGAACCAAAATGAATCGTCAGGCAGAGTTCTCTCCTTCAACAGCCTCAGACGGATCATCTTTCACCATTTACAACATTTCAGGACTTCAGATTTGATGATCCAAACTCCAAAGATACACCATCAGTGATCTCTAACAACGAAAAATACAACAGATTGTTGCAAAAAAACATATCTTTTTCGCTGTGAAAGAAACAAATGCTTCAATCCATTAAACACTAATCATCCCAATCAATTTCCCAGCCATCTTTGTTAGGATTGGAAGATTTGGAAGAGAGGCCATTAGAGGGAGCATTTTCGGCAGGTTGTTTAGTTGCTGTTCTAACAACTGCTTCTTCATCGTCCCAATCGTCGTCCCAGCCTTGATCCCAACTGTCAGCAGGGACTTCATTAGCAGACACAGATGCAGATTGTGTGTGTGTTGCCATCTCAAGCTGTTGATATGGAATTCCAGCATCCACTCTCTTTTCCTTTTTTCCAAGCTTGCAACAGGCCCAAGTCCCTCCAACAACGATGATGGAAGCAAATAAGAGGTAGGCGCCATGGATAGGCCTGAGCTGTGGGGCATAAGAAGGGATCTGCTGGTAAGTGAACCAATCAGAACTGGATGTCTTGTATTGAAGAATACAATCTTTCCCTTCTCCAGTACTTAGAACTATTATCAGGCCTTTTGAGGCATCCACATTGAGATTGACCTGAAAATAGCAATATTGCAGCTATGCAATTAGGCATTTGCGGTATATCAGAAGGAGGATCAGGCATGAAAGGAACTGCATGTGTAATTTATCGGGAAGAAGTACCAGAGGGGTATCAAGATTGCAGTTAAGCATTTGCAGTATATCAGAAGAAGCAAGAAGAAGAAAGAAAGGAAAAGCAAAAGTGGTTCATGGGGACGAAGATAAGTTAAAGTTCATGGCATACAATCTCAAAACAACGTTCAATCGTTCCAAAAACAAAAATGGAGGTAAAATAAGCGGTTATTTAATATCATATTGACTAACAAAAGTCAAGCTGAAAACATTCACTATGACTTGTGAAAATATCTGGTTACAAATATAAACCTTAGAATTTATTCCATCTGATGTAACATCTCTTGGCTAGTCTTCTGCCTGAGGTTTAAGAAGTTTGATTAGTAAGTACTTGTAAAAATTAATTGCAGTTCATTACTAACATGATGTGGATCCAGGTCATGCAATTTGTGCTCCCAAAAGAAGCTTCCAGAATCGAAAGCCTACAAAATCGAAGGAACAGGAACCTGATTGTTTGAGGGTGTAGATAGCCCGGTAGGCAGGCGAGCTCATGTGGGTACA
Source organism: Dendrobium catenatum (assembly GCF_001605985.2). NCBI lineage: Eukaryota > Viridiplantae > Streptophyta > Magnoliopsida > Asparagales > Orchidaceae > Dendrobium > Dendrobium catenatum. Next base: position 1,802,832 of record NW_021320079.1, read on the forward strand.
GGAACTGCTATATACTGCGTCATTTAGAGCCAAAATCTCCATGGATATATGATTTCTAAGATGAACAAAATTAGGCTAATTGGCAGCCCCGTTCCACACCTTGCCCCTAAAAAGGTAAATGAAAAAACAAACAAAGTTGCCTGTTTTATTATTTCAAATATGCCGTCCTGCCCCTCCAACAGCAAGCAAAAGAGCAAAGTGCTCTTTATATTATTGTTAGTACCTGAGCGAACCATGAGAGCATTAACTTTAGTATGAGGAACTTGCCACTATCGGTTTAGGACTCAAACGAAACCTAATCATTGTTTTTACACGAGATGTTGTATAGTAAAAGTAATCAATTGATCATTACCCTTGCACCAAATACGTACCAAGCAATAATATCCCCTAGCCACTACAAACGTTCCTTAAACGGCTGATAGAGAGCCTTTCATCAAGATGAGATACGAGAATAAACACCCCAAAGCTGCCGGCCTCCTGCCGGCCAGCAGCTCAGCCACCCGCCGGCCAGCCCCGCCGGCCAGCAGCCCAACCACCCGCCGGCCAGCCTCCCGCCAGCCAGCCAAGCAGCCCCATCCCGCCGCCTCCCCCTTTGGATCCCCCCACCATTTGAATTTCAAATCTCTTGAGTTATTCACCTTCCTAATTTGTGCTTATTCAATTAGGCAATTCCATTAAAGAGATTAAAGCCAAATTCGAAATTCAAATTTGCTTCCCTCTCATCTTTAAATTTTGGGAAGTTACTTAAGATGTAATTAAATCTGAAATTAAACTTCAGATTTAATTAAATTATTTACTTAAACTTGGGCCCCCATTAATGGCCTTCTCTCTCTTCCAAATGACATTAATAACACCACTAAATCAGCCCAAAATTCTTCCCATTGCCGCCCCCCTCAATCCCTACTGGAATTAATTTGAATTCCTCAAATTTATTCCCTCCCACCACTACTAAAACTGAAATTACTTCAGATTTTCAGTTTTATTTTCCTTGGAGCCTTTCTCTAATCAATCCTCTCAAGCACTCAAGACAATCCACCCTTCCTCCACCAACCCGCCACCTTCCTCCTCTCCCTTCCCCATTCTTTGGCGTTTTATCCCTTCCGGCAAGATGCATGGCGGACCCCAAATTTGAATGGGGACTGGTGTTCGACGCCCACGGTAATCTCGACATCCTACGATCGCCATTCTTCGACGCTGGATTTGACTCCGACGACGACACTGTTGGAGCTTACTTTGATCGGATCCTCCCCACCCTCGTACAAGTTATCGACAGACAAAGTCCAGGCTACGAGTGGACCATCGACGGCCGACCTTCCACGCCACCTCCACCTCCAACGCCTTCCTCTCCATCACTACGGATCGCCGGCATCGTCTACCTCAGAATGGTCTCATCCCTTGTGTGGTTCTTCTTCCTCCGACAACCCTAGACATAGAAGAGTGAGCTTAAGCCTCAATGTGAGACGATCGCTTTATTAACCGCCGGATTCTAGTTGGTTTTTCATTGTCATTACTTTTAATTGACATCGTTATTTTATCGATCTTGCTAATTTAGTTGTAACAACTTGCCTAGACTTGGTTAAAATCTAAGATCTTTTTTTGAAGTATCAATTGTGAGAAGCACCAAGATTGTACTATCATTATTTTAACGAACTTTTATTAATTTTCTAAGATTCAATTCCTGGTTTCACATCAGATGTTGTATGGTAAAAGTAATCAAATTGATCTTTACCCTTGCACCAAATACGTACCAAGCAATAATATCCCCCAGCCACTACAAACGTTCCTTAAACGGCTGATAGAGAGCCTTTCATCAAGATGATAAGAGAATAAATCTTACTTTATCGTCTATATTTTCTGTCCTTAACCATTCTGCATGGGAAGGAGAAGAGGGGTGGAAGGGGGCAATATGTGAAAAAGCATTGCAGCAATACAAAATTTCAATATGAAGTAAATCACTACGAGGAGGTTACAAACAAAAAGAAGGTATAGCAACACAAATATAAGTCAAGCAGAGCTATGAGAGTCTTGCACAAAGCCATTGGTGAAGGCGTGAAGCGATTAAAAAAAGGATGAGAAATGATTTAGTTATGAAGACTCATTACATATTCAATGACCATGCTTAAAAAATAATAGTATGAATTTAATCCATTGGCTCACAGACTTTCAATTCCTACGTTTTCATGTCAACAGCTAATCAGTCCATTGGGACAGGTTGAGATAGGCTTGGGACCATTTGGCTGCCCACAATAAGAGAGTCACACTTCCCACTTTTAGAAGTGGAAGATGCGGAATACACTTCTAAAATTGTTGTTTAGTTTTCCAACAGTGAAGTTCATACACTAAGTTCTATTGTAATATCATGCAAGTAGTCACATGTTTACATGTATACTACTGTTTAAATATAAATAAGTCAACCTTATAAAATATAGTATTCTATAGTATAATAATATATCAATATTATATCTTTCACTACAATTTTTTTGATACAATATATTATTTGAATATAACATAATATGTATGAAAAATCAATATAGCAAATATTTTTATTATATAGAAACATAAGAATGCACAAATAAGCAAATGCATACACACATATTATATAGACTACAGTATCAAACAAATAGATGAAGAGTTTCATCTAGCTGAATTTCATCTTACTACTTTAGTGCAACCAAACAAATCCTTAAGGAATTATCAATCCAAAAGAGATTATCTAACGTTTAAGATTTTGCTGATATGTGAGGGGCGTTCAATTAAAAGTTTCATATTATATATAAAGAATCATTCTTTTTGAAAGATAAATAACGATTGTTGATGCTATCCTTAAAACATTCACGACAACAATCCTGACAAGCTCTAGCATCGGTGTCAAATGCTTCATTTGTTGATTGGCATGACAAGGAGACTGAGTAATAAAATGCCCAAGAAGGTTATATCTAACATTATATGCATTTAGGTTTCGTTTGGGATGACTTTTTTAATATTTTATAAAGCAGTTTTTTAATAAAAAATTCTTGAATTAGAAATTTTTACACTAAAAAGATGCTTTTGTTGAAAGCACTAAGAAAGTTGTCCCAAACAAAGCCTTAGCTGGATTTAAGAAAGTAACTTTTCTACCATAAAATTATCCATCAAGCAGCAATTCTTTTTTAACATATATCAAAGCAAGATTAAGGAAATTAAGCTTATAAGGTAATAGTCAAGTGCCACTTATGGTGGTACTTCAGTTAAGTCCATTAAATAACAAAAGACGTCAGCATATTCTTTATGCAATTTAGCCGTTTCAACTAAAAACTGAAGTCTCCCAAAGTGCTCTACTTAAAACTTCATGGTCTTTAGCGGTAAAATTTTACTTTAAACTGTTCTAACGATTAAAAAAAGAGGAGGTGGTAAAAGGATAAATAGACAGCATAAATACGCTTGAATAATAGATTTTGTCCCATCAATATTTCGAATGCATGCCGTACTATCAATTTTTTAAATATTTAAATAATATAAGCTTAAAAACTGACGCTGAAATGTTAACAGAAGCAAATAAAAATTTTATATCAGAGGGTGAGAACATGTTGCACGTGCATAGGAACTTGCAAACACGTGCAGCACAGTTCGTCACATAGGTATTCCTGAAATCACCAATATCATCATTTTATCTAGAAAGTTCTATGAAATGGAAAGCATTGATATCAAGTTAGATTGAAAGTATAGCCTATTTGGCACACTCTGCTAAGTGCAAATAATAGTTCCTGGTCAAGCGATTAACAAAATAACACAAATTGAATACCCATGCTTCTCATGTTGCAGCATTTCCTTTGGTGCTTCCGATTTTGTGTGCACACACCCATGCATCACATTTAGCCACATTTCCTTGGTTTTAGAATCTTGTTCGAAATGGCACTTATGGTTCTAGAGTCTCATATAACAATATCATTCTTTCATTTATGTGTGATGAGAGAGAGAATAAGACTATTATCCCTTTAAAAAGATAGTGTTCAAACCCTTGATCTAAGTATCTATCATATATTTTATTATTTACTCAACAAAGATTTGATGATACCAAACCTTGGATCATGTCTTCTAAATATTTATTAAGTGTTTAAAAAAAATACCAAATTAATAGTAATCGTGTAGATGATGAAACAGTGGCTTAGCTTGCTTGGAACTGTTGCAAAATTGAAGACAAGTGTCAAGTAGACAATTCAACATGATTCAAAGATAGAAATAAATTCCAAAGATCATTGCTTAATCAAAGTAGTCTAGATGATCATCATTGTAAAGATTGACTAATTGATTAACATAAAACTCCAAGGATGATTTACACTACTAAAACGAAATTGAGCATTTTTTATGTGTACAAAAATTATTTTTATTATGTATTACATGATTAAAAAGTAATTAGAATCATAATATGTAGCTAAGGTTTCATATTTGCTGTCGTCCATTACTAAGCTTCTGCTAAGTTGACAGGCCCCAATTGATGTCTCCACTGAACCCCATGGACCCCTAATTTGGCGGGTAATTGGGGTAACGGGTCTTTGGCTTATGAGGCATTCAAGAAAGGATTTGTAGCATATTCTTTAAACACTCTTTTTTGTTATAAATATTAAATTATTCAAAAAACTTTAGACATGTGAAACCAAGTGAAAATATGTGCAAAAGTGCAAAACGTTCAAATCATTTAAAGGCTGATTGTGGTCATAAAAGAGAACTTACTGAAATTCCTGAGTAATCTGTCTTAATCTATTTAGCTTTGCTTGTTATTTATTTGTTTATTTACAATCTTTGTATAATAGATTGAATGTTACTAGTTTTATGTGTTTTAACTTACGTATTACCAAATATTAGGAAGGTATTGAAGAGGTTTTCTTATTTTTAATTTTGTAGCAAGTCGTCCTAGCCCTTGATTAATAGGATTGGAGTACTCTTGTAGGGATTCAAGAAAAGAAGTATTGAGATTGAAATCCTAAATGAGGAAGCATAGGCATGGTTGTGGGACAGTTGGTGTCAAAACGACTTATAGTTGGATTTATTTTATTGCATTATTATTTTCTTAACCTGTATTAACCTATGTTCACCTAATGATTTATGTGTTGAATGCTTATGTGTTGTTATGGTTGTGTTTATCTTTCTACTCGGCATTCTTTTTCATCCTTAGCATTGTATTTTTCTATGTCATCAATATCTTATTAGCACTTGTAGGTTGGATCATACGTGTTCAAGTTATTGTGCTAGTATAGTTGAGTACGATCACTAATATTATGCTAATCACTCACTTATTAGCATCACTTTAATTTGTGTGTCTATATATATATATATGCATTTGATTGTTTAAAATTGTATTTCATTATATTTATTGTCGGAGCTAGAATTGAAAAAAGTATTTAAAAATTCAAATATTGATGTACACCCAAGTCACACATCCCCCACATACCTTCCTTTGTTGTGCCTATGTAAAACACAAAGTTCATTCTCCTTGCACGCTTTCACCCTTCATAAAAAATATTTGAATGGCTAAATATATAATATAGCTAAAAGATAACTTTTAGCTACTTTATATCTATTTAGCCATTCAATATTTTTTATGGAGGGTGAAAGATTTGCAAGAATAATTTAAGCGTGGCATTTTGACTCCAACCTACATGAAAGGGATTCTCAATAAGTATTCTACTCCCCTGGGTACTGAATGCTCCATTTTTATCAAGAAAGAGTACATAGAATGGCATGCTAAATAGTAGAATAAATGAAAAATCAATCTAAGCAACTGAAATTAAGTAAAAGATATGCACTGCTTCTTAATCTATCAATGAGAATTAATTGAAAAGAAGGGGTATAATGACGGATCCTTCCAAGTAGAAGAGGTAACTAGCTGATTTTTCAGATAGAGCTTAAGCAAGAAAATTTACAATATGTTGCATCAAAAATATGCAAATGGACATTTCTATACCAGAATAAAACGATCATGGACTGACAATCATCATAGAGGTCAGACAATAGGTAGTTGCACATGCACAAGCACATGCTCATCTTACAAAACACAGCTGAGGCAGCAAGGCATAGAAATAGTAAGAAAATACCATTTTCCAAGCAAAAAGATTAAAATCTTATTTAATATTACTAATAAATATTTACCTTCAACATGTTCTGAGGTGCAATATTAACACTATTAAAGAAGCTTGATGTATTAGTTTGTAGAAAGATAGCAATTGCTCATTAGGATGAATGCAACTGTTAACACAAAAAGAAAAAGATTTAGAAAAGAAACCTTTTTGTTGCTGTGTTTCGTTAGATTTAACGATTTGGAATCAATTTTAATATTGCTAGGGCTTTTAAGATTCACATTCAGATCATCTGTCCCCGTATTCTGTACTAGAAGAAAAAACTCCGTGGATTCTGTAGAAAAAAAGGCAAAAAGATGATGAAATCATTTAATAAAGAGCAATAACTGGTAAAGATTTACAATTTCTGAACATAAAAAAGGCAGGATACCTCATTCAATAACCTATAAAGAGGAAAAAAGAACAGGAAGTAAAAGTACTGTCAAGGGAATAGGCACCATTTTATTGGCAGAAAAACTTATATCCATGGAGAACCTCATGAAAACAGTAACAAAGGTTGGAAAGCAATGTTAAGAAATGAGATATTTTCAATACAGAACTTTTCTAACAAGTTTAGCATCACATATCCTACATTTATTTACATCCTATTTAGAAGGGCTAAACAATCAAATATAGCCTAATTGGAGCATAAGCAGTACTAAATTTTATGTTGCTTTATAATCATGCATCTTATATTTGTTGATTATAAGGACACCTTCAAATCATGCCAAGAAACATTAAGTAGCTTGTTTTAAGAAAAACAATTATACAAACCCTCTATAAGTTCCAATCATCATCATCATTATCATTATCATTAAACTTGTACCAACTATTTGGTGTTAGATTTCATGATTTCCATTCTTTCTTGCTAAACATTACAATGCTTGTTAAAACTATTTTCACAAACCTTTTGGAATAACATATGTCCATTTTATTTGAGATCTATCAATTTTCTTTAATAATCCTTTAACACTAACTTTATCTACTCATCTAATAGGTGCATTTTCTACCTTCATTGTATATGCACAAATCATATAAATTTATTTTCAAAGACCATATCATCAAAAGATATTACTCTAAGTGTTCATCTAAAACATATCTTCAAAAGATATTACTCTTAAGTGTTCATCTAATATAACCATTTCTTAATTTATCCTTCCTAGTTTCATCCTGGATCCAACTTAACATTATCATTTTCATCACACTCAACTTAGCTATTAACTTTGTACTTCACAATACTTGGATACATACAATATAGCTAGCTTAATTACAATTTGTACAATTTGCTTTCAAATCTCCACAATATTCTATTATTGTATAACACTCAAGAGGTAATTCTCCTTCTAACCACCTAATCTTAACCGAGAAGCTATGCACTCATCTATATCTCAATCATTTTCCATTATAGATTCAAGATAATAAAGCCTATAAGTATCACCTTACCTTCTAATAATATTGATTGATGATTGTTAATATCACATTCAATAAGTTACATAACGTATACTTAGCTTTTATTCTGCTATTTCTAAGTCTTATTTTCAAAATATTTTCTCTTTGTTTTTTATTTATTTCAATATATGTCTTCCTAATTAGGACTATATCAGTTGCAAAAAATATACACAAAGACATTTCACTGTAAAGTGCTTTGTGATCTTTAATCACAACAACAACAACAACAACAACATCAAGCCTTTATCCCACTACGTGGGGTCGGCTACATGAATCCTTTTTCGCCATTGTGTCCGGTTAAAAGTTAAATTCTTATTTAAATCTAATAAATAAAGATCATTTCTAATATTTTCTAACCAAGACTTTTTAGGTTTACCTCTACCTTTCTTAACATAAGTCAAATCTAATACCTCAACTTTCCTAACCGGGTCATCGGAAGGCCTCCGTTTAATGTGACCAAACCATCTAAGGCGACTCTCTCTAATCTTATCTTCCATTGGAGCTACTCCAACCTTCTCACGTATATGCTCATTTCAAGTATAATAAAATATAGAGGCTATGGGCTTCAACTCAAACATTCGTAAACTACAAAAAACAATCAACCAACACTCATGTATATCATATTAACTTTACAGCATGAGTAGTGTCACAACTCTCAAATTTACTATAATCATCAAGTCTACTAGATTTTAAGGTTCCTTTACTCTCTTTGTGTATATTATCCGCCAGTGAAGCTTGGGGAGTTGCCTCCTTCTTTGAATCTAGTAGTGCCTTATAGTCTCCTTTTTGGGAGATTGCATAGGCTTACCATCTTCTTTATTAGCATCTTGGGAAGCTACGTCTCATCCCTTTGTAGGAGGATTCTAGAAATTATCATCCTCCCCCCATCTAAGCATCCCAACGTTCAAGTGTTCTACTTCAGAAGGCACTACTTTGGCCAAAATCACTTTTATAGTCAATAAAATTAGAATTTTAAGAGTTTGGAGGCAAATAGCAAGGATGTGTGGCAAGTTAAATCCCATGACCATTGCAGTAATGATTTGAATTGGACTAGAGATGGGAGAGGAAAAAGAAGCAACCTATAAACAAATCTAATAAAAATAACTTCCATTATGAACTCCAGAAACTTACTCTACTCACAAGTTTGATCCCATACCTTTTTGAAACTCATTAGGCCTTCCACAGCCCTCATCTTTCCAATCTAAACTTAATGATTCACCCCATATAAGACATTTGATGCCACATCCATGCAAAAATGCATAGCATAACCATGGCAAGCATCTTACTATTATTTTCCATGCTAGATGTTCTTCTAATCTTACATGACAAATTGGAGGATCTAGGCTTTGATAGCTTGTTAATCGTAGGAGAAATGGCTCTATGGTAACCATTTTCTAAAACACTTGAATAAAACCTTAGCAATTGATAACAATCAAATCTTGGCACCAATCAAATCTTGCAAAAACAGCTTCATATTGATGAGGAATCAACCTGCTTCGTAACTAAATGCCTGAGAGAGAAGGAAGACTTGTCCCAGAAGACGGAAGATAATGACCTCCAACTAATAAAACTTTAGTCTTTTCAAATTAGAATCGAGAAGCAGGGGTGCAAGTTCAGGTACTGTTTGTTAAGAGGTTAACAGGTTTAGAATAACTTTTATGGAGCTAATGATTCGATAAAAACAAGCTGACCGCATGAAAAATAAATAAAAAAATTCTTCATGCTATACTCGCATATATGTTAGAGTTGGTGTATTTAATTACTTGATTTGGATTGTTTATGCAATAAATATATAATAAACCACTTTATTAGGAGGATCTTTCTCTCTCTCTCTTTCTCTACGTGCAGACTCTTCTACACGGATCTTTCCCTCTCTACTATAAGCAACGAGAATGCAAGGAATCCAAAAATTCATTAAACATCAAGAATCAAGCTCTTTTTGCATGAAGAAGAATTCCAACTTTCGCATACACAACATTTTATATCATAGTCGATGATATTTGAGTTGAAGTGACTAAAAAATTCAAACATCACTAAAATAATTTCTGCATAATTTAAAAATGTCAATTGCCCTCGCTGCAAGGGCAAGGGATCAATATCTTGTGCACTAGAGCACTTTATTTCATGCATAGAATCTTGTTACAATTTCTTAGGCAAGTTGAATCCTACCCTGCTCATTGGTTATAAACCAGAAGCGTTGCTTGCCGCCTCGACTTGTGCAATTCTTTAGCTTTTTTGGTCTCAACTATATATTTTCTCTTTCTACCCTACTTGTTAAGAAATAAATTATTTTTTCTATGTTCTTACTTGACACTCTTAATCATGTACAAACTCAAGTAATTTTGAAATTGCAAGGTACAAGTTGATTCCAATTCCAATAGCATGTGAAGAAAAACATTACTATTTATAACCTTTGATTGAAAAAGATGTTGTCACAATGTTATTTGAAATGAAATATAGTCACCACTACTCCTATAAAGATGGACATGTTGCTTTTAAATTTATTCCCATTGTTATGAATTCATAGAAAGAGCAAATTCTATAACACTATCCCAGCACATTTTCCGCACAAAAAAGAAATAAATGATTTCATAGGCTGTGCAAAAGCAAAACAGCAGAAGAGCAATGCCGAGCTAAGCCTTACACCATCAAGAAGTTGGCTTGTTCAGCTTTTTTAAAACGGACAATGGCATTTATATCCTGAATGTTAAATATGCCAGGTGCTTAGCAAACCTTGCAA
>NW_021320079.1:1819344-1833926 GCF_001605985.2 Dendrobium catenatum
GAATGAATGGCATCACTTATTTTATCACATGCAAGTTTTCATCAACTCGTCATTTCTAACTCTGTTGAGCCTATCGCAGACCCTGAGCCTAAGCGCGTTGACCAAGTCCAACCAATATTGCGTCTTACAGGACCATTTAATGGCCATAAGCTCCTTTGACTCAAAGGACTCATTTTAAACGATGGATATTCACCTTTACTTAACTGCCTATAATTCTGTATCATAACGCTTCCTGGACCAAACTCACACCCTGGGTCAACCTGGTTTGACGTCGATCAACCTAGTTATGACCCCCCCCCCCCCTAAAACCAACCTTTCAAGGCCACTCCATTTTGAATTAAATTTTAAAAGATCCACCCAAGTCTTTGTCAAACCCTCTCCAGCTCTTCTTAGATCACATTCCCTTAATCACATTTGGGCTGCCGACCTCACCCATTTGTCTTGTCAACCAGTTGAAATTCCTGGGCAAATTGGTCAACTAAGGCTTCTTTAAGGGGTTTTAAATCCCCATTTGTCTTGGTCCATAAGTTAGCCCACTCCTCATCAATTCATTCCAGCAATTTTTATTTAATTCCCAAAGGATCCCCATGCCACCTCAGGTCCACTTGGCATTTGACTGGTCGTGTCAAAATCAGTCAACAAATCGGGCAACGACAAAATAGCCTTCCACATATGCATTAATAATCCTTAAATCTAAAATTTTTGTTAAACTTTAAACTCAATTAATTAACAGCTGAATTTAGTTAGGGTCTAGAACATCCTAAAGCTTGCTCTATGCTCCCCTTGGATCTAGTATCAGAAGGTACCTATCTTCTCCCTATGTCCAAAATAAGGGACAAAATACCCTTTACACATAGGATGTCCTTGGCTATCCTGCTGCCTCCACCATGTCTTCCCTTGGCACAGGAATGGCATTGATCTGGAGTCATCCAATTGATCTCAGCCCTTCATTCAATCCTGCGAGGGGATTGTAATTAGGCAAAAAAGGCCTCAAAATGACCTACATTCCAACCCTAGCCTTCTCTCACCTTTCTAGAGCTCATCCCAAGCTTGTAATCTCTGTTCCATTGAGCCTCTTCAGACTCTCCAACATATCCCATCTCAAATCCGGCCGGTCAAAAGCTGCTGTGTGCGACGATCTTCGGCGAGCTCGTAATACCAAATCCATCAAGCTCATAGCTCATTCCAGGCGATCCGTGGAGCGTCGGAGCGTGGATTCAACTGGGAACTTAATCGTAGACAGTCTACAAGTTCAGAGAATCCATAAACGGTTTAATCCGTCCGTTAAACCAATGTAAATCCCTCAACATAGCTTAAGACACATAGACTTAATTAGTAGTTTATTTAACTATCATTTGATATTTTAAACGCATCCCCATTGATTCTCTTCACCTAGGAAATCTAAGTTTAAAATTTTAAGTCATTTGGTTCACTGGATCGGAAGAACGAGCCAAAAAACGTATTCTAGGGCGTCTCGGTAGACTGCTGCAGGTCTACGTTTCGTGAGCCGTTGATTCGATGATCAACGGCTCGGATCTCGTCATCCCGCGGTCTGTACAACCGTGTGTATCTATTATCTGTATGGATTGCGATCTGGCGAGATCCTCAACGTCCATTCGAAACCGCGGGATCAAACGGGACCGTTCGATCCCGCTGGATCGAGACCAAATGCGAGATCAGAGCCTGACCGTCGGATTCAATCACATTGGATCTAATGGCTTGGCAAGCTGCACCGCTGGTTAAGTGGCGGGACCCGTGTGATCGCCGCCGTCCGTGTGGCCCAGTCACTCGCTGCCGCGTGGAAGCGCGTGGGACCTTGCGGGATCTAATGTCCGCCGCTTGATCTTCCTCCACAGAGATTGAACGGCAGGATTCGATCTCAGCCGTTAGATCTCATCCAACGGCGCAGATAGCCTGCTGACTGGGTTAAGTGAAAGCGCGTGGGGCCGCCGCGCGTTTTGATCCACCAACCCAGAGCCGCCGCGTGGCATCTCCAGCCGCCAAACATTTAAAATGATTTAAAAAATCATTTTAAATCCAGAAAATTTCTAAAAATTATTTAAAATTAAATATAAGTTCAAAAATTTAATATAATATATCAAATTGCTCAGAAAAATAATATATTTAATTTAAAATTAGTTTTAATTTAAAATACTACATATATTCTAAACTATTTCAATTATTATATATCTCATATTTTAGATTAATAATTAATAAAAATATTTGATTTAAATTATTTAAATAATTCAAATTTATATGGTAAAAAAACCAAAAGCTTCTAGCAAAAAATTTCTAAAAGTAACAAAATAATAATGCACAAATTAAACAAAAATATGTGGCAGGAATAAAAAACAAAGGCATAAGAAAACTATCCGGAACAAAGGCCCTTAAACCCACTATCATTTTACAACTATGAAATACAAAATCTTTTATATGAACCTTAATTATAAAATAAATAAAATAAGAGTAATCAAATGAAATAAAAACAGTCCTAAGAAATAAAATAAAATCATAGGTATTCTTAGCTAATTGACTAGGTAGTTTGCGGACGGCTTTCTACTGCTTCTTGAAAGTAGCTTTCTAGTACAAAAATTAAATTATCCTATAAAGCTGGCCTCAAGAAGCGTAATAAAGTCGTCCCAAATGAAATGACTATCACTAAAAACAACAATTTACATACACATAAAACTTCATTGTAATATAAATAAAAAGAGTCCTAACAAATTGATTGAAAGAACTTTATATAAGAGCTAGAGAGACCTTAAGATGATTCACACTTTGCTTTTTCTCTAAGATATATGCCTTATATTAAAAAAAAAATTTTATTAAAATGTGAAATTTAAATGGAATCATTAAAAATTAAAATAAAAGCATTGTGGAAGTACTTCAGACTAGCTACAGTCAAATTAACTCCCAATTGGCCAAATTTAGCTACCATCAATACTCTAGTGGCTATATTGAACTAGCTATCTAGAGCAGTTAAAAATTAAAATAAATCATAATAAATTCATATATAATAGAAATAGGTCATATTAAGATATTAATAATATGCACAAAAATAATAAAAATACACTGATATGGAATTAAGTTCGAATTCCAACAAGTACAATATGATTTCTCCACTGATACCAAATATTATGTATTAATTTTTAATGTATTAAAATATAGATATTATTAGAAATATTCCATAAAATATTTAATTTAAAAGCTCTAAACAAATTAAAACTACTAAGATATATTATATTCATTAATTGGCTTAGTAAATATTATTAGCAAGAAAAATTATAAACTTTAATTGACATAATATGAAAACACAAGCTCAAACAAACTATTCAAATATATATTGATACGTCTCCAAAAAATCATCTTGTAGTGCCACAAATCTTGAGGCACATTCAATGGAAACTTTAAAAAGTTAAATGGCAAAACCATCTAAATTCCAATTTCTAATCAAACTTTTAACCAAAATGAAAGCCTCGAAGAGACAACCCAACGACACCAAAATTCCAGTCCATTTTGAATCCAAAATGGGTCAATAAGAGTCTGGAAGCGTGTTCGGAAGTCGGACTGCTGCCATCGAACTTCCACCCAACCATTGGTTTAGACCACCATCCGGGCATTGACCGCTCCCCGACCTCCACCCGGCCACCGATAACCGCTACATCGAGCCAAGGCCTTTTCTTAAATAAAGGCCTCATTTGTAATCAATTGCAAATTCTAACTGGATTTCATAAACTGGATAAAGCTCTGTGATTATTCCTCTTTTTTTAAGGTTTTCAGTAAAAACTTTGCTGTCTCTTATGAACTATTTTTTATTTTATGTGTCTGATCTCGTATGAAGCTATTAAGATGCTAATTAAATATCCTCTACTGCCGCGAATGTTCTATTCGCAACAATACATCATTAAAAATTAAGTAAAATTTTTAAGCAAGATTATTAATTATTATAATTATATAAAAATAGTATAAAATAAAAATAAAAATTCTAAAAAAAGTTATAAATAATTTAGAGATAATATAGAAATACAAATTTTATCATTTTTAAGTTTTCATTCATAAAAAAAAAAAAAATAAATTAAAGAGGACTAATTCAATTTTATGATTAAAACAAATGAAGATTAGACTTTGGGGAAGGCTTGAGCTAGAGTTTGGCATTGGAAGTCTTCTTTCATTGGTCCTTTGACTTTCTTTCTAAGAATCAATAAGGTACTATAGTTTAAACACAAAATATCATCTTTATTGTGATTTTTGTCATAAGAGTAATTAGTAGATGCATTAATAATCCATTTTAAATGAAACCCCACATTGAGAATTATGATAATATTTAATTTTATTTTATTTTATATTTTTACTTATAATTTTAATTTTTTTTATATATTATTTAATTTATTTATTATATTATTGTTTTTTATTATATTTATATTTTTATTATTTTTTTTTAATTTAATATAATTGATATATTCATAAAAAAAATTATCTTATCGGGCACGAAACGTTGATGCAAAAATCAAGTTGAATCCGAAATTAAATTTGGGGACCATCTGAACTCCGATTTCAGCAAAACGTATAGTTCTAACTGAGCATCTCGGAGAATACAACCCAACGACATTCAACCATAACCTAATCCGAGCCCAAATAGGTCCAAGGGTTACAAGCCGTTGTTGGAAGGTTCAAACCACAATTGGATTACCAAATAGTTCCAAAACATAATGTGCTTGAGTCAACGAGCAAGGCTCGACGAGACAAATCCAACGAGCTCAAAAGATCACTAAAATCTGACATCACTGAGACATTCAAATGCCATCAAACGGTCCTAATCAGGGATTTTAACATCGGCCGTCTCCATCTAACCACTTTCCATTTACCCTTGATCTCTCACCTCTTAACGGTCCATTGCCACTCCAGTCCGAACCCCATCCCTACTCCAATTAGACTAGCTTCGGCAAGGAGACGGAATCAAACTCTAGAGCAAGGACACTGAAACTCCTTCCTTCGCTTTATGCTAGTGGATCGGGAAGAACTATAGAAATAGCCTCTGATATATAATTTGAAGCTTCATGTGCAGAGCTGAGGGATTTCCTTCTTTCTGATATTACTACACTCTCTCTTCCTCTTTTATGGACTTTTGGAAGTCTGATTTGCGAAGCCTAGCTTCCTTTCCAATATACATAGCCTGCGCCTTCAGATGTACAACCAGAGATCGGTATAAAGAGAGATGGACAATGAAAGCTGTGCTCCCAATAAGGACTGTTGGAATAAGCACAAACCAATTATGTTCAGGGGGTTTCCTACATCAATTTCTACCGAACACTTTAAAAAGCCCCTTATGCAGCGCCAGCTAAGAAGTGGCACAGTAACCCCTTTTGACCCCAAGTCCCTCATTCTGTTCCGGATTGTAATCCCTAAACATCCCTTTCCAATATCGGAATAACCGGTTGCCCGTTTTCTTTGTACAATAAACTTTTTGTTATAGAGAATTTCGCGAAGCTTCATATAGTTCTTCTGATCCAGGATAAATTCCCTGCTTGTGCCTCGTAAAAAGACTAGCAGGTTGGGAATCATAACCCTGATTGATATTGAATAACATCATGAACTTTCTTCTATCATTTATATCCGCACGATGTTAAATTAAGGGGATATTCTCTTAAAAAAGGATCCAAGCAAGAGAGAAGAAGAAAAGAGAAAGAAGAAGAAAGAAAGGAAGAAGCTCCTCCTCAACCACCGTCTGAGTTCGCCGAACCACCACTTGAGGCCCTCGCCTTCGCCTAACCACCCACTGAGGCCCTCAAATTTGCCGCGGCCACCACTTGAGGCCCCTCAACCTTCGTCGGACCATACCTGACACCCTTGCTCTACTAGGACAATCCACCTGACGCCCTATGTTTCTTGCCGAACCATGGACCTGGACCCTATACATTCGTCAGACATTGACATTGATGCCCTTGTGCTCTGCCAGGCCACCCACCTGACGTCCAGAAGTCTGCCAAACGACAACTTAAGGGCCTGGAGTTCTACAGACCGCCACTTGAGCCCGAAGTTCTGTCGGACCATCACCTAACACTCAAATTCGCTATCATACATTGATTCTTTATATATTGATAGCCCTTGGAGGCGCAATCCTTCCATTATAACCAATCAAGTTCAAAGTTGGATCATTATTCAATTGTGTTAGCCCCGTGGTTTTTCTCTTTTTCAGAGCTTTCCATGTAAAAAACATGTTGTTCTTCTATGTGTGAGCTGGATATCCGTGTTAACGCTAAGACGTAGTTAATCTAACTCTATCATCACACATATTCTAGCACGTAATAGTTTAACGTCATCTGTGAGAAAATTTTCCAATCCCACTTCCTAAGTTACTCCTTCAATGGACCAACAAGTGTAGCTATCACAATTTCTTGGGATTCCTTACTGCTCCAAACTCCACCACCAATTCCAGAATCCTTCCATGAACTAGGGACGCTAGACAATCTGCTCTTTTCACCACACCTGGGGATGAATCCTAACCTGGAATCAGTGTGGGTCTCCAAAGGATTCCGCTCGTTGTGGTTCGAATGCAAAGAGTAACAATCACACATATCCCGTAGGACAAAGTGGGTTCGTTAGACCTTTACATCAATCGACCAAAAAGCAGGCCGATGGAAGAGCAGATGGAGTTATAACATATACGATTAGCCATTGGAGGATTAGCGGCTTTCACCTACCAACCTCGAGGCATAAATAATATTATTATTAACCCCAAAATTCATGGAGATTTCCCCCATTTGATGCATCAGCTCGAATGGGGTTTAATTGATTGTTGAGAGCATCATTTCCTACGGGCGCAAAGCCCCCGTAGTTAATTACATCTTAGACCTTCGATCTAAAGAAAACTCTCGATTTTAAGGGATGGTGTCATTTATTTACTTCTTGATTTGTGTGCACAAAAAAGAGTTCCTAAGTTCTATTCTAAAGAGTCTTCTTCTTATTTACCCCTTAGCGATGATTAGAACATTTTTGAATGGATAAAAGACGTAATTAAAATTTTTGATGTTTAAAATGATCCAAAGATCGGGATTACTACCCTAAGAGAAATGATAGGCTCAACACACCCAGAAGTGAAGAGCACATGAGGCCTGAACAACCTAGGGCTTATTGCTTTTGCCTGGCAGTGAGTGCCAGCTAACATCCTAAACACAATTCAATCGCCCTATATGTATTAAAGATTTAGAAGGCTCTATCCTAGAAAATTCAAGGATTTCGTTGGTTCAAGAGATTCAATCAGTGACTCTATAATATGCAAAAGGTTTACCTAACACCAGTGTTATGATGTGTGAAACAATACGAAATATTTCCCTAGCTTTATTGAATGTGAATGCGTGTATGTAAGATTGAAGCATTAATGTGAGGTAAGGTGTTGGAAAAACAAATGCCTGCATGACATTCAGAGTACAGAAAAAAATAAAATAAACACACCCTAAGGGTACCCCTTTCCAGGCAAGGTTACCCGGCACAGGAAAAATTCATTCATAGTTCAGCCCAACTTCGTGTTGGGAAAATAGCCGATGCCCAATGGCATAAGTAGGTGCCTACTCTACAGGCCTTAAATGACCCTAATGGTCTCTAAGGCCTCACAGAAAAAAAGAAAAAAAAAAAAAGGCGAGGGTATCGTACCAAAACCAGAAGGCCAAAACCTAGCGATGCCCACTTCGTGTGGGAAACAACAAACGATGGCCAATGGGCACAAATAGGTGGCCTTACTCTACAGGCCTAAATTGACCAATGGTCTCTAAGGCTCACAAAAAGGGGGGGGCAAGCTTTGACCTAGAAGTCGTGTTCCTAACCAAACAAGTCTAAGGTGTGTGTTAGGCTGTGCAGTTTTGCGGGTAGGTCCTATGTAGGATGATTTAATTGAAAGTTGCTTGCATTTTTTTTATTTTGTTAAGGGGCCAAAAGGGAGATTTTAATGAGTTGAAATATTAATGTCCTTAGGATTGATTTTTAGAGATTATATTTTTTAGGATTTGATTTGTTATTTTGTTTGGGTTGTAAATTAAAAGAAAAAGGTTAGATTATGAATATTTCTCTTCATGTTGTCGTGGCATTTACAGAAAGGTTCCAATCATGAATATTCTCTTCATGTGTTGCATTACAGGCTAGTCATACTCCTACCCTTAAGTAATTCATCAAACTAAAGGAGACCTTCTTAGTTCGTGGGCCCAAACAGATCATTCAGTTCTACTCCATGACTGACAACTTGAAGTTTGAATTATAATTCAAACTGGATTGGAATACCATAGGTGATTATTCTTCTACTATCAAGTTCTATCTAAGGATAGAGGAACGATTTTTCCCAGCCATTGAGTGTTCAATTTCCTGGAATTAGAAAGTGGTTTGAATTAATGATTTTGACAGTGACATTTAAAGTTTTTGAATTTGATTGATTTATTCAAAATTTTTATTAACTCAATCGTGTAGTTTACACTAGACATGGTGGTTCATAAAATTGACGAAATGAAAATCAAGATTTGAATTTGACTCTTTCGCTACACCGATTGACTTGGGGCAAAATGTCAAAATTTCAATTTGATTTGCAATCAAATTAAGATTGCATTGACTTGTTGAAATCAAGCTTGGGTTTAAAATTGAGAATTCAATTCAGATTTTAAAGTTGAAATTTGGACGTTTAAGGTCGAATGGATCTTCTTCGAATTTGTAACCTCAAACATGGCAAGTTTCACTCCAATCATTTGTTAGGTTCACAAAAATCGATTATGAAAAATCCAAAAATCGGGCTTGACTCTTTCATTTCACTAATCGACTTGGGATGAAAATGTCAAAGCTCAAATTTTGACTTTAAAATCAAAATTTAAGTTGGAATTTTAGTTTTGAAATAGAATTTGAACTTAATGTTTGAAATCAACAAGAATTCAATTTTAGGATTGAATCTAAACCTAAGATTGAATTTGACTTTGACGCTGGAATTGAACATATTTTCTTCAAACTTTAAAACTCAACACATTGATTTTTGTTCAAATGTGTAGGTTTAATTAAAAGTAAACCGAAGATCCTGAGAAATAGGCTTAAACCCTTTCATCAACCTACCAGGTGATTTGGGGGTGAAATGTCAAAAGCCCAAAATTTAATTTGATAATTATTTGGTTGTATTGTTATGTGTTCAACTATAACAGAATGTTATAAGAAGACAACACGCAACGGACGATTGAAATTGATTTTGATAATATATTTGGGTAAGTTTTGAAAGTTTTCGAAAATCTTGCAGGAACCTCTCTTTACTTTTTTGAAAACTCAATTATGTTGAACTCATGTTCAAACAAAAAAGGTAACAAATTTACAAGGGGGATTCTAACAAGTCAACCGACTCTTTCACCCCGATGAACTATTCGGGAGTGAAAATGTCAAAACTGACTTTGCCAGAAAGATTGACTTTTTGAGCTTTAAATTTGTATGTGTTTATATTCTTTTCACACATAATGAATAAGAGCTACAATCTATATGTATTGATTAGAATAATAGGAATCAATTTAGGATTTTGAAAGAGATTAAATTTTGCTTAAAGGATTGAAATCTATGATTTTAAGTTGAAGTATTTTCTGTAAATTATGAAAAACTTAGCATGCTTATATATTTATTTCGCACTGCGAGTTACAACATATACAGAAGATTTTTGCTTGACTCTTTTCTCTCACCAACCAAGTTGGAGGGCAAAATGTCCAAGCCCGACCTAAGGGAGGTTTCCTACACTCACCTCTCTTTCACATGTTCTTTAATTTGAGTTGCGCCACACTCACCCAAGGAAGAAATGGGAGAGGGACCAACGGAGAGAAGCGGTAGTTAAGGGACTACCGATGTCAATAAAATTCATACCGCTATTAAAGATGGAGAGAGCAGAATTTTTCCCCAGTGGAGTCGCCATTTTGTTTTGATTAAAAAAAAATATTTAAATATTATAATAGTTTTGAAAAATATTCAATATCTTTTTGGGAATATTTAATTTTTGAAATTTTTTGAAATCGAACCACTGTCATTATAAACAATATATCGTCTCGAAAGAGGATCATTATCATTCCCTAATGGGTTCAGATTTTCTTCAAAAACTAAATCGTATCCGGATATTGAGTAAACTCAAAAGGGAGGAATCGCATTTTGACCCCGGAGGATTAAAAAGGAATCTACATCAATTGTTTGACTATTCTAATTTCAGATGAAAGATCATTAATTTCATAATGAAACCACGATTAATAGTTGATATACTCCTCCGGAGAAAGAGGATATCAATTATTATGGATCGTTCGAAAAAATTGACGATAATGATCGTCTCGGGCGTTTGATTTTCCCAGAGATAATTAATTAGAAGATTTTTAAAAAAAAAATTGATTTTTTGAAAATAAGTTTCTGGGTTACTAAACCTCCTACCGAGCGCAAGCCCTCGTGTAGTTAATTACATCGTTAAAGGAAATTGAATTTTCCCTACGAAAAACTCTCGATTAAAAATAGCGGTGTAAATTTTATTTAAGATTTTCAAAGTTTGATATCAAAGGAGAGAAATGATATGAATATTTTCAAATGGGTATTGGTTCCAAGATGAACAACTTATTTTTGAATCCAAAGGGAGAAAAAGTAGGAGATGTTTTGAGATTCGAAATTACTTCAGAAACATCTCAATCTAACCCTAAGTGTTTAGGCTTAATTTGAAAGAAAATTTTTAGTTTGAGTAGTCAATTTTAAATTAGAAATTTGGAATTTCCAATTCCCGGAAATTTTGAGGTCTTAGGCCCGGGCCAGGCCTCGGAACCTTAAATCTAAATTGGCACAAAAAAAAAAAAAGTTGCCCGAACCTAGCTAGTGCAATTGCGGATCTTTGGTCTTACCCCGGCCTGGATTGGCCGGACCAGCTAAACCACCTAAGCCGATTTTAAAAATATGAGTCCGGTCTTTTAATGTTGAGTGATAGGGACGTTAATTTAGAAAATTTAGAGGAAATGGGTCGACATCTAGAGCAGATCCTTAATTGACCCCTTTAACTTATGTCGGGTATTCGATTCTAAATAGATGCAATTTAATATTAGAACTCCTTTAATTTGTTACGTAATGCGATGCATGCTAATTAACTCGATTGAATGCAAAATTTGTTAGTGCAGTTTTTAAAAATTTTGGCTTAGAAAATAGGTTTTATCCTAAGAGACTTGTCATAACATCCCCTTGACAGGATCGGCACCCTTCAGTAGGGTCAGGTGCGCCTTTGCCAGAACCCGCAGGCGGGGAAGATGCCTAACAAGTTGAGAAAGTACAATATGTATGCATTTGAAAAAACCCTCGGCGAATCCGAGCTTACTTCTTAAGACCGTAGAGTTTCTATCTTATTCTTAAAAATTTTATTTAATTAGAATAGAAGAATTGTTGACAAGACCCCTAAAGCCTAAATCGTATTCCAGGTCAATCCAAATACGGCATGCCAAGTAAAAAAAGACTAGAAAGCAGGAGTTCTAATGCGCAATCAATTAAATAAATCAATCAAATTAAATATAATCGAATTGAATGTCCATTGGGCAAGTGCCCTTATTATTAACATCACAGAATTTTGCAGAAAAATTAAAGTGGCCGGCACCACTGACTACAAACCCGGATTTCTAATCCTAAAATCAAATGACTTTGAGATTTGGATTCTTCTCGTTGTCCAATCCTTCATCTTCTCACGAACTATCTGATCGTCGGTTCCGGATTACCCAAATGAAAAGAAACTCCCCCTTAATTGGGGTGTTATCTTTTTCCTCTTTTGGATATTTAAAAATGTTTATCCTAATTTGACTTCCAAATGGAAGAAAGACTCTCCCCTTTAGGGATGTTTTCACCTCTTTGAAATTTCAAATTGGATTTTGTACCCAAATTCTCGAACCATTTTCAAATAATTACAACCTAATTGACGTTAAATTTACATTGAATAAAATAGGAAAAATCTAGACTCGACTCCTGCAAGGTATCCTAATAATCGGCACAGTTGTATATATTCCCAAAAGGCAGTTATAATATTGAAAAAAAAAATGAAATGCATTACTTTAGCCACACTTGGCCATGCTCTTTTATTTAAAGGGGGTCTTAAGCGCGGCAGGTACCTGTGCAAAGAGTATATAATTTTCATTAACTGCCCCCTTTAACTTCAGCTCCTTATATGAGCATGGCCACCTGCATAAGATTGCACAAGTATAGTTTCGTCCCTAACCTTAGGGGTAAATCTAACGCACAATCAAACCACAGTGCAAAGTATAGTTAGCAGGTAAGTAAATAAACACCATCAAGTCTAAACTAGCAAACAGCATTGCAATTAAAACCTCGAAAACCCGGCACACAGCGGAAAAAGTAAACACCGGCCTATCCTAAAACTAGAGTCGGTGATCCTAGCACAACATCTAAAGTGTGTGAGGAGGCGTCGTGGTTTTGATAATGTCCTAAATAAGGATTATTAAATTAAAGTTGTTATCAAGTTAGATTGGTTGAAAGGCTTAAGGGATTTTTAATTAGGAATTTAAATATTAATATTTTAAAATCTTTTTTAAAATCAATTATTTAATTATTTGTTGGAAACCACCTTTGTTTCACACCGAGGCCGTTGAAGTTTATTTTCACCTTCCTTGGGGCTGAGTAAACAGCCCCGGTAGGCCTGGTTACCCAGTGGTACCTGGTTATAATTAAGTAGCTTAAGTTGATTAAGATTCAAAAGTTAATGAATTTTATCCAAAATTGGGTGATTTGAATTTTTAGAAGTTAATTAACGAATTCTGGAGTTTTAAAAATGAATTTGATTTAAGAATTTTTGATAATTTTAAATCATTTAATTTAAGGGGTCAAAAGTTGAGTTTTTAATTAAGAGTGTTTTCTGGAATGTTTTGTATTTTATAAAATACTAGACCTTACTACGATCAGTTTAGAAGGTAAGTACGTTTGCAATCGGATTTTTCTACATTTTTATTACGAAGGTTTGAAGAGTTTTGAAACATGTTTTGACCTAGGTTTTTTGACCGATATTTGTTGACTTTTTGAATTTAATGCTTTTTCTGAAAGTTTAATATTTTTTTGATAAATACTAGGAGTTATTTATGAGTTGAATGCAAGTTGGAGTTTGAGTTTGATTTTTGCGAGTTTTCTTGAAATTAGTTATGAGGGTTCTGAAGTTTAAGTATTTAATGAATTATTGGAAAATCCTTTAATTAAAGGCCCCTTTTGTGATATTTACTCAAATTGAGATCCCAACTCCTTGAAATCAGCTCCAAAAGGTCAAAATGACCTAAGGAGAGATTCCCAAGTGTTTTGGGGAAATTTTTTTTGGAATTTTTTAATAATTTATTAATTAATTTATATTAATTAAAGGTTGAATTCAATTAAAATTTTAAATTAAGGTTCAAACTTGCTGTTCCAATCAATTGGATTTTCAATTTCATAGGTGTTAAGGATTCAATTATGGTCAGTTTAGAGGGCTGTATGTAATTTTCGGGTTTTAAATATGATTAATACATTTTTCCGGAAGGTTTTAATGCTTAATTAAGGCTTAAAACTAAGAAAATCAATTAGGGCTTTATGACTTCTTAAATTCCAGTTGAAACTTTTTCCTAGTAGGCTGTACATGTCACTAAGTTCATATTCCAAAGGTTTTCAAGTGAAAAAAAAGGAATGTATCCTAATTATTGGAATGTTTCTAAGTTCTCTAAATAAAGTCCCTTAATGGTATTGTCCTTAACTGTGTCGCTAAATTTAATAGGCTTGAATTCAAAGTTCTGACTAACCCTGATAAACAAATAAAACGAGAACAAAGCAAATAACAACACAATCGAGTCCTTTAAAACTAGAGAGCCTGGTAGGTGGTGTGAATGTGACAAACCTAACAAGCACTGCAAAGACTAAACTAAATACAACATTACATAAATCCAAAGATTAATAGAAATGAAGCCAAGAAATGGATCATTCCACTACATTCATCCCCACTTAATTCCATCCACATATGCTAAAATACCATGTTTTAGAGTTTCCACGATGATACTCTCAAAAAAGCGTTCGAGATATAAAATATACTTATATAATAGAAATTTTAAAATTAGTTTTAATAATATAATATATATAAAATAAACCATAACTACTATATAATTATATAAAGTTTAAAATAAAGTAAATTTCAAAACTATTATTCAAAATAAATAATTTCTTATGATTGACGAGATCCACTGGGTATATAGGGAATTATTTTTCAAAACTTAAATTATTTTAATTTTCTCAAAAATATCCTAATATTAATATGAATTAAAATTATTAATTAAATATCAAAATAATTAAATTAATTCAAATTAAAATCAAATAACTAAATCTAAAAATCAAATTAAATTAAAACATACCTAAAATATTACAAAAAACTTTTGATAGATTATATTGTAATATTATTGATTAATTCAATTTGTTTAAGAAATTAGAAAATTAAGAATTAATTAAATAATTTATTTTATAATTAACATACAATATTAAAATAACAAATATTCTTATTGAATTTAGAATTACATATAATGTTTTCATGAAATATATATTTTAAAAAGTATTTAATT
>NW_021320079.1:1834026-1895191 GCF_001605985.2 Dendrobium catenatum
AAAAATGTATTGCATGCAAATAGCAACTATCTTAACACTAAAGATGCAAGACCTATCTGAGGTTGTATGTCAGAGCTCTGCTCGATGACATTAACCTGTGTGAGAGAGGTCGAGAGAATCCACCAATGATGTAAGACCTATCCGAGGTCGTATGTCAGCGCCCTGCTTGATGATGTTAGCCTGTGTGGAAGAGATCGAGATCTACCAAGGATGTAAGACCTATCCAAGATTGTATGTCAGAGCCCTGCTCAATGACGTTAACATGTGTGGAACAGGTCAAGAAAATCCACTAAATATGCAAGACTTATTCGAGGTTATATGTCAGAGCCCTGCTCGATGACATTAACCTGCGTGGGAGAGATCGAGAGAATCCACCAAGGATGTAATACCTATCCGAGGTCGTATGTCAGAGCCCTGCTCGATGACGTTAACCTGTGTGCAAGAGGTTGGGAGAATCCACCAAGGATGTAAGACCTATCCGAAGTTGTATGTTAGAGCCCTGCTCGGTGACATTAACCTGTGTGGAAGAGGTCGAGAGAATCCACCGAGGATGTAAGACCTATCCGAGGTCAAATGTCAAAGCCCTGCTCGATGACATTAACCTGTGTGGAAGAGGTCAGGAGAATCCAGAAAGGATGTAAGACATATCCTAGGTTGCATGTAAGAGCCCTGCTCGGTGACGTTAACCTATGTGGAAGAGGTAGAGAGAATCCACCAAGGATGTAAGACCTATCTGAGATTGTATGTTAGAGCCCTGCTCGATGACGTTAACCTGTGTGGAAGAGGTCAGATCAAATCCCCCTGGGATTGATCATCCGGTGATTGAGATACAATGTAGATTGTGTATTTCTCGAATCACGGAGATAGAGTTTGAAAAAAAAAATATCTTTCATAAGAGAAAATATTATCACAACAACGTGAATATCATATTACTGTATTATATAAAACAATACAATAATTCCCTAGTCTGACTTGGGAAAATACAAGTTACAACGTACTCAACACATAAGATCTACGTACGGGCACAATATAATATTTAACTTGAAAGAAGACATTTGAGATATCAAAGTGACACCCTACTCAACAAAAAGAGACAACAAGACAAGTAGTATTGCTAATACAAATGCACGAAGTGCGTGATCATTCAATCTCTCCAACCACTTGAATTATTTAATGGTTGTCTTTGTTGTTAATTTTTCCCCCCAGCGGGTCGAGCTTCCTCTCAGGTAGATGAATCTTGGATAAATTGTCGAATGTAGCCCTGACGGATAAGTCTTTCAATCTCATCCTTGAGTTGCTTACAGGCTTCGGTAGTGTGACCACGACTAAGATGAAAGTGACAGTACTAATCTGAATTTCTTGTGTTCGACTTCAAAGGATTCGGCCATTTTAATGTATATTGATCTCGAACGACTATCAATATATTTGCTCGAGATGTGTTGAGTGGGGTATACTCCTTCTCTTGTCGGGGTTCCCATCAAGGTAATGGAGGCCTAGGAGGTAGATCATTCTTTCTTTGCTTTTTCTATTATGAGAATGAATTGTCCATCCTAGGTGTACCTTTGCGCTTCACATTGATTTGCTCAAACTATTTCTTGTGAGCATTTATGGCTTCATCTGCAGAAATTTATGCCTCCACACAATGGATCTGGTCAGCATACGAATGAACGGTGTCATGCATGAGTGCTGAATAGAAGGAGCAATGACGAATACCTCCAAGAAAAACCCCTCAGAGTAATTCAGGGTCTACTCCTGGAATCTGTCGAGCCTCGGTGGAAAACCGTTGAAAATACTCCTTCAACGATTTCCCCTCATTTTGGCAGATCCCGGAGAGGTGGGAAGAATCCTTAGCAATTCTTCGATTAGCCACAAATTATTCAACGAATAGTTTGGCTAATTTAACGAATGAAGGGATCGTTCTGGACGGAAGAGAATAGAACCACGTTCGAGTCTGTCCTTTAAGGGTGGCAGGAAAAACCTGGCAAAGGAGTGTGTCTGATGCTCGTTGAATATGCATGATGGTTTTATAGTAGTCGATATGCTCATACGGATCAGTTGTCTCGTCGTAAGACTCAACGTTTGGAACTTTGAATCCGACCGGAATGGGGTGCTGAAGAATGGCTTGAGTTAGAGGTGATGACTCTGGGAAGTTCCTCTGTGGGAGAGCTCGCCTCACATCTCCTCGGGGGAACTCTTCCCGTACCAATCTTTGCAGTTCGTGACGTAGCGCGTTGTGAGGGAGTTCAGCAATGTGCGGTTGGGCAGAGCCTTCTGGGAGATCCGGAAGAATGTGAGGCTGTCGAGTTGAGGGCGGAGGATGTGTAGAACTTGCTGTATCGGCAAGTTCGTTATCCTACCGTGACTGAGGATGTCTTCTAGGTCGAGGAAGATGAATTTCTGCTCGAAGATGTTCAAATTGAACATCATCAACCCGTAGTGGATCCTGAGGGGGAAGAATTTCCTCCCGTTGTGCCAAGGCCATCTATCAATTTTCTCACAGGAGTTTAAGAATCTCGATCTGAGATTCTTCCATCTTTCAGATTCTTTCTTATAAAGAAGGTCCCGATGTCCCTTCTCCGGCAACATTCTGCCCCCCAGGATGAAAAGAGGCAGACATTGGGTATCTGTGATTTGCAGACTGATTTCTGGATTGGTGGGATTTAGAGCGAGAAGCTCCAACGATGTGACTGCTATGTCTATTAACCATTGCAGGAATACTTGAAGTTTGTGGGATAGTGTTTTGTTTTGATTAAAAAAATATATATTATTTTTGAAAAATATTAATTTTCTTTGGGAATATTAAATTTTAAATTTTGAAATAGAACGCATCATTATGAACAATGTATCACCTCAAAAGACGAATGTATCGTTCCCTAACGGGTTCAAATTTTAGAATTATAATATTATCCGAATTATCGTAATCAAACTCAAAGGGAGAGTTGCATTCGACCTCGAAAGGTCAAAATGGACTTTAACCAATTGTTTGATTATTCTAATTCAGATAAAGGATCATTAATTTCATAATCAAAATCACGATAATAATTTATATATCTCTCTGAAGAAAGAAAATATCAATTATTATGGATCGTTCGAAAATGACGATAATGATCGTCGGGTTTGATTTTCCCAAAGAAAATTAATTAGAGATTTTGAAAAATTATAGGTTTTGAAAATAATTTCTGGGTTTCTAAATCTCCAACGAGCGCAAGCCCTCGTAGTTAATTACATCGTAGGAAATTAGAATTTCCTACGAAAACTCTCGATTAAAATAGCGGTAGAAATTTCATTTTTAGATTTTCAAAGATCAGTATCAAAGGAGAGAAATGGAAGGAATTTTCAAATGGGATTGGTTCAATGTTTGAACATTTATTTTCAAAGTCAAAGGAAGAGGAGTAGGGAGTGTTTTGAGATTCTGAAATAATTCAGAGAACACTCCAGCCTATCCTAATTGTTGGGCTTGAATTTGATCGAAAGAGATTTTTAATTTAGTGGTCAATTTTATTAGAAATTTGGGATTCAATTCCCGAAAGTTGAGGTCTTATGGCCCGAGCCAGCCTCGGAACCTAAATCTAAATTGGGCACTAAAAGTCAGTGCCCCGAACCTAGCTAGTGCAATGCGAATCTGGTCTTACCCCGGCCTGAATTGGGGAGCCAGCTAAACCACCTAAATGATTTTAAAATATGAGTCCGGTCTTTTTGTAGAGTGGTAGGGACATTAATTAGAAAATTTTAGAGGAATGGGGTCGACATCTAGAGCAGATCCTTAATTGACCCCTTAGACTCATGTTGGGTTTTATGTCTAAATAATGCAATTAAATATTAGACTCCTTTTAATTTGTTACTAATGCAATGCGTGCTAATTGACTCGATTGAATGCAAAATCAATATGTAGCAGTTTAAAATTTTTTGGCTTAGAAAATAGATTTTTCCCTAGAGATTGCATAACATCCCCTTGATAGATCGGCACCCTCATAGGCCAGGTGGTCTGCCAGAACCCGCAGGCGGGGAGATTCCTAACAAGGTTGAGAAAGTACAATATGAATGCATGAAAAACCCTCGGCGAGTCCGAGCTTACTTCTTAGGACCGTTTAGAATTTCTATCTTATCTTAAAAATTTTATTTAATTAAAGTAGAAGAATTTTAACAGAACCCTAAGAGCCTAAATTCGAATTCCAGGCTAAATCAGATGCGGCATGCAAATAAAAAAAGACTAAAAAAGCAGGATTTCTAATGCGGAATCAAAATTTATCAAACTGAATGTTCGTAGGCAAGTGCCCTTATTATTACATCACAGAATTTGCATAAAATTAAAGTGGCCGGGCACCACTGACTACAACCCGAAATTCTAATCCTAGATCAAATGACTTTGATATTTGAGATTCTTCTCGTTGCCCATTTATTCGTCTTCTCACGAACATCTTGATTCGTCGGTTCCGGATATCCAAATGAAAAGAAACTCCCCTTTGATCGGGGTGTTATATTTTCTCTTTGGATATTTAAAAAGTATCCTAATTTGACTTCCAAATGGAAGAAGACTCTCCTCTTTAGGGATGTCTTCACCTCTTTGGAATTCAAATTGGATATTTATATCCCAATCTCAAATCATTTTAAATAATTACAACCATATCAAATCAAATTTACATTAATAAAATTTGAAAAATCTAGACTCGATCCTGCAAGGTTATCCTAATGATCAGCAGTTGTATATATTCCCAAACAGTTATAATATAAAAAATTGAAATGCATTTTTTTTAGCCACACTTAGCCATGCTCTTTTTATTTAAAGGGGGTCTTAAGCGTGGCAGGTACCTGTGCAAAGAATATATAATTTTTTTTAATTAATTGCCCCCTTTAATTTCAGCTCCTTGTATGAGCATGGCCACATGCATAAGATTGCACAAGTATAATTTGTCCCTAACCTAGGGGTAAATCTAACAGCATGTAGTAAAAGCTCGAAAAATACGGCACACAACTGCAGAAAGTAAAACACTGGCCTATCCTAAAACTAGAGTCGGTGATCCTAGCAAACAATCTAAAGTGTATGAGATAGGTCGTGTGGTTTTGATATGTCCTAATTAGGATTATTAGTTAAATTTATTTAAGGTTCGATTGGTTGAAAGGTTTAAGGGAAATTTAGTTAGAGTTTAAATATTAATATTTTAAATCTTTTAAAATCAATTATTAATTATTTGTTGGGAATCACCTTTGTTTCACACCGAGGCCATGAAGTTTATTTCACCTTCCTTGGGGCTAAGTAAATAGCCTCGTAGGCCTGGGTTACCTAGTGGTACCCGATATAATTAAGTGATTTGATTTGATTAAGTTTAAGAATTAATAAATTTTATTAGAAGTGTTTGGTTGCTAATTTTTTAAAGTTTGATTAATTTAAGTTTGCCATTAATTGATTCGTGGCATTGTGCCACCAGGCTCGAGGAATCAGCCTCCTTATGACACTTAGCCTCGCAGCCCGGAGTAGTCCAGCCGATAAACCAAATTAATGTAATTGAATTAAAAATTTTAAAAGGTTAATTAATTAATGATTAATCTATTTTAAGGTTTAACACCCCTTAGAATCCATTCGTGGCGTTGTGCCACCAGGCTCGAGGAACCAGCCTCCTTAGGACACTTAGCCCCGCAGCCCGGAGTAGTCCAGCCAATAAACTTCATCTTTAGGATGGTTGTTGTGTTTTAAAAGATTTGTTCAGTGTTTTGAACATTAAGCTAACATTTTCTGGAGTTTTAAAGCAATTTTGAGTTTTTATAAATTTCTGGAATATTTTAATCATTTATTCAATGGGTCAAAAATTGACTTTTAGATTAAGGGTGTTTTCTGGAATGTTAATATTTTATTAAAATAATAGACCTTACTACGATCAGTTAGACAGTAAGTACGCTGAAATCGGATTTTTTTTGTATTTTATTACGAAGGTTTGAAGTTTTGAACTAGTTTTGACCTATAGTTGACCAAAAAGTTGACTTTTTAAATTTGATGTTTTTCTGGAATTTTAATATTTTTAATAAATATTATACTTTGTTATGAGTTTAATGCAAGTGAGTTCGTTCAATTTGGATTTTTCTGGAATTAGTTATGAATATTTGAAGTTTTGACTATTTAATGAATTTTTTTTAAAACTCTTTAATTAAAGGGCCTTTTTGTGATTTTGCTCCAAATGAGATCCCAACTTCTTGAAATTAGCTCCAAAGGTCAGGAATGACCTAAGGAGAGATTCTCAAGTGTTTGGGAAATTTTTGGAATTTTTAATAATTATTAATTAATTATATTAATTTAAAAAAATGATTTTTACTTAAAATTAAATTAAGGTTTAATTTACTGTCAAATCAATTGGATTTTAATTTTCATTGGTTAAGGATTCAAATATGGTCAGTTAGAGATCTTATGCATATTTTTTTGGGTTGAAATATGATTTATTACATTTTCTGGAAGATTTAACGGCTTAATTAAGGCTTAAACTTAGGGAAATTAATTAGGAGACTTAATAATATCTAAAACCATTGAAAATTTTTCTAATGGTTGTACATGTCATTAAGTTCAAATGTTTAAAGTTTCAACTCAAGGGAAGTGAATCCTAATTATTGGAAATATTCTAAGTTTTCTAAACATATGTCCTTAATTATTGTCCTTAGTTATGTCACTAAGTTATAGGATATGAATCAATGTTCCTAACCCTTTAACACTAAATTACAATCACATCAAAACAAATAATGAACAATAAAAGTGCACCTAATATTCTACAAGTTCCAGCCCAAGATGATCCATGGATTTTTATTTAAAAATGGAACTAAATTTTCTGTATTATTAAAATTAATAAAATATTAATCAAAATAATTTATTTTTATTTTAAAAATATACTACATAAAAATACGAATAAAACGAGCCCAAGAACACCAAAAATGGATCAGAAATGAAATTCTGATGAATTTTTGAAGTTCTTGCATTTTCTGGATTAATTTAAACATTTTAAATGCCTGGTCAGCCGGCGGCGCTGACCTGGACACGCGGCGCACTAGGGTTCGGCCGTGCAGATGGCGGCGGTCAGGCGGGACCCGCCACTTATCCAGCTCAGCGGGTAACAGGTGCCGTCGGATCTAAAATAGAGCCGATCCGACGGCCAAGATCAGGTCCCGCGGTAGATTATTGATCTAAGGGATTGGACGGCTGATTAAAGCCCCGCGGTTTGAAATGGATGAACCAGATCACGCCGTATGCAGATGGTTCTTCCAGCCGTTCATGTGAATCAAACCAGATGGGATAGATAACCGAATCTCGTCCGTTAAAACCAAATATATGAGATCCGTCTTCCTCTTCCAGCCAAAACTGAGAGCCCTAAGCTCATTTTTTATTTCATTTTTTAAAAAAAATACTCGACTAAACGATGAAAAATTTTTAACAGATGTGTATTATAGTCCAAGGAAGAATGGAGAATAATTTTTAAGCCATTTGATGCGTTATTTAGTGTGTTATTTAAGAAACTATGTAAACGCCTAAGGTTAGAGATTTACATTGATTCAAAGGACGGATTGAACCGTTTATGGATTTGTTGCATTTGTAGATTGTCCACGCTCCTTTTTGTAGAAGACATCACTGCTGGAGGAGCTACGGATAGATCTGGAGAAGATTGGACGTGATTGGCTTTCGGTTTGGCTGGAGACTCGCCGCCGGCGACCTCCAAACGCCGGATTCTGACTTGTGGAACCTTTGGGTATTGGTTAAAAGCCTGAAGAAGCAATGAGCTCGGCTGGAGAGGCTGAATATGGAGAGATATTGGAGATGTTAGAATCAATGCTCATTTCCTCCTTTTGCCATATTCAATCCCCTCCAGATTGAATAGAGGGCTGAGATCGCTTGAGTGAGCTCCCAGATGGTCTCCACCTGTCCAGGGAGTGGTTGGGAGCAGATGGAACCAAGGACAAGAGGACATCTTATGTGGAAAGTGTCTCTTGTCCTCTAATGAGCATGTAGAATTGATCTTAGCTGTTTGATCATGATCTAGTGGCTGTGATGGGCTCAAAGAAGGTTCTAGATATTAACTAAACTATTGGATTGATTTGGATTAGAGTGGGATCAAGTTTAAAAAGGTTTTTGACCAAATTTGACCACTCCAAAGCCCATGTTGACTGTTTGACCAATCAATATGCCACATGGGCCTGTGAGTTGGCATGTGGAGATGCCTTGGGTGCTGGAGTAATGATTTGAAGGTTAGGTGTTGGAGTTTGAGTGCATTTAAAGGAACTTGATTAAGTTTGACCAAGTTAAAATATAATGACTTGGTCAAAAAGACCATGGTATGATTTGTTATGGGTTGGTAGGTGTACGTTCCAAGCTCTGAATGGAATAGAATTGATAATAGTTAAATAAATGGGTCTTAAAATCAAGCAGAAAAGCATATGTAGTGTGAATGTTTGTTTTAGAGTTTGACTAAGTCAAAACTCCAATGGATTTGACTCCAATTGAGTTGAATGGGTTTGAAACATGTTTAGAGATGTGTTTGAGAGTTTGAGGGATTTCGTAAGATTTAGATAGGTTGATTTAATTAAATGTAATGGGTTGGGTCATATGGGTCAAATTTGACCAACCATGGCTTAGTTGACTTGGTCAACTATTGGTTGAGTCAAGGGTCCAATTTTGAGTTCAACAAGTTTGAAATGTAGTTTTGAGTTTGTTGAATGTGTTTTGAAGGTTCAAGGAAATCAGTTGGGCCAACACACCCATTTGGGCCCTTAATGGGCCTCTTAGGTCAACTAGGTTGACCTGGTCAGGCAGGTTGACCCAAAATCTGGGAATGGGTCCAACGAGTTTGGTTTGATATTTAAAACTTGCTGGAGGTGGTTGCATTCAATTCAGAGTTCATTTGGTTTGAAATCACTATTTGAGCCCCACAGGGGTATTTTGGTCATTTTGGGCTCATGCCCACTAGGGGCTGAGATGAGTCCAAAAAAATGCAGTTTATTGATCAACATATCAGGATTAATGGTCTAGAAGTGACTAGAGGCTTTGGTGAAGGCTCTAAGGTCAGAAAAACTTCTATGTGACAGGTCCAATGGCATATGTTGTAAATATTTGAAGGTTTTACAGCCTTTGGATTTTGATTTAGTTTTTGAGGTTAGAGACCTCAAAATGGGCTCAAATTTAGAGGGTTGCCTCCAGAGACATGTCCCATCAGTATGAAACTGATAGACTCTGAATCAGAGGCCATTTGATTGATTTTTTAAGTGTTTGAAAATTTGCTGAAAAGGGTTTTAGGACTTGGCCTTTTAGCATGTGATTTTGGTTTCAAATTCTGGATTTGGGTTGGGTTTTGGATTTGATTGATAAAATGTCTGGATTGATTTATGATCTAGGTAGATCCTAAAGTCTGACTTCTAGAAAGGTCTTAAGGTCTAGAGTAGATCTTAAGGTCTAAAGTCTAGAAGGATCCTAGGACCTAGAGTTTGAATTGATTTGAAAATTAATATATGGTCAGGATTGGTCCAAGTGACCTCATACAAAGATGAGGTCAACATGTTTCCCACAGACGGCGCCAAACTGTTGCAGGCTAGAATACACGCGGCGGTAGAGTTTGTAAATTCGCATCTGAGCGTTGTACAAATATTCAACATACACAAACAGAACATAAAAGAACACCATGATTTTTACGTGAAAAACCCAAAAGAGGAAAAAAAACCACGGGGTTTCGCCCAGTTGAAAAGTTCTACTAGTATTGCGTAAATTACAATAAGCTGATTCGTCCCACAAGTTAGGACAATCAGATTTACAATGAAGTTCTTCTGAATTGAAACAAAGTTACGAAGTTGTGCGAAATCCTGGCGTTTCCCAAAAATCCGGTAGAGTTCTGGCGTATTCAGGCGGCGGGAAGAGCTCCGGCGGTGGTCGAGGAGGAGATGATTCTCCCTTTCCCCTTTCTCTTCTTCTTCCCTTCTTCTTCTCTCTCTTCACTTGAGTCCCCCTTGTGTAGAATGAGAGCTCTATTTATAGTTTTTCTGGAGTGGCATAGCTCGTAAATAGGTGTGAGATCATGGGCGAATAGGGAGTGGTTGAATGGACGGCCGATATTGAACCCGTCGATCGTGCACCATTCATTGGACATTTGGAGGCCTTAATGATATCGGAATTCGACGATCTTGGGCTCGTTGGATTTATCACACCGAGCCGTTTGATTTGAGTATAAGTTCGTTAAAATCAAAGACCGTTTGGTAACTCAAATTGTGGTTTGAACCTTCCAACAGCGCTTCGGGTCCTTGATTTGGACTCATTTGGGCTCGGATTGGGTTGAATTTGGTGACATTGGGTTCGTATTTCTGAGACGCTCAGTTTGACTATATGCTCACTGAAATCGGAGTTCAGGTGCTCTCGGATTTTATTTTTGAAGTTTCCAAATAGCTTTTTGCCTTGAGATTCGTGCCTGATCAAGATAATTTTGTGATGACGTATATATATATATATGGTACAAATGTGAGACGAAAAAGAAAGAGAATAGCGGATTAATATGTAATTTAAATATAGTTTAAGTTATAATTAGTAAATTTTAAATATAGTTTAAGTTATAATTGGTAAAATTTCATTCATGGATCACCCTTGTAGCCCAATGGTTATGCTAGCACTCATAATCCTCGAGATCTAAGTTTGAATCCCATGGATGTCACATTTTGAATTTAAATAACTAAATGCTATGAGATTTTAATTTTTACTAGTATAAATGCACGTGCACATGATGCATGTGAATAAAAAATAAAAAATAATAATAAGTTAAGAATGTATTATGTTAAATAGCATAAATTAATAAATTGAACAAAAATTCATGAAAACTTCGAATGTAGCCTGATAATTAATAATTCTTAATAAATTAGAAAAATTCAAATTATTCTAATTCTAATTATTTTTTTGTGATAAAAAGAAAAAAAAAATTATTAATTTCATCCTTATAAATAATTTTAAATATATATTGATGAAATGTTATATATATATTTTAACTTTGTTTAAAAGAAACGATGGCAAAATATTTTAGAAACAAAAAAAAAAAAAAGAAAGAATGTAGATTCACATATTCTTTAAATTTTCTTAAGTTTTGTAAAAGGAGCAGATAGAAAAATTAATCGTCATACTTTTTAAATTGAATACTACAATCAAGTGAATTTACCTTAGTTTGTTGTATGGGAATGTCATTGTTATCAAATTTGTTTATAATATTTTCTCAATATGAAAACAACTATGCAGCATAAATTATTTTCGGTCATCTTTAAGATACTTTGCATCATACCTTCATGTGACAGTTTTTAGGCATCCTTACAAAATAAACTTTTCTAAAAACTCCATATTTGGCATTAATTTAGTTTATGATTTTGATGCAATTTATTTATGAAATTGTACTATTTGTGTTTCTTATGATCAAATTTCTTAGTTATTAAAAAAGTTGCAAGAATTCTGAGAGGATGATCTTATGTTATTACATATATGAATTGACAAATGGATCCTATCTATATGTTTAGTTGATACAATAAATTAATAATGAATTAAAAAAAATTAATAATGAATTCAAAAACATGATAACTACTAAACAATCTTTCCTCTTTTAATTGTGTATGTAGTTATACTATCATAAGAGGAAATAAATTCTTATTTGCATTTATTTTGAATAAGGCCTCTACCAATTATAAATTTTCATTACATTGGATCTTTCCTTCCATGATTGATTTAGTAAATGAAAATTCACTTGATTGTAGTATCCAAAATTTTCTTTATAATAAAAAATCAAATATCATAGTGAACAACATAATTTATGATCTTCGTTAACATAATTATGAGAATAGTAAAATGAAATTAACTTAACTTCTTTATATTCTTGCT
Organism: Dendrobium catenatum; assembly: GCF_001605985.2. Lineage (NCBI taxonomy): Eukaryota > Viridiplantae > Streptophyta > Magnoliopsida > Asparagales > Orchidaceae > Dendrobium > Dendrobium catenatum. Next base: position 1,845,890 of record NW_021320079.1, read on the forward strand.
GTCCTATGAGGGTGTGGCACATGTAATGTCTACAATGTAATACATATATATATCTCTCATATATGTCCACTGGACAATACTATGATTTCCACTTTCTTCTAAATCATCTATGTTCCTGTATTCTCTTTATTCTTCTTATCTTCCGGTGCTTCTTGAGACTTCTTCATGGTATTAAGAGCCATTCTTTCCTAAGCCCCTTCCATGGCGAGTTCGGCCTCAGCATCTTCCAACACCGGTAACGTCTCCGGCGTCACGTCTGTAAAGACTCTCATCGATCCTTCTCTAAAATTTGTTGTTCTTGATCTCAAATTGCTTATTCCACATCCCCTCTCCTCCGACAACTACCTGATCTGGAGCAACCAAATCATCAAACTCCTCAAGGCCAATGGCTTTGAAAACTTTCTGGATCCCTCCTCCGTCACCATGCATCAAATGCTTGGTCAAGAACCAGAAAATGAAGATCCGAACTATGTGCGCACCAAATGGCTTATCACCGATAAGAATCTTGCGGCGGCACTCTGCTCAACAATCTCTCCATAGATTCTTCCATATGTGGTGCATTTGGAGTCTACCTCTGAGATCTGGAAAGCTCTTTAAATACGCTTCCAATCGACGAATCACTCAAAGGCAATTCAGCTCAAGAATGAGCTGCACAACATATCCCTGAAATCTATCTATGACTCAATACCTCACTGAGATCAAGAAACTTGTTGATCAAATTGCGTACGGCGGAGCCAAATACGGAGGATATCATCCATCATATATTAAATGGGATTCCGCAGTCATACAACTCATTTAAAACCTCTATTCGAATAATGAAAAATCCTCTGACTCTCGACAACCTATATGCGCTTCTCATCAGTGAAGAAATTCACATTCAAACGGATGCTTCGAAACACCCAACCATGTCGGATACTCAAGCTGCGCTATACATAAAATGGGGTAGAGGAAGAAGAGGTCGTGGACAGCCCAACCACAATGGCAATCAGCAATCTCGCTCAGGTTTAGTATCCAATCTCATTTGCCAAATATGTATGAAGAAAGGCCACTCCGCAGACGTATGTTGGCATCGGCTAAATACCAATTACACACCGACGTCCAATTCCTCCAAGAACTACAATGCGCTTCTTGCTACAGACGATTTCTCCTCAACTGATTGGTATCTTGATTCAGGCGCTCATCCCATATGAATACGCCTGATAATCTTGATAATGCAAAGGAATATCAAGGATCGGACACTATCACTATCGAGGACGGAAGGTCAATTCTCATAGCTCACTCGGGCATGGGCATCCTTCCCACCCCATCTCATAAGCTTCATCTAGCACAACTTTTACATGTTCTGTCTATTTCACATAACCTTTTATCAATTTCAAATTTAGTTAAAGACAACCATATCTCTATTACGTTTGATTCTAACGATTTCGTGTTTAAGGATTTGCTGACCAACCAACAGCTCCTCAAAGGCCCATGTAAGCAAAGCATGTACAGGGTTCCTTCTTAGAATCATTGTCTAAATCCTATAGCTCTATCCGCTACGTCCATCACTGTGCAAGATTGGCACAACCAGCTTGGTCATCCCAATCACAGGATTCTCCGAAGCATCTCCTGAAACCACTCAAAGTTGCATATACCAAATTCTTTACCTTACTGTGTGCCTTGTAAAACTTGCAAAAGTCACAAAATACCTTTTCCAATTTCTGAAAATAGAAAGCATGATATTCTTGAACTTGTTCACTCTAATGTGTGGGGACCGTCGCTGGTTCCATCCCTCGCATCAGGGCTTTCGATATTATGTCATCTTTGTGGATAATTTTTTCTCGCTTTACTTTATTTTTTCCTATCATGCACAAATCTGATGTTACTAAACATTTTATAGACTTTCCTATTTTTATTGAACGTCGAACAAACAAGAAGCTCAAAGCAATTCGTACAGATGGAGGACATGAATACATAAATAGTCAATTTAAAAACTTCACTCAATCAATGGGAATTATTCACCAAACATCTTGCCCATATTCCCCGGAGAAGAACGGGCTCGCCGAACGCAAGCATCATCACATACTGGAAACCAAGAGAACCTTGCTGGACATAGCACACATGCCGCATACCTACTGGGCTGATGCAGCATCTACAGCAACTTATCTCATCAACAGGCTTCCGACGACTACCACAAATTCTATCTCTCCTCTGCAACTGATGCTCAATATATCTCCTTCATACTCACACTTTCGAACATTCGGTTGTGAATGTTTTCCCTTAACTCTCTCTCAAGGTCGCACCAATTACATCCTAAAGCATATTCCTGCGTATTCATGGGATACTCGGACAATCAGAAAGGCTACAAATGCATGAATCTTGCAACAAATCACATAGTTATCTCTAGGCATGTACAATTTAATGAATTTTGCTTTCCTTTTCAGCATCATACGTCTCATACTTCTCTCTCTGAGGTTGAACCATCTCCTGCTCTTCTCCTTCTCGCATCTATTACTGACCTTACTACTCAGTTACATAACCTCGCTCCTATGAATCATACCCTTGCTGATGATACTACTCTAACTACATCTCAAACTCATCATGATGAAAACATACATGTGACTAACTCAATCATTTCTCCACCAAAAACTCATCAAAAACCTGCTAAGCATCACATGATCACAAGACTTCAATCGGGTTCACTCAAGCCATCCAGACGTCTCAACCTACAACACAAAGCATCTGATTCTCAACACCATTCGGATCCCACCATCTACAATGAACCTCACAAAAGTCCTTCATGGAGACAAGCAATGGCGTCCGAATTTTATGCACTTCAACAACAAGGTACATGGTGTCTTGCGCCTCCCCCTCAAAATGCCTTAATTCTGGGATGCAAGTGGACATACAGAATGAAGTATAACTCGAACGGATTAATAGTTCAGTTTAAAGCTCATCTCATCGCTTAAGGAAATAGATAAGAATACGGGCTCGATTATAATGAAACATTTAGCCCGGTTGCCAAACTCCCAACCATACGCATATTGTTCACATTCGCGCTATTCAATGGATGGACAATTCAACAACTGGATGTCACGAATGCATTTTTGCATGGGACACTAGATGAAACTGTGTATATGAGGAAACCTAAGGGCTTCGAGGACGCTACACATCCTAAACACGTATGTCTTCTGCGCAAAGTTATATACGGTTTAAAACAGGCTAACCGATAGTGGTACACGACCTTCACCAACTATCTCGTCAGCATCAGGTTTCAGCATAGCAAAGCGGATCATCTCTACTCACATTTCATCAAGATAGAATTCAAATCTATCTACTCGTCTATGTTGACGACATACTGCTAACCGAAAATGACAAAACTGCAATTGTCGAACTCCTTCAAAAACTGCATCAGCAGTTCAACATGAAGCAGCTTGGACCTGCACATCATTTCCTTGGTATCAATATTCACTCATCTACAGATAAGTATTTCTTATCTCAAACACATTATTCTCAATCTATTATTCAACAAGCCAATCTAAGTAACTTCAATTCCCTAGCTAACCCTTCGTGCACAAAATTACCTACTCAGATTTCAGCAATTTCTGCTCTGTCTGACCCGACACTATATCGCAAGATAATCGGAGCTCTACAATACTTAACCATCACGCGTCTTGACATTGTATATGCTATTAAAATACTGTCTCAACATATGCAAGATCCAACCAATACTCATGCATATCTACTAAAAAGGCTTCCACGCTACGTTCAAGGAATGCTCGACTTTAGTCTACCGATCACCAAATCCATTCTTCAACTTCATGCCTTCTCTTATGCTGATTGGGTTGGAGATCCAATCACCTGAAGATCGACCTCAGGCTACTGCACGTTTCTTGGAGAAACTCTTGTCTCATAGACAGTAAAGAAACAAAGCACCGTCTCAAGATCCTTAACTGAATCGGAGTACCGTGTGTTAGCTGCCGCAACTGCATATACCATATGGATTAAACATTTATTATCACACTTTATCATAACACACGACACACCCATAGATCTATTCTACGACAACACGTCTGTGATCGCTCTAGCAAACAATCCAGTGTTCCATGCTAGAACCAAGCATACAGAAATAGATCAAAGATTCATTCGAGATTACATTCACAACAACAACATCAAGCTGCTTCGTATCAGCACAACAGACCAAATAGCATACATTCTTACAAAGCCGCTATCTACTCCTAGATTCAAATTCATTGTCCAAACTGACGATTACACAAGAATCATCAGTTTGCGGGGGACTATTAGAACAACAAAATGAAATAACTTAACTTCTTTATATTCTTGTTGTTCTATGAGGGTGTGACACATGTAATGTCTACAATGTAATACCTATATATATCTCTCATCTATATCCACTGGACAATACGATGATTTCCACTTTCTTCTAAATCATCTTTGTTCCTGCATTCTCTTTATTCTTCTTATCTTCTGATGCTTCTTGAGACTTCTTCAATAATAAATATGCTATATAAACAATATTAAAAATATATATAATTAAAACAGCTTGAGTATTATAACAACGATAAACCAACTAACCAGTCACTAAATATATCAATTGTTAAGTGAATATAAAAGGAAAATTGCAGTATTTGTATTAAAAATATTCATATGTAAATGGAACCCTTATAAAGAAAAAAACAATTATATATTGTCAACGTTTAAATGCATCTTTTTATTTGAATGGTATGATTCTAAAGCATCACTCAAATCAGAATACTTTATATTTTGTAAATCTAAATCAAGCTTGAAGTTATTTGATCGCTTAGTCTTATTCATCTTTCTAAAAGTAAGAGAAATCCTTCGGAGTTTAAGAAAAAAAATTTAGTACATTAAGAATTCAAGATAGATGTATAATTAAAAAATGATGTTAAATTATGAAACCTTTTACAGGAAACTATTATAAATGATAAGATAATATTAAATTCTAAAGAAACGACCAAGAGCATAAACATCTCATATGCTTAAATGAGTATTAAAAAGCAATATAGATCTTGATGGCACGTTGTTAATACAACTTTTTATTCACTAAATTAATAAAATGCTTAGAGAAAGCAAAACAATAGAAAAAATTAATGGAGAACAAAAGCAATATAGATCTTGATAACAAGTTGTTCCTAAATCTAGATAAAGCAATTATTGGTAAGCCCAAAAAAATGAAATGAGAACAATAATGAAGAAATATAATACAGTCTTATGCAGGATTAATTTCACCAAGTAGCATGCAACGTAGGCTTAATTTCACCAAGTAGGTGTAGTATCTGAAATGTTCGATCACAGGGTACTACCTGGTTGCCAGAATGACCATCCAAGGAGGTAGAGTGGTGTGGGATGCAAAAGCTCTCATTATTGTCAAGCAAAAATTCCCAAAAGCAAAATCCAAACCAACATAATTGATACAACCTTCCACCAAGCCTATATATAACTTGAGAAAAAACCAACCACTCACAAAGCCCAACAACAAAATTAAGGAGAAGAATCTGAACCCAAAAATCAGAAAAGACTTTAAATTGCTATTGATATATCCCCTATGTTGGTGATCTCACTCCAATTAGTAGCTTCAAAAACTAAAATGTTAAACAACAAAACTTGGAGTTATAATAGATTGTTTCAAAACAAACATAACCTAGCCTATGTATTTTGCACTCCAAAATACCAAATGATAAATACTACTATAGGTTTGCAAGAAAAAGTAAAGTTCAATGCTAATAGTACAATGGTAAACTATGTAAAAATGTATATAATTTTTTAAGAGCTAAATTTTAAACATATTTAACATTTATCAAACCAAATAATTTTCAAGATTTAAAAGGCAAAAATAGATTAAAAAACAATCACCATTTTGGAGTTACCAAGAAATTAAACCTTCCTCTTGTATGGTTTATTTGATTTTGCATCAATAGAGATAAGTTACAAACATAATTAAAATCACAATGAATTAGAAAGAAAATAATTGTCTAAAATATACAGACAAAGAGTAGGAAATCAAGTATATTAATTTATGGAGAATAATTACGATATAAAACTGTATAATCATTGATATATGAAATTAAAAGATCTATATAAAATTGCCTCTATTGGAATATATTATAATCCATGCAAGTCTTATAAAATGTATAATAAAAACTATATTTAAAATTAATATATAAGCGTCCAGTTAATTAAATAATTACAAATCTAATTATTTAAGGAATCCATATTAGGGAGTGCTTGTAGATGAAAGAACATTAAAGTTTATTTAACTGATCGCTATACCTTCAGATGCTATATAAGGCACAGGATATTTGTTTTATAAATTAGATTTTGCTACTCAAATATTGGTTATTTACCCTTTTTACTACTATAAAATTACATTTATATTATTTTAATATAATGATTAATCTAGGCAGTGTGAGAATGTATCACTAAATCACCAATGAAAAGGATAATTTTCATACCATATGTTAGGAGAGATGTATAGAAGAACATGCATGACAATACAACCAAGATCATGATGACATTTATATTAGGATCTATTCACAAAGATATAAGAAAGAAAGTGATAATCATTGTGTGTATATACATAACGGGAGAGTATTCTATTATGAGCTTCGCCATTCACTTTATTCATGGAAATAATATGAGCATAATTTATTTGGATTTGATAATTAACTTTTTAATAAATAACATTGATACCATTAATATATATTTTAATCAACCTAGGAGCATATTTAAGTTCATTTTCATTACCAAATGAACAAACTTAATTAATACACAAAAAAAAAGCTATATTAAATGAATTTAGTAGATATTCTATTTCTTGAAAATCGAAGTCTTCAGAAGATAATTGCATAAAGAGATTAGAGAATGGTTGAGTACCTGAAATGATTTTTAGATTTTCTCTATCATATATAAAAGCTACGTCGTAACATTGATTGGCTAAGTTAAATTTCTGTTGGGATAAGCTAAAGTAGTGGAGAGCCTTCTTATTTCAATGGACCGATTGACTGCATAGAAGGGGTACATACAACTCGAAGACGATTAAGATTGTCGCCAAAGAAATTGGTAATCGAATATTTAGGAGGAAGGAACTTACCAGCTGCGCCGACTAACCTCTAATATGAATGCGACTAATGGCGTCATCTTAAACCTCTTCGTTGGAGAAAATCGAAATGCAACAGAAGCTACAACTTCATTCGAAATGTATTGAATGAGCAGCTAGGGATTTGAACAGATGTATCCGATTAAAAAAAAAATAGTGCAGTTAAAAAGAAGAAGCTTTTAATTCAATAAAGAAGAGATTTCAAGTGTGAATATAAATGCACGATTGGAATGAATACGAAACTGAACAGTCAAAAAATAAGCGTTTGGAAGATTAAGTGTCATCTTCTACTTTGGATTTAAAGCAATGGAACGCTCGGTAATAATTAAGACAACTGTTCTTTTTATTATAACTGAATAATAAAAAAAATTAACGGTGAGAATTTATTTAATTTACCCAAAAAAAGGAATTTATTTAACGTTTTCAAATGAAGGATCAAGATAATCCATCAGACTATCTTATGTTCATTATCATAAAAATTGCACTCATCAGTTTTGCCCTAGCCGCTCTGGCGATTTAGGGTTCCCTCTGCTCCTTCGTTTCTGATCCATTTTTCCTGGTGATGATCTCCCATCTCTTACTCAATCCACTTTTAACGGTGTGCCTGTTGTTTTGCTTTCGGATGAGGAAGTTTTAAAGTTAGCTTCTCCTTTTAAGTTCACTCTTGTCGGTAAGTTTGGGCTGCGTAGACCCAATCTTGATGCTATTCGTCAATTTTTCTCATTTTTAAAGCTATCTGGTTTTTATTCTGTTGGGTTGCTTGATTCTCGGCATGTCGCTATTCAGCTCTCGAATGATCTCGATTACAGTCGGATTTTCGCTAGGCGTTCTTATTTCATTTATAACTGCCAAATGCATATACTGAAGTGGACGCCTTTTTTCGATATTAAAGAGGAATCCCCCATTGTTCCTGTGTGGATCTCGTTCCCTAACATTCGTCTTCATTTTTTTAATCAACAAGTTCTGCATGCATTGGGTTTAATTTTTGGTAGACCTTTACAAACGGATCAGGCTACTGCCTCCCGTACTAGACCCTCTGTTGCTCGTATTCTTGTGGAAATCGATATTTCAAAAAACCATCCTAAAGAAATCTGGGTTGGCTCTAAAGCTCTGGGTTATTTTCAAAAAGTGGAATTCGACAATGTGCCGGATTTCTGTTCTCATTGTAAAATGCATGGTCATGCTCAAAAAGATTGTTTTAATTTGCATCCTGAATTAAAAAAATCTAAAGTTATGCCTAATGGGAAGCTTGGATCTGCCGATTCTCAAAAGATATATGTCCCTGTTAGCGAAATTTCTAAGGAAAATCACGAGAATGTTGAGAAATTGGTGGAACCGCAACCTATCATTCATAACTTAGATGATAACGGGTTTATTCCCGATAAGAATATCCTTACTAATGAACCTTACATAGCTGATACTACTAAAGTGCCTACATCCCCTGTTTTAAATGATACTATTGCTAATAAGCTTACTGTTAATGCTAGTGAACCTTCTTTCTTTGTTTCTATTGCTTCTATGTTCAATGAAATTGAAAATGGAGATCTTATTGGTACTAATTTACCTCTTGTTCTTCTCAAAAATCAATCTACCATGTTAAATAATAATGTTGGCGAGGAATGTGAAGATGGGGAATTTATCCCTCCTTCTAAAGATAAATCTCTTACTACTTCTAATATAGACATTGTTGCAGCTGACACTAGTTACATGGGATCCACTGAGTATCTTGATGAAAAATTCAAATATGTTTCGAGAAAAAAAGGTAAACAAACTAAACCTATTTTACCATCTACTCCTAGATCTACTAGAGCTCAAACTTCTTCTAAAAGTTTGCAATGATTAAAGCCCTTTTATGGAATGTCAGAGGCATTGGTGGTAAGAACTCTAAGCTCAGAGTTGGCAATTTATGTAGAGTTCATAATATTCAGCTTCTTGTTTTGATTGAACCTTTTATTAATAGTATCAAAATTGCTTCTACTGCTAAGTCTTTAGGTTTTTCTCATTGTCATGCTAACTGCTCCAACAAAATATGGATTTTTTGGAATAATACTTTATCTTTAAATGTTATTGAAGATTTACCTCAAGTGTGTCATTGCTATATTTCTCTTTTCAATGTTAGCTGTTATGCTTCTTTCGTTTATGTAGCTTGTACTAAAACCAATCGTATCCCTCTTTGGAATCAATTGAAACAATTTGCCTCGATTATTAATTGCACTTGGTGCATTGGAGGTGATTTCAACATTATTTCTAATGTATCCGAGAGAATTGGAGGTAATCCTCCTAATGTAAATGCTATGGATGATTTTAATTCTATGATTTCGGATTGCAGATTAAATGACATCGATTATTTTGGTAGTCCTTTCACTTGGAACAGGGCTAACTTGTGGCAAAGATTAGATAGATTTCTTTTTAATGATGACTGGATTGCTCAATTTTCTTTCACTAACATTGAGCATCTTAGTAGAACTCTTTCTGATCATTCTCCTCTTCTTCTCAACATTAACAAGAATTTAAACCACTATGCTTTTTCTTTTAGATTTCAAAATATGTGGATGTTACATGCTGATTTTTCGAATCTTCTTTCTTCTAATTGGAATGCTCCGGTTTATCCTGATAATAATATTGCTGGTATGTTAAGATTATGGTCTAAACTTTCTAGATTCAAGCAGTGTTTAAAATGGTGGAATAAATGCATTTTCAAAAATTTATTTTCTAATATTAAAGAGGCTGAATCCAATGTTTCTCATTTGGATATGATTTACCAGCATAATTCTACTGCTGAGAACCTGGTGTCGCTTAATCATGCTAAAGATTCTCTTCTTCTTCTTCAGTTTCAAGAAGAATGTTATTGGAACCAAAAATCCAATGCTAAATTCATTGTGGAAGGAGATAGAAACACTAAATTTTTTCATGCATTAGCCAACAAAAAGAAAACCATAAGTCACATTCACAAAATTTTTGATGCTAATGGTGTTGCTATTACCTTTGATGATTCTATTTGTGATTCTGGTGTTGAATATTTTAAAAACATCTTTAATTGTTCTTCTAATTATTTGTATATTACTAACCCGCATGTTATTCCCAAACTTATTAATGATGAGGATAACAATTTGCTTTGTCAAATTCCCTCTGAAGAGGAAATCTTTAAGGTTATCAAGGATCTTAATAGTAATGTTGTTTCTGGCCCGGATGGTTTCACCACCAAATTTTTTCAAAATAACTAGAATATCATTAAGGAGGATGTTATTAATGTTGTGAAGGATTTTTTTTTGGGTAATACTTACCTTAAATTTTTCTCTTCTACTTATATTGTTCTCATTCCTAAAAAAGATGGTCCTAATCATTGGCATGATTTTAGACCTATTAGTTTGTGTACTTTCCTGAATAAGTTAAACTCTAAGATCATTGCTAATAGATTAATTAACATTTTACCCAACATTATTTCTTTGAATCAAACGGGCTATGTTAAAGGTAGAAGTATTTTTGACAATGTTTTATTAGCGCAAGAAATTACTCATGACATAAATGTTAAAGTTAAATGTGGTAATGTGATTTTTAAACTTGATGTCTCTAAAGCCTATGATAATCTGAATTGGAATTTTCTTTACAAAGTTCTCTCTCTTTTTGGTTTTAACAATTGTTTTATCTCTCTTATCAAAAATAGTATTGAAAATTGCTTCTTTTCGGTGATTATTAATGGTAAGCATAATGGTTTTTTCAAATCTTCCAAAGGTTTAAGACAAGGTGATACTATGTCTCCTGCTCTCTTTATTATTTCTATGGAGTATCTTTTTAGAGGCCTTAATGACTTATACTTGAGACATCCGAATTTAAACTTCCGTACCATTAGAGGTTTTCCTATTTCTCATATGAGCTTTGCTGATGATTTCATTTTGTTTACTAATGGTTATATTAACAATGTGTCCTTATTGATTAATTTCCTTATTAATTTCTATAATCAAAGTGGTTTGGCTATTAACAAAGACAAAAGTACTTTTATTGTCAGCAAATCTGTTAATCATAATAGAATGCATGCTATTCAAAGAATTTGCGGATTTCAATCTAAAGCTCTTCCTATTACTTACCTTGGGACTCCTATTTATAAAGGAAAAAAAGGAATTTTCTCTTTGATAACATCTTTTCTAAGATTGAAAAAAAACTTAACAATTGGTCCTATAATTTTCTTTCATATGGTGGTAGACTTATTCTAATAAAATATGTTTTAAATTCTATGCCTATTTATCTTTTCATACTTTACTGCCCTCCAATTCCATCTGTTCTAAATTAGATAAAATTTTTAACAAATTCTTTTGGAGCTCTATTTGTAACAATAAGGGTATTCATTGGTCTACATGGGAGAAGAACTGTGGTGCTCTTTCTGAAGGTGGCTTTGGTTGTAAAACTTTAGCTGATTCTGCTAAAGCTTTCTCTTTTAAATTATGGTTCTCTTTTAGATCTAACTCTAGCTTATGGGCTCGTTTCATGAACAATAAATATTGCCCTAACAGTCACCCTTCCCTTTGCTTTCATAGAAACACTGACTCTTTCGTTTGGAAGAGACTTTGCAATATTAAATGGGAGGCTGATTAGTTTATTCAATGGGGGCTTGGTAAAGGTGATATTTATTTCTGGCAAGATAATTGGCTTGGTTATTCGTCTATTGAAGCTTTACTTAATACGAGGTCTGTTAGCAGTATCAAAGTATCTCATTTTTTTAATAATGACACTTGGGATATTACTAAATTGGTGGAGATGCTGCCCTCTGTTATTGTTAAAAAAAATTTAGATGTTCCTCTTCAAACGCATGTTAAAGATGTTATTTTATTTTCTCTCTCGTCCTCTGGCAATTTTAGATTAAAAGATAGTTGGAATGCTATTGGAGTCAAAAAGGACAAATCCATTTTATACTCTGCTATTTGGCATATCAATTTTCCTCTTTCTTACTCTATTTTACTTTGGCGTTGTATCAAAGGTTACATCCCTGTGGATGCTAGACTTCAAATGAAAGGTTTTTAGCTATCTTCTAAATGCATGTGTTGCTCGGATATTGAGGACATTGATCATCTGTTTGCTTATGGTGTCATTGCTCAAAAAGTTTGGAATTTCTTTAATAATATTGCTAACAAGCCGGTTTGTAATATGCGGGATAATCTTATTTCTGTTATCAAAAATTGGTTACATATTTCTAAAGGTCACATCTTCAACCTCATTCCTATTCTTATTGTTTGGTATATTTGGAAAGCTCGCAATAATGCCAAGCATAATGGTATTAAGATGGATGCCATGATCATCATTTCTAATATTAAGCATAAAATTTCTCAATTGCATTCTCACAAGCTCATTTCTAAGAAAAATTTCAAGAGCTGTTATCATTTGGCTTTGAACTTGGGGCTCAATGTTACTGACATTCATGTTAATTCTGCGGATTTAATGGTCACCTGAATTAAACCTAAACCTCCTTACGTTAAGCTTAATTCTGATGGTTCTATTGGTCCTAATGGTGCCGGTGGTGGTGGTATTATTAGAGAAGTTACTGGCAATGTTATTGCAGCTTACTCTACTCCGATTTCCTGTACCTCTGCTATTAATGCTGAGCTTTATGCTCTTTTCTTTGGTCTGAAAATTTGTGCTAACAAAGGCCTTAATTGTATTTGGATTGAGGTTGATGATCTGCTTTTAATCCAGATTATCAACAACATTGTTCATGGTAATCCGCAAATCTTTTATCTTGTTAGGAAGATTAAAATGCTTCTTTCTACTGTTACTTACTTTATAACTCATATCTACCGTGAAGCTAACACGTGTGCTGATTGGTTAGCTAAAAGAGGTTGCAACATATCCCTTTATGAAGAGTTAAATCCTAATGATTTGCATCCTCTTTTACAAAGTATGATAAATCTTGATAAGACTGGGTTGCCTTACATTAGATATGGTTAATCTCATGTTTATGTTTTTGTCTTATGTTTCTTTCTTCTGCTGGTATGTTCTGTTTCTGATCATTTTGGGGTTCGTTTGCTGGCATTCTCTTTCCTGGAATACTCGTGTTGCTGGTAGTGTCATCCATTTGCCGTTTAATTTTTCTATCCAGTTCAATCTTAAGTTTTTTATTATGATGTATTATATAATGTGCATTGAGATGCAGCTGGGGGCTTTTAAGGTAATGCTGTCTATTTCTATGCCTGGTATTTCTTTTTCGTTATTCTGTAGTTTTACTTTGATCCATTTGAGATTCGTGTGCTGCCAGTCTCTTACCTGGGCTCAGTATGTTGCTGATAGTAATATCCTTATGCCTTTTAATAGCTTCCTTTCTTTCCAGTCGAATCTCAGATTATTTATGAAGAGGTATTCTATGGTGTTTATTGAGATGCAGCTGTTGTTTTTTAAGGATTTGATGTCTATTTGCAAACCTGGTATTTCATCCTCTATCTGTTGCAAACCTTTTCTCTACTTATCCAGCAAGATTTGTATCTTCTTGCTGCTCGGCTTGCATTCTTGTTGCGTATTTCTTTTTACTATTGATCCTTTAATTGGATTTTTTAGAGTTTGTATTGCAGGTTCAAATTTTGCGGAGAACTGGTACGATTTTCAAGTATCAATTTTTTGGGATCTCTTTATTGCTTCCATTTTTGTATCTTCTTTTTTGCAGGAAGTCTGTGCTGAACTACTATCTTCTGAGCTTCCTTTTTTGGGTGCTGCTTAATTACAGCCCCAGTTTCTTTTTTTGCTTATATTGTAATTTTAGATCGAGGAACCACAGGCTCTTAGGTTTCTTTTACTTTTTGATTGTAGCTCTTTCGAGCATTAGTGAGCTAGTGGATCCTTTTAAGGACTTTGTAACCTCTTTTTTGAAATCAACGCGTAGGCCCCATAGCGGGTTTTAACCAAAAAAAAAAATCAGACTATCTTATGTTATTTAATTATTAGTAAAGACATAGGAATTGTAAACAATAACTTAAAATTAAATTATAATTAATCGAAAATATTAAATTCCAATTTAAAGCATGACTTTGCAGTTTTAACGTCATTTTAGAAAGCAAATAGCATCAAGCATTAAGAAGAATTAAAATTAATTTAATATGAGGTGTATTTAAGGGACATTAAATTGCATAAATGAATAAATAAATATTTTATAGGAAGTGATAAATGATAGAATTTGAAGTGTCATATATGAACATTATAGATTAATTTAAAATTCATAGAAGAACGGTTAAGATTTACTATGGGTGGAATCCAAGCTTCTTTTATATAATAGTATAGATAGTATAGATATAAGACTAAAAAATTTAAAGAAAAACAATTTGTCAAATAAATACTAACATTATAATATCCTAACCACTAAAAATTATGATAGAAAACAAAACACTATTAAAATTGAATGCATGTAAGCTTTACATCATAATATTTAGTTAAAATTCCTAGAAACAATTTCACATTTGTTTTTTTTGTTCTCCATTAGGATTTTTTTTATTGCTTGCAGGTATAAACTTATTTTGAAAATTCGTGATTTCCTAAACTCATTTTGTACCAAAATAAAATTGTTATATATGAAATATTTTAAGATTTGTGGAGTTTAAAACTGGACTTGATTTTTTAATGTTTTACTTATTATTATTATTTTTCTTAAAATATTTATTAGGTAATATTCTTCTAAATTTTAAATACATTTTATAAATTTTCATTGATATGCTGTACTTTTTTCTCCGTTATAAAATTTTTTTAATGTTTTGCTGTAACATCTCATTTCCATTGTATACATCATCTCATTTCCACTGTATACATCCACATAAATTCGATACATCATTCTGAAGTAAGCTTAGTAAAAAAAAAATTCCGCCAACACATTTGTATAATTTCATGTTATTTATTTAAATAGCAAAAAAATAAAATAAATAGAAAATTAAGATGAGGTTCGACTTATAAACCTAATAATCAAAATTTTATTTCACAAAAAAAGCATTTTTTTTTAAGGTTTAATAAAAAACATTTATGAATTAAAATATCAACAACCATAGTCAAGGTTGAAATGTAATCATTAACCCTATGGTTTTCTTTAGGTATTGTTGCCGTTTAGTAATTATGGTAGTGGGATTTATTTTGCTATTGTTTATTTTGGATGTTCAATATGTCGTTATATAGTGTGGTGATTAGGTTGTTAGGTATAATTATAATTAAATTAATCTTTGATTATAAATTTTACTATGAAAGTGTTCTTTTTTTGCTAAACTTATTAACAATTTTAATAGTAGATCATGATGTAGGTGTGTAATTCTTTAGGATGGAGGTATTATTTAAATATAATAGTAGTTAATGGTTTGTTAATAGATAATTGGATTTGATTTGTAATGAAATTATGGCATAATTTTCCATAGTTATTAAGATAATGAAGATTTTTGTTTTAGTATAATTATTTTAGCTAATTTTGTGGTGTCCTTCTTACAATTGTTTATTTGTTGGGTCTTTTGGAGACTATGGTATTATAAGATTTATAATTTTTTATTATTTTTTGATACTACACTTACCTGAGTTATTTTCCATCATGTGATCTACCTTTTATATGATATGAATTTTGTATTATTATTAAATAGTTTTTGAAATATATAATTCAATAAAATAAAGATGTGATTTATTTTCTCCTGAATGTACATTTTGGAATGGAAATCATTTTTCTTTGGTTGAAGTTTTATAAAACATTTATTCTCTTGTTGCTATGTTTTTAAATTATGTTTGATACGCCCTCAAAAAATTATCTTGATCGGGCACGAATCTCGATGCAAAATCAAGTTGGAAACTTTCAAAATTAAAATTGGAACCATCCGAACTCCGATTTAAGAAAACTTATATCCGAACTGAACGTCTCAGAAATACGAACCCAACAACACCAAATTCGACTCAATCCGAGCCCAAATGGGTCCAAATCAAGGGTCTGAAGCATTATTGGAGGGTTTGAACCACAATTTGGGTTACCAAACAATTTCCAAACATGATGTTCTTATGGTCGAATCGAGCGGCTCGACGAGACAAATCCAACGAGCCCAATATCACTGAATTCTGACATCACTAAGAAATTCAAATGTCCATAAAACGGTCCATGATCAAGGGATTCAACATCGGACGTCCATCCAACCACTCCCCATTTATCCTTGATCTCTCACCTATTTACGGGTCATGCCACTCCATAAATCTATAAATAGACCTCTCATTCCTCTTTAAAAAGGGGACCGAAGGAAGAAGAGAAGAAGGAAGAAGGTCCTCCTCGACCACTACCGGACTTCCGCCAGACCACCACTTGAGGCCCTCACCTCCACCGGACCACCTCCTGACGTCATTGCTTCGTTGTACCAACACCTAAGGCCAGAACTTCTGTCGGACCACCACTTGATGCCCTCACCTCCGCCGAACCACCGCCTAACGTCGTTGCTCTGCCAGATCACCACCTAAGGCCAAACTTCTACCGGACCACCACTTAAGGCCCGGACTTCTATCAGACCACCACTAGAGGCCCTCACCTTTGCTAGACCACTGCCTGATGCCGTTGCTTTGTTGGACCACCATTTAAGGCCCCTACTTCTGCCGGACCACCACTTGAAGCCCTCACCTCTTCCGGACCACCGTCTGACGTCGTTGCTCCGCCAGACCACCACTTAAGGCCCTGAGCTCTGTCAGACCACCACTTGAGACCCTCACCTCTGCCGGACAATGCACTGCATGACGTCATTGCTCCTCTGGACCACCACTTGAGGCCCTGAGCTCCGTCGGACCACCGTCTGATGTTGTTGCTTCGCCGAACCACCACCCGAGGCCTGGACTTTCGTCAGACCACCATCTGAGGCCCAAAATTCCACCGGACCACTACCTGACGCCCAGACTTCTACCAGAACATCACCTAAGGCCCAGACTTCTTCTGGACTACCATCTAAGGCCCTGAGCTCCGCCGGATCACTACTTGAGGCCCTGGGTTCTGCCGGACCACCACTTGAGGCCCGGACTTCTCCCAGACCACTACGTAATGCCGAACTTTTGCAAAACAACCACATGAGGCTTGGACTTCTGTCGAACCACCACCTCAGGAATGAACTCCTGTCGGACCACCACTTGAGGCCCAGACTTATCCTAGACCACCACATGACGCCCAGACTTCTACCAGACCACCACCTGAGGCCTAAACTTCTGTCGGACCACCACCTAAGGCCCGAACTTCTTTTAGACCACCATCTGATGGCTGGAGTTCTACCAAAGTATCGCCCTACTACAACGATCTTTCTGACCCCAGTCTCCTGTCGACTACAGTCCTTCCGACCTCCGTCGCCTACTATGGTCCTTCCAAGCTCCATCACCAGATAGTGGTCTTTTGAACCCCTGTCTCCTACCAATTACTATAGTCTTTCAGACCCCTATATCCTACCGACTACGATCCTTCTGACCTCCGTCGTCTATTATGGTCCTTCCGACCTACATCACCAGATAACGATCTTTCGGACCCCTGTCTCCTGCAGACTATGGTCCTTCTGACCTCCATCACCTACTATGGTCCTTCCGACCTCCATCACCAGACAATGGTCTTTCTGACCCCGATCTCCTGCCAACTATGGTCTTTCTGACTTCTATCTTATCAAATATGATCCTGCTGACAAAACAAACATGTGTATGTTGATTATTATAACTCCCACCATGTAATGCGCTCTATATGACATACATTTGTAACATCAAGTCAAGGCTTTCTCCCTAAGAAGGGCCTCATTTGTAATCGACTGCAAATACTAGTGGATTCATTCAAACTGGACCAGACCCTATGGTTTTTCCCCCTTTTTAGGGGTTTTCACGTAAAAACTCTGGTGTCTCTTATAAACGATACACCCTCTCTCTTATCTGCTTGTGTGTTGGATCTTCGTACAATGCTAAGACGCTAAACTTTATATTTCTCTACCGCCGTGAATACTCAATGATGCAATAATGTTCATTCCTCAAATCACCTGAATATCACTTTCATCCAACTCTAAAAAATTACTTTTAGGTTCCTAAAGATATAAGAGTTGGATGAAAGTGATATTCATGTGGTTTTTTAGAGATATCTGAAGTTTTGTGTATGATTGAAGTATTAAATTGACCATTAATTCTATTGCACTTAAGAATATGTCATTTGTTGCATGTAATATAGTATTTGTAATATCGTTTGTGTTATTATATTTTCATGAATTTTTGTGCATTATGATGTTAATGTCAAAAACAATTTAAACATTTGTAACATGTTGAATATTAGGTAGATAAGTAGAAATAAAATTACTATGTGAGATGCTTTTTTAGGAATAATTATAACATAAATTATTTGATTAAGTAATGAAAAAGTTAGATTAACTTTTTGGCCAAATAAGGGACTTAGTTTTAAAATGAACACCAAATCTGTATCAACAAATCTTTTATTATGTAAACCATTAGTTTTTTATCAATTTTTTTTATAAACAAAATAATTTTAGAATTTTTTAAAAAATTTATCGTAGAAATAATGACAATGATATAATTACTAAGCTTTCAATCATACCATCACTTCCTTTTCCATTATCATTTAATTCTCTAGTTGCAATGAAATGAATGAGAAATGATAATTCATAAAATTAACTAATAGTTAATGTAATTTATTTATTAGTTATAGTTTAATTCAAAATGTTAATAGTTATAGTAATATAATTAATAATTATAATAATTTAAAGTTATTTGTTTATTTTTTAAAATAATGATAATATAATATAAATATTTTTAATATGAATTTATTTTAAATTTTTATGCTTTTAATGCACATATAATAAAACTAGTCTCATAAGTGGATGAGCGTGAATCAAAATCATCAAAGTTGTTGTACCCATTGTAAGATTGGAAGCTCTCGCTTACGGATGAGTATATATATATGTGTGTGTGAGAGAGAGAGAGAGCTTGTGCTTGGAAGGAAGATTAGGAAGATGACAAGGATGGATTGAAAGAAGATATGTAATGCAGCAAGCATGCGAGCTATGAGAAGGAAATTGGGAAGGAAGAGCACCCGCCACCTACAGCTTTGGAATTGAAAACATATCAACTCATTTCTACTCTTTTTCAAGATCTATCTTATACAGTTTGATATCCTTCTCAGTGCAGTTTTTTAGGATAATTAATAAGAAAGATCTGAAAGATGTCTTAAAAACTAAACAAAATATGATTGCAACTATTTCAAATTGATCGTTGAAATTGATGATGTAGCATTTGAGATTGACCGTGCTAGAAGTCTAGGTGTTTAAGAGAAATTATTCTGTGCGGACACCAGCCGGTCCAGAGACCAAACAGAATATGTCACATCACCTGGTACACAGCGGTACTGGAAATTGGTACCAAGCAAAAAAAATTGATGTGGGACATTCTGGTTGGTCTCCGGACACCGTCAGGAGTCCGCACATAATTTTTTTTCATGTTTAAGAGGCTTTGCAATTAGATGATATAGAGCACCATAACAATGGTACAATATTGCAGCAGCATTATATTGCATCAGGTTCTCATACTACAAATAAATTGCTATTTACAGCACAGATCTTTTCTAAGTGAAGATAAGCCTCGATTCAAACAAAATAATGCATACTTATGCTAAAACAACTACGTACAATATCTTCCATGCTTATAACTCATCCGATGTTTCTCAAGAGCAAAAACAGTTCTACGACAAGTAGTCAAACACAAAAACTACATTAATAATAATAAGGTTGAGAAGTACATAAATAAGCACAATTGATCCTCTTTCTAATAAGATCTTTCAAAACAAACATTAAACATATATAGCATTATGGCTATGTTTACAATCATGATTACTATCTAATTAACCCTATCCTCGAAGATTAGCAGACATCAAATGCTGAGTTTGAAGCTTTTCATCGTTCCATTTGAAATTATTGCAATCATGTTCAGATTAGTTTCATGGACATCCATGAAATTTTCTTTTACAATTCTCTCCTTTTGTAACAAGTGAATAGAACACATTGTAAACTTCTTCTACAAGTAATATGATGATCTTGAATGCCCACTAATATTGATGAGTGGTATGAATTCATTCTTCATAATATTATCTGTCAAAAAATGGTGAAATTAGCATTTTTAACTAAGGCTTCACCTGTGATGGCTATTTTATTGCTTTTTAAAGCAGTTTTTTAGTAAATAATTTAAAATTTTGTATTATAAAGCAGCTTTTAGAAGCAGTAAAAAAAAATTGTCCCAAACAAAA
Organism: Dendrobium catenatum; assembly: GCF_001605985.2. Lineage (NCBI taxonomy): Eukaryota > Viridiplantae > Streptophyta > Magnoliopsida > Asparagales > Orchidaceae > Dendrobium > Dendrobium catenatum. Next base: position 1,866,244 of record NW_021320079.1, read on the forward strand.
TATAAGTCTTCATTTGAAATGGCTTTTGATTCTTAAAGAAGCTTTTTAGTACAAAAATTTTAATTTTATTTTGATAAATATGATAAAAATATTATTCCCTGCAATTTTTTTTATATTTTTATTTTGATCTTTTAATTTCTAGAACATTCTATATGCTTACTTTATATGCATGAAAATTTTCCAAAAAAAAAAAAAAAAAAACTTTACATGCAAATGAAATTATTATCTGCATTAAGTATAAGGGTAATTTAAAAAGCTTTTGTTGGTGTAATTATCTCTCATTTTTAAGATCATCATTTTTAGAATAATTTTTATATAAAGGGCGTTATTGTAATTTTTCGATCAAGTTAAAATTCACACAAAACAGTCATTATTTTGTAGTTCGTCTAGGTATGGAATATAATTTTCAAAATGCCCTTAATTTCAATGCTAATCATTCAGGACTTAAATTTTGATAAAAAAATTTAAATCTCATAAATCTAAAAATATTTTAGGTGACATTTATAACCTTAAACTTTAAGTAAAAACCATTGATCCTCTTAAACTACTTTCTAATGGTGATAAATTCAATAATAACAAATGACCCTAAAAAGTCAATATTTTATAAAGCTTATCACCATTATCATTTTCAAAAGATCTCCGACGAACAAAATATGTCACATGTTCTTTAACTGAGTGATTTTATAGTTAAATGATATACCACTAAATAATAGTTATGATTGAGGTCCTCTAAATGAAGATTTCACTCTAAAATCACATTATTGAACTATAGTCACACCCATAGCTTATATGTAGGGCTATAAAAATCTAATCACGGGTCGGGTTCGGGTTGAACTCGAAATTGACCCGGCAATATTCAATCTGACACGAACTCAAACTATTTTTGCAAATGGATTAATTTTTTTGAACCCAAACCCGACCCGCTTCAACTCCATTCGCACACTAAGCTCAAGCAGCCAGCAGTAGCAAACGGCTGCAGCAACTGGCAAGGGCAACAACACGCGAGCTCCTCCTTTCGTCATTGTTACTTCTGATCACGGGCAGAACTCTCGAAGCCAATTAGCCGTTGTTAGTTGTTACTTCCGATCTCGGCGCGTGGCAGTGGCGACAGTGGCAAGCCGGCAAGGTTGTGACACCGGCAGCGGCTTTCAGACGAACAACGTATAAGACCCAAGTTAGCATACACGACAAACGAAGTGACGTTTGATGAACATGATAGACAAAATGGACGCTACCCGGGTTAGATGAACGCAACATAATTTGTTCCAGGTCAACCCAGATTGTTTCATGGTTTTTCGGTCAACCCGAACCCGACCCAATTTTACAAACTGGTTGAAATCTCTAGCCCAAGCCTGAAATTTTTGTCCGGGTTCGAGACGGATTTCCGAGTCGTGTCAAATATTGACACCCCTAGTTATATATTCCAAATGGTTTCAAATCCCTATAATGGTAAATCATTGGATACACTTGATGTCTTGATATGATAGTCTTTTGTCAATTACGGTCTACTTACAATTATCACCTTATATAAACATTAACTCCAAATCTACAAGTTTCATTGAACAACGAAACACATGACTGTCAACAATTATCCTTCTATTATATTTGGTCGATAATCTCTTTACTAATTAAGTAGACTATAGACAGTCTATAGTTCATAGTGACTTACTCTTATTAGAAATGTGAAACCATATTATAAAGCCATCATAGAATGAGGATGATCATTGGGTTATGTCTTAACAATAATTTAATTTGATCTCTAAAAATTTCATTGGAAATCTTAAACTCTCTCAATAGGCCCAAACATGAATTTTTTTTTTATTGGGAACGGGGTATCGGCCCGCTGCCACGTCAGCTTGTGACGCGCTTGGCGATGTCCACTAATCCCTCAACGAGTCTACCAACAATAAACCCCACAGGTGTAGGACCTACAGTTTTTTTAATCTCATATTTATGTTATAGGACTCTTTCAACTTTTACCACAAAATCCGCTATGTATAGTTTATTTCAACCATATTATATCAATGTCTTCTTCAATCGTGTAGAAGATCATTATTAGTAATTAAGAATAAATATCAGTGGAATCATTTTAGGTAGATCAAATTTTATAGTTTTATCTTTTTTATAATAAAAAAATTTAGATAAAACTTTTAAATTCTATAATGATTTTCTTTTACTTATATACATGTGCTAAATTTTTATGTTATATTAAAATATTAAATTCTTTTCAACATCACAAATTATATATATACTAGTAAAATGCACGTGCATCATGCATGTGCTGTGAATAAAATTTCAAAAAATAAAAAAGAGTAACCCAATTTAGGCTTCGTTTGGGACGGTTTTTTTATTGTTTTTTAAAACGGAGTTGTAGTACAAATTTTTTAATTTTTGTACTAAAACTCTGTTTTTAAAAGCAACAAAAAAGCCGTCCCAAACGAAGCCTTAGTCTATAATATTTAACATGCTATAATTATTATAGATAATTATAGCTATGCAATAATTTTATTCCCGTGCAATTATACCAGATCAGCATTAATTCACTCCTGAGCATTTTATTGGCTAATATAATTGCATGTGCACTAAATATACGAGAATAAAATTCAAAAAATAAAAAGAAATATTATCAAATATAATATTATAGTTATTTAATTACATGAATAAGTAAATTTATTGATATTACTTGCATAAATTTTATTTTAAACTCATAAATTATGGCACGTGCCCCCCCCCTGCCTATGACACCAAATTCAACTTGATCCGAGCCCGAATGAGCCCAAATCAAGCACCCGAAATGCTATTAGAAAGCGCGTACCACAAGTTGAGTTACCAAACGGTCTCCGATTTTAACGAGCTTATAGTCGAATTGAATGGCTCGACAAGACGAATCCAACGAGCCCAAGATCATCGAATTCTGACATCACTAAGGCCTTCAAATGTCTGACGAACGGTGCACGATCAAGGGATTCAATATCAGTCGTCCATTCTACCACTCCTTATATATTTTAAGTTATATTAATTAAGCTAATTATATTAATATTTAATTATTAATTATATCACTAATTATTCAATTAACTTAAATTAGACAATTAATTTATGCACTAATTATACTATTAATTATTTGATTAATTTACTTAACTATTAGTATTTTAAATTATATTAATTAAGTTAATCAATAATAACTATAGAGCCGTCTAGGGTTTGCCTTTCATCTTCTTTGTCGTTGTCGTCGTTGATAATAACTATAGACTATAGAGGCGTCTAGGGCTTGCCTTTCATCTTCTCTTGTCGTCGTTGCTGTTCGGCTTCGTTCCATCGTGTCGCTTCTTCATTCGTGGTTGTTCGACTTCGCTCCTTCGACGACTTTCCCTTGCTGTCAGATCGGAATTTACGACATTTTTATCGGAAGCAACAACCGGAGCTCGCTGGCTGTGAAGGTAACTTTCTCCCTTTCGCGCGCTTCTTCCGCCAAATCCCACAAATCCGCCGAACCGAGGGATTTAATAAATCCGGGATTTAAACCGTAAATCCTTAAATCCGGGATTTACCCTTCGCCGGGAGTTCGTCGGCAATCGATACTGATCAAAATTTCTCACTCACTATGCAGATGTCGGATCTTGCTGCTTCGGGAATGTTTCTGCCCTCGCAAACCGTAGGCAGCGTCCTTTGCTGCATCTGCGGTGTCTCCATGCCGCCGAATCCTGCGAATATGTGCGTCCGCTGCCTTCGTTCCCGGGTAGACATCACCGAAGGCCTCCCACGCCACGCTTCGCTCGTCTACTGCCCGGAGTGCCGCAGCTACCTGCAACCGCCGCGCACCTGGATTCGAGCTGATCTGGAATCAAAGGAGCTCCTCACCTTCTGCCTGCGCCGCCTCAAGCCTCTCACCCGCCATGTTCGCATCGTCAACGCTGAGTTCGTGTGGACCGAGCCACACTCCAAGCGCATTAAGCTCCGCCTCCGTGTCCAGAGAGAGGCCCTCAATGGCGCCATTCTAGAACAATCTCATCTTATTGAATTCACTCAGCACGATAACCTCTGCGAGTCATGTTCCCGCTTCCAAGCCAATCCCGACCAGTGGGTTGCCGCAGTTCAGCTTCGTCAGCATGTCTCCCACCGTCGCACCTTCTTCCATCTAGAGCAACTCATTCTTCGTCATGGTGCAGCAGCGCGGACTCTCCGCATCAAAGAGGCTGATCGAGGTGTTGATTTCTTCTTTGGAAATCGTAGTCATGCCATCAAGTTTGTTGATTTTATCTCTGGCTCTGTTCCTGTTCAGTCAAGGTCAGATAAGCAGCTAGTATCGCATGATCCCAAGAGCAACACATACAACTACAAGCACACATTCTCTGTTGAGATATGCCCCATTTGCAGGGAAGATTTGATCTGCCTCCCGCCCAAGGTTGCAAACACTCTTGGTAACCTTGGTCCACTTGTACTCTGCACAAAGGTGAGTAATAGCATTGCCCTATTGGACCCATTCACCCTAAGAAGTGCTTACCTTGATGCAAAGCAATATTGGGGGTCGCCTTTTAAGGCCTTGCTCTCAAGTCGGCAGCTTGTTGAGTATATCATTTTGGATGTAGAGATGGAATCCTCAGAGATTTCTGTTGGAGGATCGAAGTATGCATTGGCCTATGCGCAGGTGGCAAGGGTTTCTGATTTTGGGAAGAATGATAATATATTCACTGTGAGGACACATCTTGGGCATCTTTTGAACCCAGGTGGCTATGCACTTGGATATGATCTTTATGGAGCCAATATTAATGACTTCGAGGTTGATAAGTATAAAGGCCTTGATTTACCTCATGCAATTCTTGTAAAGAAGAGCTATGAAGAGAAGCGGCAAAAGAGGCGTGGAAAGGGTCGTTCTTGGAAGCTGAAGAGCTTGAACATGGAGATTGACAACACCAACGGGAAAATGGATGAGGAGAAGAGGGCCAATGATTATGAGGAGTTCTTGAGGGACATAGAGGAGAACCCAGAATTGAGGTTTAACATGTCGCTTTATCACAACAATGATTATCAGCCATCAGAAATAGCATCTACTGTTGGTGGAGATGAGCTTCCTTCTGTGCCATTAGATGAGTTGATTGCTGAACTTGCAATCAGTGATGAAGAAGAGAGCAATTGCGGTAGCATGGCTGAGTAACTTGTTTTTGCATCTTAAAGTCTTAACCTTAGTCCCTGTAGTAAGTTTTAATCATTTTTGTTTGGTGTGATAATTGTTTGCTGGAAAAATTGAAACTTGGTTGTTATCTGTTGAATTTCTCGCAAAGTTTAGTTTATATTTCTAGTTATAGTTTTTTGTTATGTGATTACAATGTTTTCAATTTATCTAAAGTTTTTTAAGTTGCCTTTAAGTACATAAGTTTGTTATACGGGAGAAATGGAGATGCTAAATACTTTATTATCATGAGCTATATATATAAATATATTAGTGTTATTACACGTGCATTTATAAAATCTTAAAAATAAAAATTCACATTATAAAAATTTAATTATATTTTCTTCGATAAAAAGATAAAATTATTAATTTTATGTAGCAAAAAACTTGAGAAGTATCTAATTGGACAAGACATGAAGGAATGTACCATATATTTCGGACATCTAATATAAGAACTGATAGGGTGACCGTATGTAAGAGTTCTTGCTACATATAAAGTAGTTAGACTTCCTAGCAAGTATAGCTTCCTAATTCTGACAATTACAGTAACATACATAAAATTCATATGATATATAAGTTTGCATACATAACAATGAAGGAAAAAAGCTATTTTTCCTTCACCATATGGGGATGTGTTCCTTCACCATATGGGGATGTGAATAAACAAACCTTGGCATGATAGGAAGGACATTTAATAATAGTTTAAAACTGCAAGAAAATACATGAAGAAAAAAAATGTTCACACAATCACGTGTATTACAAGCAAAAAACCATCTGTTACTGTGAATCCACAATATAGCTGTAATATTAGTTGGACATTACTCTAGCAAAATTTAACTACAGAAGTCCTAAAAAGAGCACTAAATTTGAAGCATTAAAAAAAAACCAATAAATCTACCAAATATGATATTTAGTATAAGCCAGTCATAAAGAGTTGTATCAATATTCTCTTGATAAAATACAAAAGCATATCAAAAACTCTTTTTGTATATTTTTTTGCATGGAAGCATACTGTGATGTAGAAACATACAGAAAAACAGAAAAAATCTTTAGCAAATCTAGTTCAATTTATGAGCAATAGATAACCAAATAGTAACAACATATTAACTATATCTTCCATAAATTGTAATTGTAACTCTAAAATCATCATTATTACAAGAAAATTTAAAAGTAATAAAAAAATAATAGCTCTGTTGTATTAATACTTGAGCTAGGTAGGACAAGAAAAATAAGTCTAAACAACATCCTTCTCATAGTTAAGGCAATAAAAAAATACATAAGCCTTAACTGTGATTACAAGTTTTCTTCAAATGCAAATTCTTCTATTTCACATTGACAAGTGGTATTAAGGAGTCCATTGTTTATCAAATTAGATCTCGCGGTCAAAAGAATTTGGCCTGAATAAGGTTCACAGTTGACTTCCCTATCTCTCACTATCATCAGCAATAATGGCAACTATATCCCAGCTGTTCAGGTCAGTTTCATAAATTCTTATTTGTCAATATTTACTGCTAAGTTTTGCATATGGTGTTAGTCCTACTATAACAACGTCAATTTTTTGCTCTATAAAACTTTGCTGACTATTCCTATCAAAGGGCTGCATGTGGTAGCAATTCAAATAAACTGTTTTACCTACATAGATTCTTGTCATTGGAAACACACAACAAATAATTCTTGTAAATATCAAAAATTTTCACACAAAAAACAAAAAATCCTGCAAAACAAAATGAAAGCAATCATGTATTGGAAATACAGAAAATAAAAATGTAACAATTGGCAAATTTTTCATTTGTAGTAGCCATGCAATTTAATTAATACTTTAATGAAAGATGAAATGGAAGCCCAAATGACTAACCCTATATGACTTAGCTCCATGGTCAAGTCACTTGTCTCCATACAACATAATTAGGTAAAAACAAGAAAAAAAAAATCACAAATAAATGTCTACAGAAAACATATTTCAAAGGTAAAACTAAAAACTACCAGAAAGGTTGGAATCGCTAAGAAGAAAACAAGAAGGCGAAAATAACAACCTGTTAACATAGTCAAAACTGCTCAACGACACATAAACAGGGGAATATACCTAAGAAAATGAATTTTTTTTCTTTCATTATTTTCATAGAAATTAGCAATATTTTTTTATATGCAGCAAGCATGCCCGTTGTTCGTAAACAAACTGGACATCATCAAAGACAAAATTATAGGCACAATCTTTAATTGAGCAAGATATATAAAGGTGATGTGGGGGGCTTGGAGCTTCAATGTTTACAAAATCTTTTAGAAAAGGATTTCTTGCATTAAAGATAGAAATTAGTATGATAAGAATTGGTCAATATCCTCATCCATAGTTTTAAGATATCTTTGGATATATAAACTGCAGGTTTTATTGCACTTACACAATGATGTTAGATATAATTGTTGTATGCATGGTAGTTGACAACTAATATTTTTGTATAGGGCTACAGGCAGAATTTTTCATGCATGAATTATAAATTTCTTGAGGTATACGCCCAATTATTTGTTCTTATTTGTCTGCGTGGTGATAATTTGAGATCAGTTTTGTGATCGTGATCGAGTGTAATTATAAAAGTCTGATAAGTGTGTCAACTATATCCTAGATTCATATTTCTTATCATAAACTTTTATATTGACTTTTGACAATTGATTGTGGCCAATCTATTGAGAAAGAATGGATCCCAGGCTCCATGCAATAATTATGTGATACGTAGGATTATATGATGCACATCAAACCATATTACGACGATTGAGTACACCAAACCAGGATGGAAACAAGTTAAATTTTAATCCAACAATATTCAATCAACAAGCCATTAGAGCTTCCTATGTTAGGCATTTACGATGGAAGAAAGAACCATTTTCGACAATACTTAAATCAACAAGGCATTAGAACCTCATGAGCAATTTTCTTTGTTAGGCATTTAAAATGAAAGAAAGAAAATTTTCCAACAATAAAGAATTAAGAATCAATAATGAAACTAAGAACTTACAACCAAAACAAAATGACAAACGATATAAAAAGCAATAGAAAACACAAAATATAAACTTATAAGAAGACCAACACAAATGGCCACTTCCAATCAAGCAAATAAAAACATAAAAAGTACTATAAGAGCAACAACTTACCATGCAAGCAATAGTGAATTGAGTAAATGAGAAAGATTAGCAATTAGCAATAACCAATCATAAGTCATTAAAATTAAATTAAATTAAGGTACACAAGAAAAAAATATTAGAAAAATCTTTCATAGATGAGTGGACCTATAGTAAAATATAAGAAACCATAGCAACAAAATTAAAAAAAGTTGAGGCAAAACATAGGATTTTTATCTGTAGCCCACTCATCAAGGTTTTGCCACTTTATGCAATTTTTTTTCCCTTTTCATAAAGAAAGATTGCAAGATTTTTCCTATGTGCATAAAAATTATAATGAAGATAGAGGCCCTCAAACTTTACAGAGCTGGAGTAGTATATTTTTTATAAGAATATTGGCTATTATCAAAAGAGAGAGATTATTATCTAGTTTATAAGAATAGCAGCTCTCATCCTCAAACATTTTATATCATTCATGAACTTTTTTGAATGATTGAGATTTGCAATTCATCATCACTTCCAAGTTCCCAATATCAAATTTTATTAGTTGAAATCCACTTTAAATCTCAATAATTTCAAAAACTAGTTGACCGATACAAGATATGGAAAAGAATGTTTGCAATTAATACCCATAAATTCGCATCTATACTACTATTATAAAAGGGGCTTGAGTTTACTTCCCTAGCAAATATTGGCCATCCATTTTATTCCTTCTTAAATTATCTTGGCCATCTATTATATTATAAATAATTAATAATTTAAAAAATAATACTTATATAATTTAATGCTCTTTATGTTGAGCTCATTCTAAACTATATGTTTATTAATTTATTCGTTTCCTTAACTAATAGCGGCTCTTCGTAAATTTGAGCCCTCTGTCTCCGTTAACCAAATTCAGCTTCGGATATCAGCATATGGCTTAAATCCAACATCCTTCGTATTCCCACCGCAACCCTTCATATTCCCACCGCAACCCTTCGTATTCATCGCTTTGTTCATCTAATTCCTCTGTTTCGCATTCCACGCTCTTAGCACATCTTCTCGGCCTGCCCTCTTCGCTAAAACCCCGCCTTCTTCTCCTCATCCTTCACCTTCTTCTCCTACTGTCGGATTGAAAGTTGCTCGGGCTTTGCCAATTGGAGAGCAAACTCGCGTGCGAACCCAACTGGCTTCCCTTCACTAAAACTGTGAGCTTCACATTCTCCCTCCTTCGTCTTCTTCTTTCCAGGCTATTTTTTTAGATTAAGTAATGTAAATAGAACTATTCACCACTTATGTATTATTAAATATTTTCTGAGAATATTTTTTTTTCTTCAAATGTATCGCAAAGCATAGGTTTTCTTTTGTTTCTTCCATACAAACAAAATAAGTTGGTAAGTGCAGTGAAGGTTTGGTGAATAATTCTGTCCGTCTCCTTTTCTTTTTTATTGAATTTTGGCTTTTTCTTGTTCAGATAACATTAGATGGAGACAAAATGAGTTTACAACTTTATATTTGTGATTTTCATTTTGGCTTTATAACCATACTGGTGCTGAAAGTATGTGTGTTTTTGGAGCTTTCTTACCTGTCGAAGCAGATTAGACGTTATCTATAACATATCTATCACATGGAATGATTCCAAAAGCAAGGCCTTACAACATCAATACTAAGAGTCTGCTATCAAGCATTATCATGGTTCTTTTGGAAACATGTGCGATTCTTAAGAAAGATAAACTGGCACTAAACTATTTGCATGTGCATTGTCTGGTAAGTGTCGTTGATTAATTGAATGCCAGCATGTTTATGCACTTTTTCCTTCTTTCAGTTTTCTTACAGTTATCCTGCTTCTACTTGCTTGATCTGAAACTTACAATCCTTCAGATTTTGAGGGAGTGCTTCCTCTTGTTGGTTGATTTGGGACTTTTGCAATCCTTCAGTTTTTTTAGAGATATTATGTTGTTTTCATTCTGCTGAAGCTTCCTGTCAAGGATGAATGACATTGCTTCCATGCCTCTCTTTAGCGATCAGTTAATTAAATTCTAATGTTCTTTCATCTAGAAGGCCCTCCCTCCTTATATAGATTCCTTAAATAATTAGGTTTTTAATTGTTTAATTAACTGAATGCTTGTATTAATTTTAAATATAGTTTTAATTATACATTTTATAAGACTTGCATGGATTATAATATATTCCAGTAGAGACAATTTTATATAGATCTTTTAATTTCATATATCAATGATTATAAAGTTTTATATTGTAATTATTCTCCATAAAATATACTTGGTTTCCTACTCTTTGTCTGCATATTTTAGATAATTATTCCCTTTCTAATTCCTTGTGATTTTAATTATGTTTGTAACTCATTTCTATTGATGCAAAATCAAATAAACCTTATATGAGGAAGGTTTAATTTATGGGTAACTCCAAAATGGTGATTGTTTTTTAATCTATTTTTCCATCAACTCTTAGATATGGCTACTTCTATCCTTTGAGACTTTACAATCCAATGCATTCTTCCCTATATAAGCATGAGGGTATTCAAAGCTTGTATGTTTTTTGTAATTGTATTAAGAAATCTTTCTCTCTCCATCCTTGGATCTTGGATGTTCATACATGTTCTTATTTCTTGCATTTCATTAAGAAGGATATATTTTTATCTTTAAATAACATACAATTCATGCATGTTTGGATTATATGGCCTTTATTTTAGCTCTAAAAGGAGCTGGCTATGCAGTTTCTAAGTTTTTGAATAGCCTACATTATGGTTTTTAGGATATCTCTCCATCACTTTAATCAATTATGTCAATTCTTTTTACCATCTTATATCCCACGTCCAATGAAAGTAGTATATTAGGTTAATTTTTTCTAGGATCTATTTATTTATAGGATTGTTGATGCTATCTTATTCAATGCCTTTTATAACCTCTAAAAGTATAGCTCATTTATTTTTCATGAATTACTTTGGTTTTAACTAATTTGTATAAATGATCATTCTAGAAACTAGACTTAGATTTTTTATCTTAAGAAAAATAGTACAACGTTAAATAAACCAATATAAATTTTTAGATATGATCTTAAGTCATGCATAAGTGTTGCACTCACTTTCTTTCTCTTATCAGCTCACATTAATCCTCTTCATTAGTGTGAAACATTCTTATTTATAGTAATTGTGTAAATTTATTAAACTTTAATAACATGAGTTAACTTGATTTACATGCTATTAAGCCTTGTTAATATATAGCCCATTTTGGTGTAATAATAGCATTTTAATACTCAATAACTTAATTCCTTGGCTTCTCCTTATAAACTACTTTGAAACTCCTACCCTATTGACTTCTGTAACATGCTATCCTATTAAGTTAATGGTTGCTCCTTAAGCAGTGTTCCCTGTTTGAGCTAAAAGAGTAAATGCAAATAGAGGATTTAAAGCCTAACGATGTATGCAGCGAAATAGGACTGTTGTAATATTGCATGCACCTAATAAGGGATTTGGTTATGAATTACGTCAGGTTCAAGCTATAAAATGAAAATGGGAATTAAGATGAGGTTCAAGCCAGAAACCTATCAACCAAAAGTTCATTTTAGAAGAAAGAATTGCATTGTGAAAGTTAATATAGATCGTTCATGAATAAACTCACTAGTTTTAATATGAACTTCAGCCCAACATACACTGCCAATGTTTGAGAAGGTACTCCTTAACTTATGGTCTTTCTCAGGACACCACAATCCTTTCTTACACTTCATCTTTTGCCTTCACAGTTTTTTAAATGGAAAATAGAAATAATTTATGAAAAGACTAATTTTATCTTGATTTAAAGAATCAAATAATAAAATTGGTATTTTGAAATAGTGATAAATAAATTATTATAATTTATGGTATAATAAATAAAATTCTTTATATATATATATATATATATATATATAATTATTTAACTGAGCTAAACATGCTTGGTTTAAGAGGCACTCGAGCAGATACCATGTTTTTATATGGAAAGCATTCATAAATGGATTCAAAATTGCTATAAATTTGTGTAGAAGAGGATTAATTTTTTCTGTTCTTTATATATTAAAGGAGAATAGTGCTTTTAACTGCACTTATTCCATGTAGCTAATTAAAAACATTCTTCTGGATGAAGATTTTTTTTCTTTTTTTCTATATGCCACTCTTATCTAGGTCTTACATCACATTGAAGATTGTCACAATAATTTTCAAATATTTATTACAAATTCCCATTGATGTTATATTGTTGTTTTTTTTTTTTTTTACTTTGTTCTATATTTTTTCTTAAAATAAGTTTTATAATATGTTTTGCAGAAACATCTCATATCCAATATATACTTTTGCTGCATTTTGATATACACATCCTCTTCATTCTGAAGTAAGTTGAATCAAAATTATTTTTTCTCTAGCAAATTAGTATAATTTCTTGTCATTTATTCTTCATTTTATAATAGTAAAAATAGTCGATAACCAATGTTTAAATAGTCTAATCTAATTTATAAGAGCTAAATTTATAGATAATGTCTTATGTTATTTCTTTATTCTTATAAATCTTATAATTCATAAAGGGATCAATATTTATCTAGAAGTTAAATTTAACTTAATAGGATATAGTAAATCTTATCAATCCAGATTAAGTAAATAGTGAGGCTTAAAAGTTGAAATTTTTTTAGTATGATAGTTTCTAAGGCGTTCCCTAGAAACGACGTGCTGTATGGACTGAGTACAACGAGAAGTGTGCAAGGGCTACTGCATCGACGCTCAGGTGCAGTGTTAAATTGGCAAGGGTTCCCGCATCAAGGACAAATGTGGGCAAAGAAGTCTTCTCGGCAAAGAATTATGACTTCTAGTGTAGGCCAAACTACTTTTTTCTGATTTTTTTTTTCGCTTTTGTTGCAGTTGATTGAGCTTGTCATTATTCTATGATTTATTTTAATTGTGAAATTGGTTTTCATGTATTGATTAATTATATTATTTACGCTTATGTGCTCTTTTTCTTTTTTCCACTAAGAAAATGCTAAGCTTTTTCTCTTTTTTTTCCACTAAGAAAATGCTTGGTTTATAAATGGGTTCATCCTGTTTGGTTAGTTCTTATTGCTAGTGAAGAATAGTAAAATGGTACAGATAATTTTTCCACGTAGGTGGTCGAAATGTAGATATAAATCCTGAAGCATAACTATCTGTTTCTTCCTTGCAGGGAAGACTATGCTCTAGCACTAGTAAGAAGGTCATGCTAGAATCAGGTAGTTTGAAGACTCTATGTTTTAACTGATTGTGCATTAACTTGCAATCCTATTGGTTCAGTACTGCACCTTGGTAAACAACTTTGTGACAGTATTTTAGGATTCTAAATTTTCTAATATGTGTTGGTTTTTTATTCATTTCTTCTTCATTTAATATTTTAGTACTCTTGTTATGCCAGTTATTTCCAAACTCTAACTTGCAATTTGTTTCCTATTTCTTACTTAAAAATGCTATTGATTTGTGGAATTTGATGTTAATTGATTCAGATCTGAAGTTTTTACCTACTATCTAAATCTTGACCTCTACCAACAAATTTCTTACATTTGAATGAATATTTTTTAAGCTTATCCTTACTAAAAGTTTTTTATCCGGACTTCAAGCTATAGTTGCATACTTTATTTATCTTCTTTGCTTTTCATTTTACATTTCTTTTCTCCTTGATGCTTGATAATGAAAAGCAGCATTCGACAAAGTTATAACCAAACAGCATGGGAAGGCTTTTGCTGCTATTAGTTGAAATTTAGATCCAGGTGTGAAGTTGTAGAATATTGGTGGGAAGTTGAATACAGGCTGGGCGAGGGGGATGTTCTTAAAATGAGGGAATATGTGTCAGTATATTAAGGGAACCTAAACTAAAAACTTTCTCATGTATCAATCAAATTTACTATGTTATATTATTATATTTGATGTATCTTGAAGCTTATTATATTTAATGTTTCGAGCTTTAATATTTATATTATTTTTCATTCTTTGGATGGTAGATCCATTCACTGCATCTCACTAACACAAACTAATTGATTGTTAAAAAGTATGAAACTGATATAGTTTGATTCGGCTATTTGGCTTCAGGAATCCAGACGCATCAGTTTCCATTATCAGCAAGCTGATTGCAAAAAAGCTCATTATCAGTAATGATGAGGTAAGAGTTTTTAATCTATAAGCCTTTCTTTTCAAACCATTTTCAAGATTGTTAATTGTTCTATGCCATAAATAATTTCTTTTCGAAAGCCAAAACTTGTCTTCTTTTTTTTAGTTTGATGTTAGATGCTGTGGGAAGATTGTACCCTCTGATGCACAAATTGGCAGTCTGATAAAGCTTTTGGCCTCAGAATGAGCTCAATCAGGAGGAGCTTTTGAAACCAAAAACATTATCAGATCTGAGATCTATCAACCCAATCAATTGATGGTCATTGTCATGAATTACAATGCCGTTGGGTTGTCTTCGAAAGCAGAAATTTCCTTGATGAAAATGCGATAAACTGGTATTTTATTGGGTGAGCTTCCTAAAGAGCTGTATTTTCAAGGTGCTTTATATGAGAACAGTTTTAATTAGTTCCAAGATAAGTATGAATTGTTTGTGGAATGCATCTTGCTTACTTATAGATATTAACTCTGCTTTGTGCTTATTGCCATATCCACTTGCTGCTCCCGGGGAATGAGCCCATGTGTAACGTTGTTTGTTGATGGTTAAAACTTTTGTTCTACCATTTTACCTTCTTTATAGGATTTGCCAGTTAAGTTATTTTTCCTACATGATGAAATTCTATGGTTTGATGGACCCCAGTATGTAGACTTTATGTATAAAATACCTCTTGGGGAGAGGGGAAGACTTAGTGTATATTTTACTATGGATAACTATTCTAGTTGTATGCTGGTACATGCCTATATAGTAACACTCCCGTGCCTAACCGGATCCATCTAATAAACCCGACCGAAGTAGTCTTAAAACCTATGAGGGGAACTCATCTGAAGGGAATATGACCTCACAACAAGTTGTTTGTCGTAGATTCATGGCTACTCTCCCCCTAGATAGATCGGATTCTGATGACTCATCTTGTCAGATCATACCACGATGTCATAATGTTTAACAAGCATCATCGGAGGACTTGTTCAGACCAATCTGAACTCTAGAGGTCACTCGCCTCTGTAGGGATTGCTTATCCACAATAACTCTCCACGGTCAAGGCCATATGTTTATCACTAGCATCCTTGATTCAATTACAGGAGCACACACTTCAGGAGCCCCTAGCTAAGAATTCGTAGCCCGAGTTCGTTCTTCGTTCGTTATAATTTTCATCTAGGGGGACTTGCCCCTCGCACTCAGAGGTTCGAATAGTGTCTCTATGGACTTACCCCTGCATCTAGATCACTCATTTTTAGTGTTTGTATTAGTCATCATATATTATATATTTTTATATTTTTTTTTCTATATGTAATCTTTTATGTAGCTCCTGTACTCCTATAAATAAATGATGAATAGGTATATTGTGGATTTTTTGGTTTCATATTTACTTGTGAGATTTATTTACAGATATTAGAGCTCTTCTCTAACTCCATACTAAAATCTTACATACTGTCATATAAATTTGGATCAACCCTTCTGTAATTTTTTTTTTCTTTGAAAAAACATTGCATCAGGCTTTGAATGGTAGAATAATGATTTTGGCTTAGATCAACTTCCATTAGATTTAAGATCAAGAATGGGCATTGGGTAGATTTTCACATTTTCTGAAAAAATGATCGGTTTAGTACGATTACATTTCAGTTTATAAATTTGCACAAACTGATTGATTTGATAAACTGAAACCAAAAAAAAAACTGAGTTGCATCATATCAAATGCAAACGGATTATCCCAAAGAATAGCTTATAAATCGTTCCTTTTAGTGTGTATATATATATTCTTGTGTTGTATGTGAGAGAATGATAAGAGGATAGTAAAGTTGATTGGGCATTTATTGGAAAATGGAGCAAAGGGTTGACAACTCAAAAAAGTATTTGCTTCAATGGTGCAATAGACATAGATATATTATATATTACTTTGGTGAAGTGCAGTTGATAATATCAATTCTTTCAACAAAGCTATTAATAAATTATTATCTTGTTTTCTTCTTGAATGAGATCTATATCCATCAATATCAATCTCCAATATCTATCTATTGCTAAACAAAGCCACAATTACATATGATTGTGTAAATAAGGATGATGTAATATCAGCCAATCCACCATCTTGCAGTGATGCAGGT
Organism: Dendrobium catenatum; assembly: GCF_001605985.2. Lineage (NCBI taxonomy): Eukaryota > Viridiplantae > Streptophyta > Magnoliopsida > Asparagales > Orchidaceae > Dendrobium > Dendrobium catenatum. The sequence goes on from NW_021320079.1 coordinate 1,882,770, forward strand.
GATGTTATGAACTGATGCAATTATAAATTATCATTTTATTTTTCTATGTTTTGGATGTTTTTATTTTTCTATGTTTTGGACTTTATGTTTATTTTTATTTATATTACCTTATGATGGAAACCAACCCATGATCATGCTTGGGTTTGATACTTTGGTGCTTTTAGATAGTTTCACTCCATTTGCTGTTCTTTTCTTGTCTCTCCTTATATTCCCTACAACTGTTGGCTTGTTCATGTGGATGTTTGGTTTTCCCATGTGGCTGTTTGTTCTTCCCATGTTGGTTGTTTGGTTTCCCCATGTGGTTGCTCGGTTTACCTGCTATTTTATTGGTTTCCCTACAGTTTGATACTCATTTTCCCTTATGTTTTCTTGGTTTTCCTGCTCCTGGCTGCTCGCTTTCTTTCCCTTGCTGATATGTGTGTTGTTTTTGACTTATCCATGTATGAGCTGAATTAGAGGAGTTTTAGTGGTTGTTTTGGTGGCACATTTTATATGTGATATTAAATGTTATTTTTCATTATTTCTCAAATAAATAGTGGCTGAATTACTATTGGAAAGGGTTGTTTATTGGTGATTACAAGTTTAAACTTGAGGGTTTCTTCCTAGCTTGCGAGCTATCATCTTCTACCTTCCTTCTTATATTTTGTCTCGGACTTCTATCTATTCTTCTCTCCATGGTTCCCATTCCACCTATATCATTCTTCTAAAAAAATTGTGAGCCGATGGGTGTTGTTGAGCCAAGTTTTGTTGGTATTTGCCGGAGGAGTGTTAGTTGAGCTGGATCTAAATTTCTATGGAGATCCACTGGTTTGATTTTCCTTTAAGCATCATCCCCTATTTTCATGTTTTACATGTGAGGTGACCTTTTAAAGTTATTCTAAGGGTATTTAAATATAGTTGTTTGGTTATTTTGTTTGTTTTCCTAACAATTTTCTAAGTTTTGCTTCTTACTTAGTTTCCCAAATTTGTGTTTATTTATGTTATATTGAATGGAAATTTCTTCATTTGCATTCCTAGTGTTCTCCTACTTGTTTTAGAACCTTGATTGCATCATTAACATATAAGATGTAGAAGTAGGTAATATTTTGTGCATGTATGCTTATGGCAGTAGTATAGGATGCCAACAGTTAGATTTGCCTAATGACATTTAATTTATTTTATTATGAAATAAAAATAAACTTGGTATCCTAAATAAATATGATTTTTATTTTTGTTGAATATTGCATAAAGCGATGATGACCTATGGCCAACAGAGGTGGTGGCATCCATGGTAATTTTCATTTTAAGAAAACAAACGAAAACTCCTAAATTTTATTTTGATTATTTAAAAAAATATATCTTTATTTATTTTAAAAAAGAATAAATAAAAATTAGCTAAAAACCATATATCAAAAATATTTTTCAAAGATTAAAAATATATATAAAAAGTTACCCCAAATGACCTCTTAGTGTTTGCCTTTAATAACAATAATTGAATAATAAATGCATTATAAATAATAATTTCATAGGTATAACATGGATATTGCATTTAACATGTTGTAATGAATATTATGATGAAGTTCAAAATTAGTAGTTCTTATAAGAAACATCATTTGGCTTTGAGAGGTTAGTTTGTACTCTTACGCTTAGGAATCGATACAATTTGATGACAATTATTTTTCCAAATAACAATAATATAATCAAGAGTACACATAGATTAAGATGTATATTTAAGTGGAAACTTTTAAAATCAAATTCAAATTGAGTTTTTTGGACAAAACAAACTCACCTATATCAAAAGTGACCCGAATTGATCTCAAATAAACCTAAATCGATTGCTTGAAGCATAATGAAAAATTTTGGAATATTAATTGAGTGGTCAAATGGTCTTCAAATCTCACATGCTTACAGTCTCAATTACAGGAGCACACACTTCAGGAGCCCCTAGCTAAGAATTCCTAGCCCGAGTTCGTTCTTCGTTCGTTATAATTTTCATCTAGGGGACTTGCCCCTCGCACTCAGAGGCTCAAATAGTGTCTCTATGGACTTACCCCTGCATCTAGATGACTCATTTTTAGTGTTTGTATTAGTCATCATATATTATATATTTTTATATTTTTTTCTATATGTAATCTTTTATGTAGATCCTGTAATCCTATAAATAAATGATGAATAGATATATTGTGGATTTTTTGGTTTCATATTTACTTGTGAGATTTATTTACAGATATTAGAGCTCTTCTCTAACTCCATACTAAAATCTTACATACTGTCATATAAATTTGGATCAACCCTTCTGTAATTTTTTTTTTCTTTGAAAAAACATTGCATCAGGCTTTGAATGGTAGAATAATGATTTTGGCTTAGATCAACTTCCATTAGATTTAAGATCAAGAATGGGCATTGGGTAGATTTTCACATTTTCTGAAAAAATGATCGGTTTAGTACGATTACATTTCAGTTTATAAATTTGCACAAACTGATTGATTTGATAAACTGAAACAAAAAAAAAAAAAAACTGAATTGCATCATATCAAATGCAAACGGATTATCCCAAAGAATAGCTTATAAATCGTTCCTTTTAGTGTGTATATATATATTCTTGTGTTGTATGTGAGAGAATGATAAGAGGATAGTCAAGTTGATTGGGCATTTATTGGAAAATGGAGCAAAGGGTTGACAACTCAAAAAAGTATTTGCTTCAATGGTGCAATAGACATAGATATATTATATATTACTTTGGTGAAGTGCAGTTGATAATATCAATTCTTTCAACAAAGCTATTAATAAATTATTATCTTGTTTTCTTCTTGAATGAGATCTATATCCATCAATATCAATCTCCAATATCTATCTATTGCTAAACAAAGCCACAATTACATATGATTGTGTAAATAAGGATGATGTAATATCAGCCAATCCACCATCTTGCAGTGATGCAGGTGATGTTATTATCTGATGCAATTATGAATTATCATTTTTTTTTTTTATGTTTTGAATATTTTTATTTTTCTATGTTTTGGACTTTATGTTTATTTTTATTTGTATTACCTTATGATGGAACCAACCCATGATTATGCTTGTGTTTGGTGTTGTTACGCCTGCTCTCATGTCGGCCCAGGAGGGGTTGGCTGGATTGGTTCAGGTCTTTGTTCGGCGGAAGAAAAGATAGGGAGAGGGGGGCGGAACTCCTGTGGGCCCCATGATGGGCTTAATGTAATTTTTTGGGGGAAAGATTTGAATGTAAGGGCTGATTAGGTAAGTTGTAATTCTCCTTTGATGTTAATTAGAGGAATAGGAGGGAATTAGAATTATCTTGAATTAGAATTGTAATTTGAGATCTCATCGTGTGCTTGGGCTCTAGGGTTTGCTAGAGATTTGTGGAGAGTTGTTCTTCCTTTCGATTCGAAGAACATTGTATCTTTCTTTATTTTTTTGCATCTACTAGTGAAACCTTTGTTTTCTCTCCCTATTTTCCACTGTTTTGGTGCAAGGCCTGCTGTGAGGGTGCTATTTTTCTGCCGTGACAGCAATTTTCTCACTGATTTTGTACTAATTTCGACTAGGTTGGCTTGCGAGCTCGAGTATTACTTTAGGGTTACTTGCGAACTCAAGTATTTCCTATCAAATTGGAAAGGGACAAGGTGCTAGAAGAATTGAAGAAATATCTGCATAGGGCATAACAAATTATGAAGAGACAAACGGATTTACAGAGGAGGGACATGCAGTTTGAAGTGGGGGAGAATGTGTTCTTGAAGCTAAGGCCCTACAGACCGAAATCGGTGGCTAACAGGAGGAATGAGAAACTGGCTCCGAGGTATTTTGGTCCCTATGAGATCTTGGGGAAGATTGGCGTTGTGGCGTATCATCTGAAGTTACCCGCCTCTGCTACCATACACCCGGTGTTCCATGTGTCACAGTTGAGGAGAGCTCTAGGAGAGCATGCAGTTAGTGCATGGTTACCAGCATCAATGACGGAGGAGTTGGAAGTGACTTGAGAACTCTTGGAGCTTATAGGGTTAAGATCTGATAAAGAGGGCAATGAGGAAGTGCTTATTCGATGGAAGGATTTACCTGATTTTGACGCTACTTGAGAACCATTTGAAAGAGTGAAAGAGCAATTTCCCTCTTTTCATCTTGAGGACAAGGTGAGTTTTTGGGAGGGGAGTAATGTTACGCCTGCTCCCATGCCGGCCTAGGAGGGGCCGACTGGATCGGTCCAACCTGGACTGGTCCAGGTCTTTGTTCGGCGGAAGAAAAGACAGGGAGAGGGGGGCTAAACTCCTGTGGGCCCCATGATGGGCTTAAAGCAATTTTTTGGGGGAAAGATTTGAATGTAAGGGCTGATTAGGTAAGTTGTAATTCTCCTTTGATGTTAATTAGGGGAATATGAGGGAATTAGGATTATCTTGAATTAGAATTGCAATTTGAGATCTCATCGTATGCTTGGGCTCTAAAGTTTGCTAGAGACTTGTGGAGAGTTGTTCTTCCTCTTGAATTGAAGAACATTGTATCTTTCTTTGTTTTTTTTGCATCTACTAGTGAAACCTTTATTTTATCTCCCTATTTCCCACTGTTTTGGTGCAAGGCCTGCTGCGAGGGTGCTATTTTTCTGTCGTGGCAGCGGTTTTCTCACTGATTTTGTACTAATTTTGACTAGGTTTGCTTGCGAGCTCAAGTATTACCTTAGGGTTACTTGCGAACTCAAGTATTTCCTATCAGGCGCTTTTAGGTAGTTTCACTCCATTTGGTGTTCTTTTCTTGTCTCCTTATATTCCCTACTACTGTTTGGCTTGCCCATGTGGCTGTTTGGTTTTCCCATGTGGTTGTTTGTTCTTCCTAGGTTGGTTGTTTGGTTTCCCCATGTGGTTGCTCGGTTTCCTTGCTGTTTTATTGGTTTCCCTATAGCTGGATACTCATTTTCCCTTTTGTTTTCTTGGTTTTCCTATTCCTAGCTGCTCGCTTTCTTCCCCTTGCTGATATGTCTGTTGTTTTCTTTGACTTGTCCATGTATGGGCTGAATTAGAAGAGTTTTAGTGGTTGTTTTGGTGGCACATTTATATGTGATATTAAATGTTATTGTCCATTCTTTCTCATATAAATAGTGACTGAATTGCTATTGGAAAGGGTTGTTGATTGGTGATTACAAGTTCAAATCCGACGGTTTCTTCCTAGCTTACAAGCTAGCCTCTTCTACCGTCCTTTTTATATTTTTTCTCGGACTTCTATCTATTCTCCTTAAGTGAAAAGAAGAGTTAAAGAGAACATTGTATCTATATCTAATGAAAGAGAGATTTGAATTCTAGATTAAAAATCATGTATTTTTATTTGGCGCATCCATTGCACGGCTGTGAAATGTTCATAGGGCTTATGGGCTAAGAGCTTGACACAATCAAATATATTTGAAATCGTGAGCTATGTATGACTCATAACACATTTTCACCGCATATGTCTAATTGAAAATCCATAAGAAAACTTAATTATGTCTTATTGGATATAGAATAAAAGATAATAATTTATTTGTAAGATGACATAGTGATGTCATGAGCAAGTTTCCACTTGTATAAGAGGGCCCTCGAATCATCCTTCTAAATGTTCTTATCATATTTAATAATGGTAATTAGGAAGGATTAAGGGATAATTATTGATCTTCAACTTAACATTTTATGATTTTTCAAATATATTTACTTCTATTTAGATATTTGTATTTAAGACTTCAAGTGTTAAGTGTGGATGGAATATTTCTGAATGCATATTGTGGAGACACTTTGCTTATGGCAGTAGTGTAAGACGCCAACAGTTAAGGTTTCGTTTGTGACGGCTTTCTTACTGCTTCTAAAAGTAGCTTTCTAGTACAAAAATTTTAGTTTTTTCCTGAAAGGTTGCTTTTAGAAACACTATGAAAGCTGTCCCAAATATAGCCTAAATTTACCTAATGACATTTACATATATTGATTTTGAAAATAATGATTCATGGATGTAATTCACGAATAGATCGAGGTAGTTAATTGGTATCACGGAAAACTGAGCTATTTGGGATCACTATCTATTTTATTTTTTAAAATATTTATATTATATTTAATTTATTTTAATATGAAATAAAAATAAATTTGGTATCCTTAATAAATATGATTTTTATTTTTTGTTGAATATTGCATAAAACAATGATGGTGGGTAGATATGGCTAGTGGTAGCGAGGATTGACCTATGACCAATAGAGGTGGTGGTTTTCATGGTGATTTTCATTTTAAGAAAAAAAATGAAAACTCGTAAATTTTATTTTTATTATTTAGACAAATATCTTAATTTTTTTAAAAAAATAAAAAATAGCTAAAAACAATAAAAATTATTTTTCAAAGATTAAAAAAAATACAAAAGTGACCCCAAATGACCTCTTAGTGTATGCCTTTAATAACAATAATTGAATAATAAATGCATTATAAATAATATTTTCATAGGTATAACATGGATCTTGCATTCAACATGTGTAATGAATATTATAATGTAGTTCAAAATTAGTAATTCTTATAAGAAATATCATTTGACTTTGAGAGGTCAACTTATACTCTTATGCTTTGGAATCAATACAATTTGATGACAATTATTTTTTCAAACAACTTCAATAATATAATCAAGAGTACACACTTTTATTTAGTGATTGCTTTATTAAAGATTTTGAGACACATAATACAAAATGAATTTTTGATAGACACATTTGTAGTGGCTACCAAAAATATTTTGGCAAAAGAAATTGTAGAAACATTGAATAAGGCTCAAAATTTAATTTTCTATCACATAATCAATTTAAATTGCATTTCCTTGATGGTAATTTTAATGATGATATTGATTTGCATGAGGATATGTTCTTGTAGGAAATTTGATGTGATGGTCTCCTGTACAAACATGCATTGGCTATAGCTCCGGATTGGGGAGTAAGTTACTACGACTTATGCTCAAAGCTTTATACATGAGAAGCATGATTCAGGGTATATATTTAAAATATATATCTAGTTCAAACTGAAGATGCTTGAGAGAAATCATATGAAATAAAAAGCATCGTCGTGCTTCCTCTGAATGTGAACTTGAAGAGGGGTCATCCAAAAAAGAATAGAAGGTCTTCAAAACGGAGATAAGAATGTTGTACAATATAGGTGTATTGAGATGTGGTGTAAAATGCTATAATAGAGTTACTTGTATAGTTAACTGCCCAACACCCTCATAACAAATTTTACTTTATTTTTCTTGTCTTTTAAAAAGGTTATAACTTATTTGAATTAAGAGTTTTATAATAACTTCGATTTAATGTGATTTTTTTGAAGTAATAGTACTACTACTTGGTTATCCAATGGTGTAATGTCTAATGTTAAATTTCAAAATATCGAAACAATTGATTGGTACAACTTGGATAGATTGTTAGAGGTTTTTGGCCTCTATGGACTTAGTGGTCTTTAAGACTCTCAATTTGATTTTAGATGAAGAACTATGAGTATTGATAATCAAAGTTTAATCTCACAAATTTTTTACTATTTAAATTCCATTTATGTTCAAGATGGTGAGGTTATTTTTCTCTTATTTTGTTCTTCTACTTCACTAGAAAAATCTCTCCATCAACTCAAACTCCTCTTGAAATCACTCCTTTGCTCCCAAGTTTGATAGTTTCCATATAGTGGAGCTCCTCTTTCCTATTTGTAGCCTCCCTATGTTCAAGATGAAGAGGACATTTTTTATCTTATTTGTGCTTCTAAAATCTTCTTCATTAACTCAAACACATCTTTAGATCAAGCTTTTGCACCCTTTGATGGTTTCTATGTTATTTCAGCCTAATTTATTGTCATAGAGTATATCTCTTTAAGGATGTCTCTTTAACAATGGTGCAATTACCTCTGTTGTTAATCATGGAGATGATGATTTCTTTTGTGTGTAACAAAAGTTTTACAATTATTAAAAGAAGGCATATGCCTAATTAAGAAGCATGTTATGGCTAGTTATAATTTTATTATGACTCAATGTTATATTAAGGCTTCATTTGGGATGGCTTTCTTATTGCTTTATGAAGCAACTTTTAGTATAAAAATTTAAACTTTTGTACGAGAAAACTGCTTTAAGAAGTTATAAGAAAGCCATCCCAAACGAAACCCAATGCTTCATTTGGGACGACTTTCTTCCTACTGCTTAAAACATCTTTCTAGCATAAAAATAAAAAACAAAGTATTAGGAAGCCGTTTTAAAAAGCAGTAACAAAGCCGTCCCAAACAAAGCCTAAGATATTGGATATGCTTTACATCCCTTTAGCTCATTGAACTATCCATTATGATCATTTGTTGAATCACCCTAATATGAGGATGTAGATGTTTTTAAAGAGTTGTGCACTTTGTGTGGTCTTATTATCATAATCTGAGTCCCATAATATTTCTTTTGTTACACATTGTTTAGACAATTCTTTTTATATTGCAATTAGTTTCACTATCTTAAAAAAAAAATTACAAAATAAATATTAAATTTAATATAATTTAATGAGTATTGAATAGCACTTTTTTGCCATTTTAATTTATCAAGTTGCAATCAAAATAGACATGCTCCTCAATATTATAAAACGATCAAATTAAGTTAATTTTAAAAATAAACAAATATCAGTGACGAGCCAAGTCAAGGCTTGCTAAAACATAGCTCAATCAAGCTTATCTCTCAAGCTATTATAGACAAAGGCTTCATTTGTGACTGTTTTCTTACTGATTTTTAAAATAATTTTTTAATATAAAATTTTTTGAATAATATTTTTATTAAAAAAAAACTTTAGAAAGCATAAGAAAACTCTGCCAAACAAAACTTAAATTTACTCAGCATTAAATTGGCATCTCTCTCACACATGCCAATTGAGTACTTTTTTTTTTCAAGGGTGCTATAATAAAAATGTCTTGGTTACCTTGTATCTCATTTTATTACTTTGAATAGTACCCTTGCCGACAAGGAACTTTTATTACTTCCTCTGACCGTAGATCTACGTTCGGTCAAAGGATTGTTACTCGATTTTTGCTCGGTATTTGGTCAGAATTGCTAGGTATTGTTTGATAATAACGAGGAATACCACTATGGGAAGAAAAATACCGAGCAATACCGAGTATTACCAAAAAATACCGAGTTTTTCTAGAAAAAACTCTCTTTTTTTTGTATTACTCGGTATTGCTTGGTATTACTCGGTATTTTGTCTTCACATAATGATATTTCTCGTTATTATTGGAATTGCTCGGTATTTGCTCGGTATTTCTCGTTTTGTGCCTGCGATCTTAGTGCCGGCCGAACGTAGCACTACGTACGTTCACCGGACCAAATAAAAGTTCGCCCACAACAGGGTTCTGAACAGATAAATATGTACTTACATATTCAATGTTAGTTCAACCAATTGGATAGATTGAAAGCACATATATTGTAACACCTATAAAATTTGTGCACAGTTTCACATGTTTTGACCCGATCTGGAAAGATAACCCATTGAAATTTATGCATTTGTATCTCTTTAATGTGTCTGTGAGTGTTATGTCTGTATGTGTGTCTGAATATGTCATGAAGCAATTTACGGGGGTTTGTGTGCATAAATGAAAATATGGAAATTTTCCTTGGGAGCATCACAGTGCTGCAGCATTGAGCTCTATATTTGCTAAAATAATTCCAGATGCAGTGTTGTAGGGTGGGGAGCTGTCTACCAAGTCTCGGATTTTATAAAAAAAATATGTTTCTTCCAAAATTTCTAAAATCAAAGCCATTCTTCTCCTAAGTATAGCTGGCTAGAGAGAGAGAGAAGGATTTTAGTGAGAGAAGGCAAGGTTTTGGCTGACTTCAATATATTTTTTGATGTCAGCCCAATTCTAAAAGGTATCTGCATCAATAAGTTACATTCTACTCTTCTCAATTTTTAAAAATACATAAATTTTGGAATTTTTCTAATTAAATCTATAATTTCATAGTATAAAAAAGAGGACAACTTTATACACATTAAACTTTCACGATGCAACTTTTTATATATTATAGAGGCAATTATTTTGGACATTTAGGTGTTTTCTGAGATATTTACATCGTAAAGTTTGAAAAGCGAGCTATTTTATTTAATTAGAAAATAATTATGGTTTCATAAAATAATATTATAGTATAATTAAATCTTCAAAATAATATTCTGAATAATCCATGGTAATTTGGAGTCATTTTAAAACTATAAAATTCTGCTCAATTTGTTGAATGTGTTGCCTATCGATAAAACATTTTGTGAAATTTTGAAATTGGTTTGCAATGATAAATATATATGCTATCGATTTGAAATGTGTGATTTTGAGGAGATCGTGTCATAACCCAACCCGAACAGAATAAGTTCTATCGTGTTGATCTGTCATAGGGAAATTAATACCAAGATCTAGTTTTGAATGTTTTAGAATCTCTTTTAAATTTTATTTTTAAAAAATGACATATGACAAAGCTATTAAAACATTTGTATCATCACAGAGCAAAATATTATAGGAGATTATAGAAGCATATCGATCTCTAAACTCTCTTTCTGATTATATCATATATACCAAAAAATTCAATCATTTAACATTTTCTATGATGGTAAAGCAATATAGGATTTCCTAACTAATTGTCATTCACCCAACGAGGCTCAGGGTGATTGGTGGGCGAGCACGGTTGGGAACCCTCTGTCTCGGATTCGAATCCCTCTACTACGACCTCGCCTCTTCAGTGGGACAAAGCATGTGTGGGCCCGATGCTGAAGGATGACCTCGCTAGGTTCCGCCGAAGGATTAGTTACGCCGCCAAGTGCTTTCTTTGAAGTGGCAGTTGATAGATACCACCGTTCCAAAAAAAACTAAATTATTTGAAAATTTTCTCAAAGTTGTAAAGTTTCTTCACATATATGGGAACTTTTACAGAAAGTTTTTAACTTAATTTGAGAAATATATAAGGAATAGAAAATTTCTGAAGTCTGCAATTAGGAAAATGATAGATTTTTTAAAGTTGCTATTCATAAATTTTATTCCCTTCCAAATTATAATATTTTGGCTTCAAAAAAATTGTGAAGGCGGTCAAATATATTATTTCAAAACTAGATAAATAAATAAATTCTTCCAAAAATCAAAATGGCTGAATTTTATACTAAAAAAAATCTTCAGAGAAGAATAGAGATGCAACAGTCATTCAACAACAAAGTAGACCAAAATTCTGAGAACAAATATAGAAATAAATGATAATATTGCTCTAACATAAAAAAAAAATCAATATAGTTATCAAATATTTGATAGTCTTCTTTCATCATCTATGCATTATTGTACAAAGAACATATCGTTGCAAAAATCATAACATCTTACATGGGATGAACCGAATTCGGCGGACATTTCACCGAACATTTTGCAGTTAAGTTACTGGCGCATATTCCACTGATAAGTCTGTCGGTTTTCCCAATATAACTATTTCCGCTAGAAAGTCTGACGGTAGTAACATATTTTCCTGTAGTCGAACTTTGACAATACTCATCTTCCTTTAGGAACTCAAAGACCTCTCCTCCAATTTTGTTATATTTGACGAGGACAATCAACACCTTTTGTGAAGGAAGATTGGAGCCTTGGTGTAAGGACTATAGGCCTTAACCACCTCAAATCTCGATTCATTCCATGTGGACAGCCAACACCTTTTTTTAAGAGAAGAATAGAACCTTACTATATAGATCATGGGCCGGGCCTTGATTGCCCACAAACCCATTTCAGACCATGGACCGGGCTTTGATTGCCCACAAACCCATAAACAATACATTTTAAAAGCACAGAATATGACCCATTTAAGGATTGTGGGCCTTGAATGCTTCTAAACTTGTTCTATCTAATGAGGACAGTCAATACATATTTAATTCATGGGAATACTGAAAGCTTGTCATATTGAATCTCTGAATATTTTAAATTCCCACCAAATAGTTTTTTTTTTCAACTTTTATGGAGAAAATTAATGCATTTTAAGAGAATTGTGTCTCTCTCCAAGCATCAAGGGAATTTTTATAAACCTACGATGGAGGTCAAATTGAGAAAATAAAATAAAAAAAATTAGAATTTTCTATAGTAAGAATTCACTCTTTTTTTTTCATTTAGGAAAAAGCTAGGAAAAGAAAAAATATATAATAAAAAACTCTTTTTCGAGCCCATATGCTTATGATGGGGGCCTAAAAAAGTTGCAAGCACATGAAAAGAAAAAAGCCCACTAAGGAGTTATACATGGGAGGATCTACAGTGGGCTCGAAGGTACAGTAAAGAAAGAGAAGAGAGAGACTGCACATGCAGAAAAGACATAGATTAGGGGAGATATTTGTTTTTTAGAAATTAAACTTTATGATAATTAATTTTTATATGCTAAGTGTTATAACTTGAATGATGTGATTTTTAATATGGGTCAGTGAGATGGCTGTTACCTTA
>NW_021320079.1:1895291-1939443 GCF_001605985.2 Dendrobium catenatum
TTTTTATTTTTCTTTAACTAAATGTGAACCATTATATCAAATAAATTTAATATATAATTAATTTAGAATAAGTTAGAATATTATATTAAACTAATTTAAATTTAATTATTATAATTATAGTTCAAAAATTAAGACTCAATTTAATTAATTCAAACAAAATAATCTTAACTATAAAAGTAATTTATTTGAACTCAATTCATTAACATAATCTTATGAGAAAAATATTAATTTCTCAATAAATAATAAGATAGAGAGTGATATATCTATATTTTTTTTAATGAGAACAACTATAATTTTGAATGTATTTTTTTATAATTTTTTTATTAAAATCTTATCTCAAGATTTACATTTACACTAAAGAAAAATATTATTTGAAGAGATATTTAATGGCTAGTATTAATTTATGCTCCCATTAAAAAAAATTTCTAGCTACGCCCCTAGCGTTATACATCAGCTCCTTGCATGCATGGCTAACGTGCATAACTGATAATATTACTCTAACAATTCAAGATCATTTAAACTCTAATTTTAACAAAATTGTAATCAAACTAATTGACGCAATGTCAAAAAATCAGTCAACATCATAAGTGCTCCAATCCAACCAAAAAACGAGTCCAAATCAAATGTTTGAAGCATAATTAAAAACATTGGTATATTAATTTGTTGATTGGATGATCTTAAAAGATCATATGTTTATAGCTAGTCAAATAGCATGTCTTAAAGAGAGATTAATCCAATAAGCCTAAAATCATCTAACTTTGACACCTATAAAGCACTTAAATGCTAAAAGAATTGTTGATAATTGAGATAATTGACATAAAGCATCCAATGGTGTGCATTAGATTTTAATTGTATGTATAGAGCATGTCACTCTAAAAAATATATAAATAATTCTTCACTCTCGATATGAAAGGGGGTCTTTATTTGAGATTCAAGATAACATAAGAGTTAAAGAATCTCGAAGCTCTATTGAACTATCACTCAATCACTACCATCAATTCACAACCTAATACAGTCAACAGACCATTGCCCAACTACGGTCCTCTGAATACCATCTTTTAATTACAGTCCTTCGACCACCATCACCAAACTATAATCTCATGACAATTGTAGCTCGACTATATTAATCGATCACTGTCACTCGAATATGGTCCTTCGATCACGGTTGCCCAAATTCAGTCCTTTGACCACTTTCATCCTACTTTGATCCTTTGACCACCTTCACCCAACTTTGCTTTTCCAATCACCACCACTCGACTACAATCCTCTAACCATCTTCTTCCGACAACAATTCTCTAACCACCTCTATCCGATTATAATCCTTCAACCATCATCGCTCAATCATTTACTTTTCAATCATCATCCTTCGACTATGATCCCCTAACCACTTTTACCCCAATACACTCTCCTGACATTATCACTAGACTACACCGATGCTCGCTAACTTTATTGCTCGCTTTTACCAATAGCATTAATGCACTCCATCATCTATGATGCCAATGTAAGCCATTGAAAACAACTCTAACTCTAACATCATTACCAAAGTTCATGCTAGACTATTAGTTATATGATCTCCCCTCCTCAAAGGAGAATGATCAAACATACAATAAGTGATCTATTAAAGACAATTATCATGCCATAGAGCTCCTCCAACTTCCACAATAAAATATGTTCTATACAATTAATGTCTACTATATTGTATCAACACCTTTTAAAAAATCATAAGGAAGGATATCATTTGTAACAAATGAAAACTATTAATGAAATTATTTCATCTGAGTCATGCATCTTTTTTTTTTTTTTTTTTGGATTTTCACATAAAAATGCTTCTATCTATCATATAATCCTTCTTTATTTATGTGTGTGTTGGATGTTCACACTATACAGAGATGCTTAGCTCCCTTTATTTCCATCTTTCCGAATCTTTTGACACGTACACGAATCTTTTGACATATATATAATAATAATAAAGAAACTTTACATTCTTATTGAACAAAGAGTCTAAGGTCCTACATACAAATCTTGGTCTTCTTTACATCAATAAGTCCCCACCTTATCACCTCTGTCTCTCCCAACCTATTTCTTTTAAGGTTGCATTTAATGGGAGGTTAGGAGATTTGGTGGCCACAATCATAACAATATCTAATCATTTTTTACATTTAAATCAAAATTTACATGCTCATCACATCAAATGACATCCTCTGTCTCCTTATCAAAGACTGGATAAAATGTTACAAACCCAATTGGCATAATTTTTTTCAAATGTTATTAGCATTTTTTTTTTCTATAAGCTATTTAAGCCAAATTGCTACTTATCATATGAAAATTAGAATATTATTTTGACATTCAATACCTTTTTATTTTCCCTAAAAGTCTCTAAAAAGTAGATGATATCATCAAAATAGAAGCACATATACTTCATATAGTTTTATGTTTTTTCCTTGCAACAAACAAATACTCTCCAAAAGAAAATGGTGAAATTGGCCCACCAGAAATAGCCTACAAGACACAAGAGAACAATCAACCTTGAGAAAAGCAAAGGAGGGAGGAATCTTCGGAGAAAACAAACAAAAGCAACTAAGCATGAAGAGAAGATTAACACTTCCTTTGGCACCCCTCTTTAAATAACTAATCAAACTACTTGTCCTCTTTCCTTTAGATATCAATATAAAATTTATTGAAGCTGTGGGGTTTAATTTTTATTATTTTATTAAAATATGTGGATTATTTTATCTTATTTTAATTTCTATTTTAATAGATAGCATCTATTTTCCAACAAAAATTCTCCCTCTCTAATGAAAGTATTAAGTTTAATCTTTTATTTAAAAATACTAATAATTGGCCCTTAGATATTTATACTACTAATCATTCATATATCACTAAGCAATGTTAATCCTTTTTTATCCTTAATCATCAACTGATAGACCAAAACAAGGAATTGATCAACAATCATATAGAATGATACATCTCCATCCCAATAAAAAGCAAAAAAAATTGAACCACTTCAAGCTCCGTTTGGGACGGTTTTTTTACTACTTCTTAAAGCAGCTTTCTACTACAAAATTTTTAATTTTTATACTAAAAATCTATTTTAAGAAGTAGGAAAAAAGCCGCACTAAACGAATCCTCAGTATAGCTCAAGAGAAACATTACTCTCACTCATACACTCTTCCTCTCCATCTTCTATGAACCACATCTTTACCACCAGAGCTAGCTCTCAACTCTCTTTGATGAAAGAATTCTTCGAATTTATTCTCCATTGTTGGACGAATCTCAAACTGATCTGAATCTCTTCTTAGCCCCCGAGTCGCCATCGTCGGAATCCATGGACTTGGTAAAGGAGGAAGAGAGGTCGGCGTAGAGGTCGACGACTCGACGAATGTTGTTGTTGAGCTCCTTTATGAGGCCTACATTGCGGTTAAGATTGTCTGGAATCTTAGACTCATGATTTTGATTTATCTCATGTATGATGACTCGGTTCTGATCCAGTATGCTCTGAACCTGAACAAAGCTTTTCTGAAATGTTTGCACAACTTTGTTCTCCATCTGTGCTGTGTCTCCAGCTTCCATTTCTTTGGTTGCAGATACAAAGCAAGATATGGCTGAATATGCTATAAAGATGGGACCTTTAGATGAACGACATTCTCATCGTATCATAATCAAATTACTGCAAATGAACCAGAAATCAACTAATTTAGAGGTTTCATTTCATTAGTAGATGTAAAAATGTGTTTTTTTTTTTTCCTAATTGACTTGACTTAATAAGCATCTTAAGGCATGCGTTATATCATATTTAATTATGATAATCAGTAGATTGAGGGACATCAAGATTTAGCAAAACAAAAGAGAATCTACTGTAATTCGTGATGGGGCATTAGAGACAAAGAGAAGGGAGAGTTGCAGGAATCAATGTTTTCCTCTTTTTGATCGAGGACAGTTAACAGATAGTTTATGTGCATGATAAGACATAAAGCTGATTATGCTTTTTTCATTAAAATCAATGCAATTTTATTTTATTTTTCTCATGAAGCCATCAAAATAAGTTGTTTAATGAATAGAAATTAAAAAGTGATTACCTACCTGTAAAAGGAAACAACTTTATATGGTTTTCAGAGAAGACGAATAAGAAATTACAAAGACAACGGCACTATGGCGACTGAATATCTTGCAGACGACTGGTTGAAATGGGGAAAAAGAGAGTAGAGTTTCTTGTAAGGAACTCTTCAAGAATGATAAAACAAACAAAAAATCATAACTTGTCGCGAAATTCTTGATAATCTTCAGAAATATTAAGTATTCATTTCGAGAAAAGATTGAAAGAAAGAGTATGGTTCCTCCTAGCTGACTTCTTTCTCAAAGAAAAAAAAAATTTAATATAAAAAGAAAATCTTGAAAAAGGAATTAGAAAACCAAATCTATTGCTCTCTCCCTTTTTTTTTCTCTCGAGCTTACCTTCAAACTCTGAAGACTTTTCTCCTGCGTCAACCAAAGAGAGAGACACAGACGCAGAGAGAGAGAAAGAGAAAGAGAGAGAGGATGAAAATGAAATCTTTATTCTGAAGTGGGGGGAGGGGGATGTCTTGTTTCCCCCGGTTAATCGAATCTGGAAGAAAAGTTACCAATGGGATTTCAGACCTCTGAAACGGAGAAGAAAAAAAAATATTTATTCGGTATGAGGGACGGAGGAGACAATACTCAGAAGGGGAGGTTTGATTGTTAGGTAGTGGGTAAGGTCACCTCCCTCGAGCTGAAGAGTTCTGCACCCATTTATATTAAGTAGTAGTTTGATTTGCTGACATAATTTATCTAATAAACATAAATTTTATGCTTGAACGCAACCGCCTATCATAATGAAAGAGACCAATAGGAAAACTTGTCCATTAGTGAAATCCTTTTGCAGCAAAGAAGCAAGCCTTGAATTTGTTCATATAACCATTACAGTGACACTTAGTAAAATTCAATTGCAATTAATACTATTTTGAGTAGGATGAGATTGACCCAACTTGTATGTATCATTCGAGCAAGTGCATCATATTTTTATATATTTCCTAACACTACTTTAAGTCGTAAATAGGTTGATTTTTTTTCCTTTTTTTTTCTTTTTTTTTTTTTTTGCTTTGATGTGAGCATTGAGTGGTAGGAAGAATGGATGAATTGAGGTTTATATAGGTGTTTTTCTCTAGGGAAGGTTTTGATGTGGGTTGGGTGTAACAAGTTAAGATAGATTAATTGAAGAGTAGTGGAGGGGGTAGCGCATGACGGTGGACACAGAGATTACAAAATGAATGTAATTATTAGTTTTTTAACAAACATATTGTTAGATGGAAAAGTGAAAAACTAGTATAATCCATTCAAACATGGTGGGTTGATAACTAAAACAAGCTAAACTCTTTAACATTGATATGCCTTTTGATATAATTATTGAAATTTTATTAAGAAACTTTACATATAAGTGTGCTCATCCTGGGAAAATCCTAGGATGAGTGACCTCCTAAAAAGTTACACCAATATGATAATTTGTGTGACCCTTAGACCAAACCATACATTATGTTAAATGTTCATAAGGAAAGGAAATAATGAGAGCGGATCTAGGTATTGACCTAATTTTTGAAGTTAAATTTAGCTTGTACATGTCCTTTTTTGACTCAGTTTGATCGTCCTCTTAGAATTTAGGTTGCATGTTACCTATTAGTAATCGTTTTAGGCACCTTATTATGGATTATGTAGCCCACTAGTAGGTGGACCCTAATGAAATTCCTTAATCAAGTTGAAATAAAAAAATCAAATACTCAAATTGATCGTTCGTTGGAAAGAGAAAGTTAACCAACTTACTTGATCAATCGAGCCTAAATCCTAGATTTGACTCAATCTAGCCTATAATCTAAGTTAGGTAGTACATTTATATATGAAAACTTAATCTAACATAGCTTAGCTCTAAGAGACCACATATCTACCCTTAATCTAATATTAGTATAATTAAGTGTGTTATAAGCCTCACTATATGTGATAACACAAAAAATATGAAATATATTAAAAAAAGAATTTCTATTTGAATTGTTGTATAGCGGCGCTATACCTTTGAGCATCGAGGCGCTGGGATCTAGAGCTCAGTGATGCAAAGAAGGGCCTCTGTAGAGTTTGAGTCTCTATTCTATAGTAATTTTGGATTTTACATGCATGCAACGTTGCGGTGCTGAGTCTAAGCCCTGTGACGCTAGGCAACTAACAATTTATATATGTATATATATATAGTCATCCACCCCTCACCCACGGTCGGCTTGCCTAAGAAGGAGATGGGAGAGGGGAAGGGAAAAGAGGAGAGAGAGAAAGAAAATTTTAATTTTCACTGCCTGATCGCTTCATGCTTTTATAAAAACTATTCCAATCGAGGTGACTCTAAACCTATCTCAATTTTCAAATATTTTGATTTTGACTGTTGGATTCTTCCCAATGTTGATTTTATTGCATTTAATTTTATTAAACTTCATCAGCATAACTTTTTATATGTTATTGTATTGAATATTCTTAACTTT
Source organism: Dendrobium catenatum (assembly GCF_001605985.2). Lineage (NCBI taxonomy): Eukaryota > Viridiplantae > Streptophyta > Magnoliopsida > Asparagales > Orchidaceae > Dendrobium > Dendrobium catenatum. The sequence continues at coordinate 1,901,825 of NW_021320079.1, forward strand.
TTTAATGTAATATTTTTGAATTTCACTGATATAACAAAAGATATTGGATTTTGTACAAATTTTCTTAAATATAAATTGATAGTTTATTACAAGCATGTTGCTAAAATATGCATTGTGACTGAATATTGTGTGTGTGATTGAGTAACAGTTAGTCATTTTTGCTGCTATAATAATGTGAAAATAATGTGTGTGAGAATAAGTAAGGACTAATTATTCATTGATGTTGGTTGGAGGCTGATTGACCTATACAGGATGGTGGGTGACAGGCCTTACTTTAAATACTGTGATTTGCTATTATCCTCTACTGATTCACGTGATTCACTAATTGAGAGTTATAAGGGGATGATTATTATGCCAATGGGTAGAGAGTGACAATTATATTTACTAAACCAGCAGGTACTGATTATTGATATCGATACTAATATTGGAAAAACACAGCTTTAACTAAGGCTTCGTTTGGGACGGCTTTTTTACTGCTTTCTAAAACGGAGTTTTAGTACAAAATTATTTTATTTTTGTACTAAAACTCTGTTTTAGAAAGTAGTAAAAAAGCCGTCCCAAATGAAACCTAAGACTTTTACTTTTTTAGTGTAATTACTGAAATACATACTACTAATTCACTATTACTATAAAATCTTACTATTAATATATAATGTACTGTTATCACTATTGTTGTTGTTATTATTAATATTACAAATTTGCTGTTATTATTATTGTATTTCTCTAATGTTACTCTCACCAACAATACTATTATTGAATTATTGATGATTTCTATAATGATTTATTGATATTATTACTGGTTACTGATAGAATATCATCAATTATTAGATATATTGACCTTGTGATTATGGTTTCAACAATCTTTATCGAGGCTTTGGTTATTATGATTTACATGATTGCCTTATTGCTTAAATAGTACTACTATGATGATAATTTAATCATACTAATTTAATGGTTCCCAAACTGTACTACTTTATTGGCCTTTGTACCATACCTTTTTTTCTTATCTATAGATATTATTATTACTGCGCGTGAGTTTTACTATTTATGCACTGATTCATATTCATTAATTCTCACTAATATGAATTGACTGATGACATGCATATTATTTGTCTATCATGGTTCAAATTCAGTTCGTTATAGGATTTAGTGGCCTACTAGGCTATTGAGCTCATTATATATGATTTAAATAATTTCATGTCATGGCAAAGGACTTGGAGGGAGAGATTGATCAAGATTCTTCATGTTCAATTTTTTTTAGTTATTCTTTTGTACTCATGATTTGGATAGACATGATATGATTATGTGATTCTTGAGTTGTGTATATGATTTTTCATGTATTAAATACAAATATATATATTGATGTTTTGATCACTAGTGGTACTTTCGCTAATATTTTTACTGATAAAAAAGGAATAGCTCTAGTGGTTATTAATTAAAATATAAAAAATATATATTTTTTAAAATTAGATTCTAGGACGTTACACTATATTAATCAAATACAAAATGAAGTTATTTTAGGTTAGCTTATGTCTAACTTAAGAATTGAACCTTAAACATAAGCCTCAATGGACTTTACTTGCCTATAAAATTCACCCCAAAAAAACTTGAGCCATTAATTTTAACTATCCTAGCTTGCTAAAATAGGTTGACCTTCCTCCTTCATGGACTCAATTGGCAAATAAAATCCTAATTAGCCCAATTAAACATTCTAATGAATTCATATAAACTTCTTAGACCTCTCATGATCATCCAAACTACTCAATCATATGGTTGTACATGATTTTGGCTAGCTTGAGACCCTATGGATCCATGAATTCTTCAATTATGTCATGTGTCTTCCATCAATCATGTAAAGAGAAAATAATGCTCGTAAACATCAATCTTTAGGAAGATTATTGTAAGGTAGGTTTTGCTTGAGAAGATTATGATGCATGGTATAGGTCTTACTAAAGGTGATTATAAATTGTATGTCTTATTCAAGATGGCTATAGTGAAGCTCTTCGAAGATAGATTGATAACACACAAGTAAATATTATAACATAGGTCTTAATGTGGTGGTTGATATAATGCAAACGAGGTTATGTCACAGGTTTTAAAGTAATGATAATTACTACATATACAAAAGTTATCATGCAGTTAATCTTAAAGGTGATACTTTTGGTGCAATCAAAGATTATAAGATAAGGGCTAATACATAAATAACTATTAGACAAGATGATATTATAATTTAAGTCTTATTACTAGGATAATTATGACATAAACAAATGTTGTGATTGGTCTAAATGTGACAACAATTAAGCCATAAATAAATATTGGTTCATATGTCTTCATGTAATAATGATTGCAAAGTTATGATGCAAATCTTTTTGCAAAATGGTTGAAAATTAACCAAAGGTCGTATGATATATATTGATGCATTGATAAAAGTGACATAAATAAAGGTCATATTTTTATCTAGCTTATGATTCTTTTGATGCAATCAAATTATTATGCAATTCTTTATGCTTCGATGATATCTTATAAGAAGTCTTGAGAGAATTAGGGTGATCATTCAAACTTGAACAATCTCTCACATTGAATTAAATGAGCTAGAGACTATTTATAATGATCAAAAAGGGAATTCTACTTCTTTCATAAAATATTTCTCATGGTTATTAACAATGATTGATTCATCCTCCCAACAAAGTGTGATTCGACAATGCTTTCATTAGACTAATCTGGTTGACCTTCTTGTATTAGGGTAACATGAGCATCAAATGGTGGTCCGCTAGAAATTGCCACCAATCATTTCTCTGATTATTTATTAAATTATTTGACATCATAAACCTCGATGTTATGAGTGCATCATTGAGAACAAATTGAAGTTTTAATGATAATATTAGTGAAAATAATTCAAAAAAGATACATCTACTTTGCTTTGGGGTCATCATATATCAATAAAGAAATTTTCATTTTTATATAGATATGTCATATTCAAGAAAAATAGTTAAGGATTTAAAAGTCTATAAAGGTCAAAATGACTCAAAAAAACAATTTTTATGGCAATTTATAAAATAATAAGCATACATTGGAATGATCAGAGGCCAATAACATAGAGCCTACCAAGTCAAATTTAGGGAGACTAATGAGAATAGCCACATGGCAACTTCTACCAACAAAGAACCTCTGTCATTATCGATCTCCTCTACCTAGCCAAACACAATTGAGGAAGGCCTCAACCAACTAGACATCATATTATGCTCAATTTGATTGATATCTAAAAAAGCATACTTAAAAAAAGTTGAACATCAATTTAATTCTTATGTCTTATATTGAGATACATACTTTATGATAAATTTTATGATAGACCAAATAAGAATTTTTAAGATTTCAACAATAGCCAAATAATCTTGTCTACTTCTATTCTATTATTTCCTTTTGGATCGATGTAGACTTTAATTAGTTTATCTTTGACCAACCCATACTGCAATGATGTTGTCCATCTGGAGAAATTATTCTGTGTGGACACCGGATCGTCCGGAGACGAATTATAGCGCGTCATGTCACCCAGTACACAGCAAAAAATTGACGTGACACGCTCTCATTCATCTCCAAATTTCATCAAGTGTCCTCACAGAATAATCAATCATCCATCTAAATCCTGACTAATTAGTGGTTCATCAGCTTCTCATATAAATAAAATCTGAATTAAATTTAATACAATCCATAAGAAGGATTCAATTGAATATGAAAATCAATAAACAATATTAAATTTGACATTTTCTACTTTAGCATGTAGAGAATGATTATTATTGGTTGTTTGTAAACAACATAGTATTTGAAGAGTGTAAACTTTCCATCAACTTTTTCATCCGGACTTGGAACAGCGTAAACAATTTTAAAGCATAGCCAAAAAATAAACAAACACTAGCCATAATAATCTGTCCAAATTTACAAATCATTTGTAAATCAGATAAATATCAATTGTGATATATTAAAATTTAAAAACAAAGTTATTATTCAATTTTTTCTGAGATTTTGCATTTATTTTTAACTTCTATAATATTTATTTGTTTATAAAATATATGATATTAATAACCAAATTGATTTGATTTTGAAATTAACATAAACAAAGTGAAATAAGCTCTACTTTACCATCTACTACTATTTGCTACACTTTGCTACACTTTTTAATATTTTTTATAGATTGGTATGCAATGACCAGGATATTTTCTGGTTCACCGTCATGCGGTTGATTGGAGTGTTGGATCTATATGTAGGCTTCAATATAGAATGTTTTACTAATCGATAGCCATAACGTACATTAGTTTTCATGCAAGCTAAGAAGTCCCTACGATTACCTACCCCATATGTCGAGTTTTTTTTTTTTTTTAATAATCCTTTATTAGACACTGCATTTTTTTATTGATTGCCAAAACTCTTTATTCATTAGAAAATTTATAATTAGGTCCTTTTTGAAATTTGTAGGAAAGTATATTGAAACCTATCACCTTTAGCACTGACTTAGACAAACCCAGATCCCATGGTCTATCTTCTATGAGCTGAACATTTCCAGCCAAGTTTCTTGAAGATTGGAAATTATGTGGTGTCTTTTTTTGCATAACAGGTACAAAGTTTGAAGTTTGATGTTGTCAATAAGAAGTATTTTTTATTATTTCTATCACTTTATTGTAATTTGGTTGCTTGTATCCATTTGGTTGATTGAAATTAAAAAATAAAAATATTTGTTGAATCCATAATTTGATTGAATATATATATATATATATATATTAGTATTGATTTTAAATTGCACAAATCTCCTCAAAATTCCCTAAAAAATTTAACTTTTTTTTTTGTTTTACATTTGAAATGAGTGACAATAAATTATTATTTTTTAAAAATATGTTTTCTATCTGTAAAGTGTAAATAATCAAATGAAGCCTTAGTAAGCCTCCTCTCTCTCTCTCTCTCTCTCTCTCTATATATATATATATATATATATACTTTTGGCTTCATTTGGAATGACTTTCTTACTGTTTTTTAAAGCAATTTTTTAATACAAAAATTAAAATTTTTATACTAAAAAGTTGCTTTAAGAAGTAGTAAGAAAGTCATCCCAAATGAAACCTTTGTTTTAGTACTGTTGCAGTCTAGAATATACGTTGCGATAGAATTAGTAAATTTCCGTCTTAGCGATGTACGGATATCTAGCACACAAACAGAGGAGAAATAATAACACTAAGATTTTTACGTGGAAAACCCTAGAAAGGAAAAAAACTACGGGGCCACGTTCAGTTGAAATAATTTCACTAGTATTTGTTTGAAGTACAAGAGGCTGATTCGTTCTTAAAATTTAGGACGATCAGATTACAATGCTTCACTTCCGGATTGAAATCCAATTACAATGTCGAGCAGAGTTCTGGCTTCACTTGGAGATCGAGTAGAAATCTTGCGTCCTTCGGAAGTCGGGCATAATTCAGGTGTCATTCGGAAGTTGGGCAGAATTCCGGCGTAAGTCAGAAGTTGGGTAGAATTCCGGCGACAGGCAGAACTCTGGCAGTAGTCGAGGAGGAATTGTTCCCTCATATCCTTCTCTTCTTCTTGCTTGGGTCCCCTCTCATGAGAAATGAGAGGTCTATATATAGATATTATGGAGTGAAATAGCTTGTAAATAGGTGTGAGATCAGGGGTAAATAGGGAGTGGTCGAATGGACGGTCGATATTGAATCCCTTGATTGTGCACCGTTCGTCAGGCATTTGAAGGTTTTAATGATGTCGGAATTCGGCGATCTTGGGCTCGTTGGATTTGTCCCGTCGAGCCGCTCGATTCGACTATAAGAACGTTATATTTGGAAACTATTTGGTAACTCAAATTATGGTTTGAACTTTCCAACAGCACGCTTGATTTGGACTCATTTGGACTCGGATTGAGTCGAATTTGGTGTTGTTGAGTTTGTATTTTCGAGACGCTCAGTTTGACAATAAGTTCGCTGAAATCGGAGTTTAGGTGATCCCAGATTTAATTTTTGAAGTTTCCAGCTTGATTTTGCCTCGAGATTTGTGCCTGAACAAGATTTTTTTTTTTTTGGAAAATCAAGATTATTTTTTGAGGACATATCAAGTACCAAACTAAACAACTACTTTATTGTGACGTCCTCGCTGCTTTCTATAACTCTTGTGGTGATAAATTGAATTTTGCAAACAGATCTGTTTATGTGGGAGTTGTTAGTACTCGGACTTTCTCAAAAAGAATATTTGTACAATATCCACAACAATTTTTAAAAAATTACACTGAATGCCATCAATCAGAAAAAATTCATTTAAGTCTCACTCAAATCATAAATATCTTTATCTTATGAAAAACCAAATATCAAATCATTTAAGGCCTCGTATGGAACGGCTTTTTCACTGCTTCTTAAAACAGCTTTTTAATTTATGTACTGAAAAACTGTTTTAAGAAGCAATAATAAAAGCGATCTCAAACAAAATCTAAAAATTCAAAAATTCACAAGCATTAAATGCAAATTGAATACTCAACATAATATGAACTATAACATGAGTTAAATGTTCATAATCTGGCTACATCAAATAAAGTAAAAACATTATAGATTTTCCAAACATGAAGAAGAGAAAAAAAGAAAACTATTTTTTTTTTCTCAGTATATATATATATATATATATCCTCTTTCATTATTTTATTTCGAGACATCAATAGAATATAAAACATCAAAGGTATCAATGGATTATACCTCCACAAAATTCCTCTAAAAATTCAAAATTTTAGGCATTTCTACAAATTTGTTCAATCGATAATCCATTGATTTTTTTCAATGATGTTGCTCGCAAATATATTTTGGCATCTGATCCACCTGCTCTATCATTTAATAGATTTGATCAGAAAGGTTTGTTAAATGAATAGCACATATATGCAGGTGTATGGCTTGGCAGTTTGGAGGAACCTTCTTGCTGCTCACCTACTGTGCGCACCTCAGTTTGTACATTCCAGTTTCATATTTGGTGAGGAATGCCATTAGATTTTGACTTTGTTTGTGACGACATTCTTATTGCTTTGTAAAGCTGCTTTTTAGTATAAAAATCACTTGAAAGCAGAGAAAAAATAGTTGTCTAAAGCTGTCACAAATGAAGCCTTTGTAGCTCATCTATCGAATCAGCTGCCAAACCTGCTTTGAAGCATAAATCATTGATGAGGGAGGATAACAAAACATATTGTAGTGACACTAGAGCCGGGGAAGTATTGAGCTTTGGCTTGATTTTATGAGCTCAAGTCAGCTCAAAAGCTGGTTTATTTATTATAAAAGAAAGATCATTCTAATTCAAATATTTATTATGATAATATTGTTAAAAAAGAAATTAAATGAGAATAATTATAAATAAAAAAAAATAAAGAATAGAGATAAATTTTAACAACTTCATAATAATTTTTTTGAATTTTTATATATTTTAAGTGTATTGTATATTAACATTTCCTTAAAAAGTTGACTCAAGAGTTGATGAGTCGAGTTAGGGCTAGTTCAAGCCTAGCTTGTTAGCTCACAAACTATTTATTGAGTCGAATCCAAGACGTTTCACGAGTTGGCATGACTCAATTTTACGCCAACCTACCCTAAAGTGTTTAAAGATCAATTGTGAATAGACTCCCCACATCTATAGGCACATTGCCCAAATAGTTACGTAGGAGAGAAGCTTTCTCCATCTAACATAATGTCACAAACTTATCTTAAATGTTCAATCAAGTGGCAAAGAAACTAATGGCATTGTTATCAAAAGCTTCTATTATGTACAAAGTATAACAAAGAATGAAATGATATTCTCAAAATCCAAGTTCTTAGCAATGTACTTTGAATAATCATCATTATAAATGTTAGGAAGTTAACAAAATAGTTAAGTTGATGGTCTTCTGATCAAATGGAACCGAACCCATTTTCTTCTAATAAATGCTTTCAATTCCTAGAGTAAGCAATATAAACCATTATAGCTTGTGATTGTTTTGTGAATTCATCACAATTTCTGTAGGGGATTACTGAGGCAATACTTCCTTCTAGGTTAAGGAATATTCTTTATTGAACACAATTTGGGATGAACTAACAAACAATTTGCAAGAATCAAATGACTGTGAAGAGGATGAAGAGTATCTTTGTCATTTGGTGCCATAAAATTTTAGATTCTCAATGTTCAAACTAACTTAAATCAATTAACTTTTCCCCAAAGCTTGATTTTAAAATAGTACAACGTCCACTTTTCACTTCTCAACAATCAACGCTTGAAAAATGAGCCAGCTAGATGAGCAAATTACCGTTCTACATTTGTATCGGTCTTTAAGGCATTGGAACAAACATCATGCATGCACAACGAAGGTTCTTAATATTCAAGATGCAACCTTCCCACTTTGCCAAAGCCAAACTATGAAGACCATTCAGATTCACGATGAGTTTAACATAAAAACTAAAAAAAGAGAGAGAGAGAATTACTTACTTTCCATTGCTTGTAGAAGAACAAAGATAAGCATTTGAACTTCCTAAGATTATATTGTTGAAATTTTTAGAGCACGAAAGGACAAGACAGATTAGAGACGAGGGTAGAAGGTATGAAGAACAAGCGAAAGCAAACTACCCATGAGCCCCTAGGCGTCGCTCCTTCAGGTAACACATCTGCAGCAGACGAAAATGGTACCAAGATGGCTTAATCATGGCATATAAGCATCATTAATTCAAGAAAAATGATCTGGAGAAGGCTACGTCAGACTCCTAAATGCCATTGTGCAGTGCGAAGGAGCTTAGCATTCGTTCTTCATGACTAAAGCAGCATGATTTATGTGCCTAAGTAATACAGAACTAAATAAATTGGCCATCCGAGATTGTTAACTTATTAAGTACCAAAATTAAGTTAACTAATAATTTCTTATCGATTAATAATAACTAGATTGAAAATAGAATTTAATCCTAATTAAAAAATCTAGAAAGTAAATCAATGTTAAAAATCAAGTGAAGAAAGTCCTTAAAGTATTAAGCACAATAAATTCATGACTTTGCATAAGTATCATAAATATCACTATCTTATTAAAATCTCATGTTAAATTAATCATTTATTATTTAATTATCAAAATTTTATCTCAAATTAAATACTAAATCATGTGAAAGTTGATTAGAAATTCCTAAGTATTAAGGATAAAATGAATACTCAACATATTGTTTATTAGAACTTTAATTAAATTTAAATAGTCATAATATTGCTATGTTATCTTTCTAAAAAAAAAGAAATCAAGAACAACATTAAATAAAATTAAAACAACACAAAAAATCTAAAATTTGAAGAAGAATAATAAGAACTTTCTTTTCCTCTAGTTTATTCTCAAATCCAAAAAAGTTCTCCCTCTAAAATATTTTCTTATGTTTCTTTCAAAGTTATTCATAGGAACAAGACTTAGTATCTAAAAGTTGATTTTTTTAAGTTTGTAGTCAAAACACGATGCCTAGGTGTAGGTCAAATTCATGCACATTGAATTTTATATTTCAGCATGTCAGTCCGCTACTTCTGACCTTCTATGAAGCTTCAACTTTTTGAATCCATGTATTGATCTCTAAAGTTTCTAATAAGAGCGATATCAATAAGTTTCAAGTATAATCGGAGTTATTGTATTAAAAAGGGGCCCGCATCAATGCCAATTTAAGAGATCATGTCTAGGGAAGTTCTTAGAATGTGGATAAAGTTATGTCCACTTTATCTAAAGCTGAATGATCAACAAATCTATCAATCCAAATAGTGGTCAGTCTAAAGTCAACCTCCATCAAGTTTTGGTCAATTCAATGAACGCTGAAGTTCATCAATGAATAATGAATAATGTCTAATTGAATAATCCATAAAATATAGGATTAACAAGTCATTGTTAAGTATTAATGGGTCTTTTTTAAAATCGTTAGTAAGTCATTGTAAAATGTTAACAATGTGACACTAAGATCTCTAATTAATCTGTCTCTAAAAACTACAAAAACATTTGAAATAAAATATATGCTATCACAAGCTCTTGTAAAGTCTTAATAATGACCCACTAACCCTTGGCATGCATACGTAAAGCCTTATGGATATATGTTAATATATCATGTTAGCTAGATGAGATATAGTAATAGTATATTGCTAAGGAGGGGGTTCACCCCTCCCCTCTAAAAATATTAGTTGAATAGACACTTTTAAGGGTTCCCCATCTAGAAGGCACCCACCTACCAATTTTTATGTATTTTATGTTATGCACTTTTTTATTTTTTTGTTTTTTTTAGGTACTTATATTACATTAGGTGCTTAATTATCTACATAAAAATATCTTATTGAAGAATATTTATCAACATGAAAATAAAGCTCTTTATGAAAATATAAAATGTTCGACCAAAATTTCCTTGGTGTGAGGTCAAACATTGACAAATTGAGGCCAACCACCATCCCGTGATAGATTTATATGTGTGAGTGGAGGCATGAAATATTTCTATGATTAGACAAGACAAATTCTAAGGAATATGTTTATAATTCACATAAGGCATAATTATTTGATTAGTGGACTTTGTCCTCCCAAAGAATTCTTTAATCATCATTAAAAATTAAAAAAAAAGGCTAATCATAAATTATTATTACTCAACTTATTATGAAATTGTTTCTAATTGACTTATAATGTAGTTGTCGCTAATTGTTGTGTTATAGTACCATCTCTCTTGACTTTATCTTGGATTCATTATAAGCTCAATTTCTATCTCACTTAGCATGCTAACTTAGCTCAATGGTTAAAGAATTAAACTCAACTCAATAACATGACAACGAAAAATGTACTGAGACATGATATGAATTTAAAAAGACATACAAAGTATGTATATATATTCCATTGATTAAAAATATAGTAAGTTCAAAACTTTTCTCAAAAAATATTAAAAATACAAAAGAAAATGAAGATGCTAAAAGTGTAGCAAGCTACATTCCTCAATCATCGTTGTACCTAGCCTTCGGTTATTCATCATCAGTGAGGAAAAAGTAAAATTTCTTCAAAACTCTAAATATTTTCTCTAGGCATTTTAACTGAACAGACTTTTTGAAACAAATTTGTACCCCCTTCTCATATCCGTTAGTCCAAAAATCAAAGTACTCTAAGGTTCAGGCAAATACACCTAATATCTCTTCAATAGAAGCCAAGTGAGTTCTCTCCTACTTGACATTTCTCTCATAAGACTTGAAGATCTATGTCAAGTTAATCAACATATATAAAATAATACAAAAAAAAAAACTTTGATGTTTCTGTTCATCCAATCTATCCCAATTTGGTTACTATAACAAGTCATGAAATTATTTAGATTAAAACATGCAGCAAAATCAACTAGAATATTGACCATTTAGCCCATATACATACATCTATAATTTCACCTCTTGCAATGTATGTGTTACCTTGGTCTTAAACTTTTGTTATTAATCTCAATTAATTCATGCCTATACCTTTTATATAATAACAATAAATCAAATCTTATTTTAATATTGGTTATTATTTTAGCAACATTTGCATTCATCATTGGAATGAAATCCCTTGATTTTATAGGAAGCACAATATGATAAAGAGAGCCTTTTGCGGAGTTGCCATATTCTCTAATTCATACATATTATGCAATTGATTCTATATATGGCACAATTTCTAGCAACATAAAAAATAGATAAAATAATTCTTCACCAAAGAGTTGGAAGGCCAAATGATCCAATTCAATAAATTATTTTTATAATGTATCTTTTTGTTTTCAATAGTATGATAACACATGGGTATAAAATATTCGTACAATAAAAAACTTATCTTATCATCATGCTCTAATATGGATGTTTTACTCAGTACCATACAATCTAAGCGTGCTAATTTCCTATGATTATTCCATCTTGATATACAAAGTAAGCTAAAAAAATCACTAATTAGCCGCATAATAATAGCATTTGTTTAAAAGTTTATTTTATATGTTTGTCATATATAGAAACTCCTTCATTCAATAGCCTTTTTATATCATTTGTTATCAATCATATAAAAACATCTAAGTTATTGGAGTTTTTAATTAATGAATGATTAATGATTAAAAGATAAAACAAATTTTCATTTACGTACATGTTGTTAAGTTGTATATAATAATAAGTACTAGCCAATATATGTTCAAAGCGATCGACCAGCAAAAAATATTGAATTTATCAAGAAATATCTTGAGGAAGATATTACACATACAATTCTAAAGAATATGACAGATAAGTACAATTAAAGTGCTCCTACGCTATACAAACAAAATGATATGCGAACACCATTTAGGGGGCTTGCTTTTAACGTATCAAATTATATTCTTTATAGTCTTCTTTGATATGCAGGGACGAAACTAGCCTCACTTTTGAGAGTGAGCTAAAATATATATATATATATAATATTGGAATTTCTTGTTGAGGAGTAAGAAGCTTGTTAAGCTTCTTGGAAAAGAGTGAGCTAAGGAAGGAAGAGAGAGAGGGATAACAGATTTTTAGGAGGAAAACATTCTAAAGCTTTATTCATTTTTCCCTATCAATACATCAACTTATAGCATCTATATATAGGCTATGACAACTGTGTGATGTCTTGCATAATAACTATACTTAAAACTGGACAAAACCTAACAACCTTGGTCCAATTTTACACAGTTAAGAAAAACCGCCGGAAAGAACGATACAACGAATTGTATCGGATGTATCGACGTCTTCCTTACGCCGGCAACTACCGGCGCATTTTCCGACGCCATTTCCGACGCTTCTTTCCGGCGCCAATTTTGCGCCGCAAACAAAGCCATGGGTTGTCTACGGCGACCTTAGGGCGTTTTGTCCGCCGGTACTTACCGGCGGACAATCTGACAGAAACTTACAGGCGCATATGGTGCCAGAATTTATCGGTTGTAAGTCGTCGGCACCAATTCGATGTTTTATCAACGGCGGTTTAGACCGCCACTAAACCGCCGGTGAATATTTGAAGCCGGAGGTTTGCCGACTGTTTTTTGATCGCCGTTAATACCGGCGGTTTTATGTATAAAAAACACCGGCAAACCGCCATTAACAGACGGCGGTTTAACCGCCGGCTAAACCACCGGTAACACCGGCGGTCCATTAACCGCCGGTTGGAACCGCCGGTAATAGCTATTTTTCCTGTAGTGTGACCAAACCATCTAAGATGTCTCTCTCTAGTCTTATCTTCCACTGGAGCTACTCCAACCTTTTCATGTATATGCTCATTTCGTATCCTATTTTTGAGAGTAAAGACACTAATCCACCTAAGCATCATCATTTATGTAACATTTAACTTAATATTATACTTCTCTTTTAATGATCAACATTCTACACCATAAAGCATTGCAGATCTCACAACCATAACCCTTAAGTTTAAGAGGGACTTTTTTATCACACAATAAACCCAATGCATTCATCCACTTCAACCATCCTACTTGAATTCTACTAATAATATCCCCATCTATTTTACCATCACTCTGAACAATAAACCCAATATATCTTAAACGAGAGCTCTTATTAATGACTTAATCGCTCAAAGTCACAATCCCATCACTAGATCTATTATTACTAAAATTACACTCTATATTCAGTTTTAGATCTACTTAAACGAAAGCCTTTGGACTCTAAGGTTGACCTCCATTATTCAAGTTTACCTTCAACTCCCTCTCTAGTCTTATCAACATGAAGAATATCATCAACGAAAAGCATACACTAGGGTACAACCTCTTGCAAATGTCTAGTGAGAACATCCATGACTAAGGCAAAAAGATATGGGTTTAAAGCTAATCCTTAATGTAATCCAACATAAATAGTAAAATACTTGTCAAACCATCTTATGTTTGAACAAGTAATAGCTCATGCATGCATATCCTTAATTACTTGAATATAAGCATTATTAACCCATTTCTTATATAGAACTCTCAATACCACTTCTCTTGGAAGTTTATCATATGCTAGCTTTCTTTAAATCAATAAAAATCATATGTAGATCCTCCTTATTCTCTCTAAACTTTTCCATTGAATCTCTCAATAAATGTATAGCTTTCATAGTAGACTACCTGGAATGAATCCAAATTTATTTTTATGAAGATGAATTAAAAAAAAATTATAAATTTACTTTAAAATTAATGTTAAATATTCCTATCCCTTATTAATCATGAGCAATAGTCGAGGGACTAAATTGAAGCAACTTCATATTCTAAGACTATGATTTCATTTGTTACAGCTTTCTTACTGCTTCTTAAAACAACTTTTTAATATAAATTCCATCAGTAGCTACATTCGCAATCATTCAACCTCTCATGAATCTTCTTCCTTTACTTTCATTCTCTTCCTATTCTAATAAATAACTTTAGTTACAATAGATTTTTTGTCACAATCATTTGAGCCTCAATCAAACCTTAAGCCATCTCAGTCAACTCCAATTTTTATTGTTTGAGATTATTTGTACGAATCAACACTACACTAGGGGGGGGGGATAAGTAACTATTGGTGTTGCCTTGAATTTGACTGACTCTTTGCCATAAAAAAATAGGTCAATAGCGAAAAAAAAAGAAAAAAAAAAAGTTCCAATTTTTATTGTTTGAGATTATTTGTACGAATCAACACTACACTAGGGGGGGGGGATAAGTAACTATTGGTGTTGCCTCGAATTTGACTGACTCTTTGCCATAAAAAAATAGGTCAATAGTAGGTCAATAGCGAAAAAAAAAGTCGTTAAAGATATCATTTACCTGCAAAAAGTAACAAAGGTCTCTAAATAAAAAGTAAACTTGATATTTTTTCATACCCTTGATTGTCGTGCGCTTCACAGTTATGTGGCGGTCCAAGAGGGCAACGCCCCCTGGTGGGGTTTGGTTGTAATGATATTTTTGGAATTTAAATTAATAAATAAAAGATAAGTACTCTTTACTATTTCTCTTTGTATTTGATTCGTTGTTCCCTAACAAAATGCCTAATAATCATAGTATTTTAAAATTTTAAGGGAGAATAATTGCCCAAAAATTCTTATAATAAAGATTAAAAAATAGACATAGGAGGACAATTTATCTAAAAAATCATGAAAAATTATTATTTTTTTTTTTAATTTTTTTAGGAGGGGCAACTGTGCCCTCCCTTGAGTACAAGGGGGATCCGCCCCTGGCCACAACCAGCCGTCATACATCGCCTTCACCGCTGTCCACCACCACCCTCCGCTCACCGCCGCCACCGACTGAGGCCAACAATTGTAAATTCAATGAAATTAAAAAATAATGTAATTCAATCTAATTATCATGTTGTAAATATTTGAAAGAATGGAAACCCAAATATCGTTTGTACCTTTAATCTTATTTTCCCTCGAATTTCAATTTCATTAAAAAAATGAGCAACTTTTAATTAATTGACATTTAAAAATTACAAGCAACATCATTTTCTAATCTTTTCCTCTAAAGTTTATTTGTTATTCATTATTTCATGTTAGAATATTTTATAAATATGTCACATACAAGCGCCTCAAAAAGATTTGAGTGAATAAGGAAGTTTTTAGTTTCACAACTAACCCCACGTCCACCACATCAAACCGTAGGTCAAATGAAGTTCTTCCACGTCAGGAACTAAGCCGGTGCACTGAGCAGTATTTATCTCTCCATGGCAGTTTAGGTTTTCTTCAAGCATGGCGGTACAGTACAAGTTCCGCAGCTCCGTGGCCTTCGATTCCGTCGACCTCAGCGGCCGCTCGTCGATCTCTGTCCGCGACCTCCGAGCCAGAATATCTGACATCAAGAAACTCAAAATCTGTGCTGACTTCGATCTCGTTCTGTCCGACGCCGATACTGGCAAAGGTTGGTTCGGTCACACGCTCCTTCTATCAATTCCTTCTCCTTACTCTTTCTTCTGAGTATGATCGTTTTTGACCCTCACAATTCAATCTAGTATTTGAGAATGAGGACTTCCAGATTCCGGTGGGTGCTAGCGTAGTCATCAAGCGAGTGCCAACGGGAAGAGAGGCGACTAATGATCGGTGAGTTTATTTTTGTTCGTCATTGCTTCATTGTGCTTTTTTTCTACTGTTATACTTTGGGGCATTATAGATGTTCTTTGTTGCACAGGGATGCGATTGCTGGCACTGCAGGAAAATCGGGAGGATGTGTTGGTACGCTGCAATTATCGACTTCTGAGGTAATGTTTTTCACATGGGTTTTATGGGAAGCAAATTAAGGTCCTTAGGTCATCTCCAACGGTAAAACTTCCGCTATTTAGTTGCTGGTGGCATTGCACTGTTCATCTTAGCTATTTTTCTGTCTCTACCAAACTTGCCAAAGAAACGCGCGAAAGAAGAGAACGACCGTTACCTTGGCAAAAGGGGGCAAAATGGATTTCGATTGGAGATGAATCACGACATTTTTTAGTTTCATGGCATTTTGGAGTGAAAAATGAGATTTTCGGTTGGAGATGCCCTTATATGCTCACCATTGCTTTTAATTTTAAATGGAGAAGATCCCATTTCATTGTTATGTATGCATCACCAGATTGGCTGATGGATTCTTTCTTGCCTCGTTGAACATTCTCATCATTGTCTACATTGTCTACATTTAATGATCTTATTGGATGGCATGAAAATACATTGTCTACATACTGTATTCTTGAGTATACATAGTACTAGAAGGTGGGGATGCTCTATAGTTGGATTGAAACTTAGTCAAGTCAAATTATTGAGGAAGGCTTCATCGTTTTCACTCTACTCTATATTGGTCATATCTTTAAGTAATCATATACGATCAATCATGCAAATAAAAACCATAAATACAAACGCGTCATTCAAAAATCAACCATTTAAACCCTTACATAATAGAATGAAAAAACATGTATGTTTGATGGCATGGCAAAGTAAGTGAGGACAAAATAGGCCAGTCAAACACATCCATTTGTTTATCTAAAATACATTTGAAATTTACCATTTTCCTTACAATGCCTTTCCTCTCCCACTTCAAAATCCTATAAATAGTATAACTTCGATCATCCCATATGAACCTTAAATCATGTTTATTAAAAGAACAAATAATGTAGTTTAATATTAATCCTAATTCTTAATTATCATTAGCATTAAGACATACATGAATGTTATTATAATGTTTATCAATTGTCATTTATCATTAACATAAATCCTTCATTAACATGTCATTATGATGTTCATTAATTGTCATTATTTATCATTAACATAAATCCTTAATTCACTTTTACATTTTTGTTAATTATAATCGTCGTTATAAGATAATTATTTGCGGATTTAATTATATCTTAAATTTTAAAAATTCATATTATTGTTTAAATTCATAATTTACCTATTTTATCCGTTTACCAATTCCTAAATCAATTTCAAATAGCTTAAATTTTCGGTTTTATCCAAAAACCCTAATTTTGGAAACATGAATTTCACTAATTTCAATACATTTGCATTCCAAAACTTCCGCATTATCTATTTAATAATTAGGGCTTTTCTATTTTCGGATTATTTTAAATTAAAAATTAGGAAAATGACATTTTATGAAAAAAAACTAATTTCTACCCTTACAAACCTTTCTAAAACTATTAGGAATAATATACTTTAAGAAAATTTCATAGAATTTGAAAGTCTAAAAAACCCTAATTTTTAGAGATAGAAAAGTACCACTCAAACTTAATGAAAAAATTCTATAAGATGGTTGTTAGACTTGCAATGCTTTATGACGCAGAATGTTGGCCATTAAAAGGGAAGCATAATATTAAGTTAAGTGTTGCAAAGATGATGATGTTTAGGTGGATGAGTGGCTTTACTCTTAGAGACAGGGTATGAAATAAGCATATATGTGAAAATGTCGGAGTAGCTCCAGTGGAAGATAAGATTAGACAGAGTCACCTTAAATAGTTTGGTCACATAAAACAGAGGCCTTCTCATGACCTGGTTAAGAGAGTAGATGTATTTGATTTAACCTATGTTAAGAAAGGTAGAGGTAGACCTAAAAAGACTTGATTAGAAAATATTAGGATTGACGTTTTTTTAGTAGATCTAAATGAAAATTTGACTCTTAATCGAACACAATGGAGAATAAAGATTTATGTAGTCGACCCCACGTAGTGAGATAAAGGCTTGATGTTGTTGTTGTTGTATGAGATTTTTGGGAAGAGCCAACACCGCATGCAACTTATGCATTGACATTTGATTTGGAAGTTGGACACCTAACCTAGGTTTTAATTGTAGGCAAAGGTGTTGGAAGGTAACATGATGCGATTTCATGCATTTTGGAGGGGTGTAGGATTCCAATCGAAACATCCCGCGCACATTGCCATCTTCTTTTAACGCTCACATGAGA
This sequence comes from Dendrobium catenatum, assembly GCF_001605985.2. Taxonomy (NCBI): domain Eukaryota; kingdom Viridiplantae; phylum Streptophyta; class Magnoliopsida; order Asparagales; family Orchidaceae; genus Dendrobium; species Dendrobium catenatum. The sequence goes on from NW_021320079.1 coordinate 1,920,181, forward strand.
GCAACTTGGCGAAAATCATCGAATTTCCCCATGTGTACTAAGAGGACAACAAATTCTTGTATTTTGGGGAGCACATATGAAGTTACTACAAGGCCCTATGGCTTTGGGAGCTTCATACACACATCAAAGGGTCTTTAACGGGTTTACTTCGCTGGGTTATCACGGCAGAGCCACTATCCACTCGCCTTGTCAAAAGTCGAGAAAATGAAGGATTGTAGGTTAACTACTGTCTAAACTCTTTTGTAAGCCATGCTTGTTGTCCAAAGTGCTCCAATGCTACTGTCCTTAGCGTTTGAAGGCTTCCGGGTGCTGCCTCGTGGTCACGAACTCGTCGGAGACAATGGGGAGGAAAGAAGGAACTCCTACATCAAGTGGAAAGCCTCCACCATCATCCTGCCCTCTCTTTTGCTTGAGAGAAAGAAAAGAGCAGGTTTATGCACTTCCACTTGGAGAAATGAGGAAGACGAGGAGGTATTTCCCTCTCTTAGCCCAAGAAAGAAGGAAACGATTGCCAGAAATTAGTGGCTTGGACGATTCATAACATCTGGATCGGTGTCAACACCAGAACACATGCACGAGATTGAAAATCGGTCTCTTTGCTCGGGTTGGATGGACGAAGCTCCCTACTCGCGAATCCCTAGCATGCACGGGTCTCCTATACGCAAGCAGAGGGTCGACCGACCCTCTTCTTTCCTTCGACTAGGCACGCGCAAGCAAGACAGAGTCACTCAACTCTCTCTTCCTCCCTCCCGTATCTTTCGCCTGGTTTGGGATGGACGGACAGAATTGAACACAAAGAGCCGAATGGCTTTCCCTCTTGTTCTCCTAGAGACGCACAAGCTAGAGCTGAATGACTCTTTTTCTTTCTTCTCTTTGTTCGATTAGGTCACCCAAGCAAAAGACACGCTCATGTCGCTTATCCCCTTCTTTCTATGCAACGAACAAGGTCCGCTACGCAATCTCTGCCAAAGCCGCGCAAATACTCTACAAATCGAGGCGATTAGGTGATTTGACCTCACGACAATGGCAATGCTCAAGGTTTTCGAGATAATTTCAGTCGTTTGATTCAATTACTTGATTTGGGAAGTCAATTGAACTTGAATTTGATAAATTGGGCAGAAATTGAGCCCAAATTAGACTTGATCCGAATCGATTTGGGCTGATTCGAGTCCGATTGGGTCTAATCGAGTCAATTTTGTGAAATTAGACTCGAATTGACGCCGAATTGCTTCAAACTAGGTTCGACAAGGCTTGACGTGGCTTGTTTGGGTTCGATTTAGACTAGGGGTGTAGTGAGCTGAGCCGGCTCGCGAGCTGGCTCGAGCTCGGCTTGTTAATGAGCTCACAAGCCGAGCTTATCGAGCCACGAGCTCGAGCTCGAGCTCAAACTTGAGCTTGAAGAGGCTTGGGCTCGTGAGCTCACGAGCCGATGAGAAAGTATTATATTTAGGGTATTTGAAAAAAAAAATAATTTCACTCCTGAATATTGAATTCCCGCCTACGCATTTTAAATTCCCGCCCACACATTTTTCATTAATGTATAAAAGATGATAGCCGGCTTGTAATATGTGTTCCAAACAGTTGCTTTTCATGTTAATTCATATAGTTTATTTTCATTTCCTCGTTTGAAGTGAAGGCAACTTTTCACTAATGCAAATTATCCTAATTTTGAAATGTGGGATCCAAATGGGGAAAATGAGAACTTTCCATTCGGACGGATGCGACATTCACAGGAGGGAAAAATAAAAAATTGGACTTATGAGAAATCGAGCAGCTTGCGAGCCGACTCGAACTCGTTTATAGTGTGATGAGCTCGATTTCGAGCTTGAGTTCAAGCTCGCTTTTCAACTGACGAGCTGAGCTCGATAGTGTTAAAACTCGACTCGTTTACACCCCCTTAATTTGGATCGATTTAGGGTTGACACGATTGATTTGATTTTAATTTTGTAAAATTGGGCTTAATTTAATTAAATTAGGGCTCGAGTTGGGTCAATATTAGTTCGAAGGTGCTCGATCGAGCGTGATCGAGCCTAGTCGGGCTCGAATAAGCTTTGTTGGGGCTGAGTCGATGAAAAAAAAAAAACACGTCAACACTAGGTAAATGGATTCTCTTCTGAAGAGACTATGGAATAACCCCACTGATGCAGATTACGTAGGAGCACTAGTAGATAGATGATCTACCTCATGATACTGCACAAGTGCACATTCATTGAAGGAAATCTTATTATATATAGAAGCATGAAACATAATGTGGTGGCAAGGTCTAATATAAAAGTAAAACACAGAGCTATGACATTGGGAATATGCGAGCTACTATGGATCAAGATGATTCTAGAAGACCTAAGGTCAAGCGGGAAGGATCCGTGAAGCTACACTATGACAAGAAATCAGCATTCAACATAGCTCACAATCCGATTCAGCCTGATAGGACCAAGCATATAGAAGTGGACATGCATTTCATTAAGGAGAATTTAGATAGTGGTCTTCTATGTATCTATCATGTCTCATCAAAAGATCAGCTTTAGATATTCTTACCTAGGGACTTGATAACTCTGCCTTTTTGGAATTGATTATTAAGTTGAGAATGATAGATCTGTATTCTCCAACTTGAGAGGAGTATTAAATACCAACCATCCCTTGGCATTTTGATCCCACGGCTAGGATGGGGATCCATGGGAGACTCACTTGGATTGCGTCGATCTCTACCGTCCCTTGGCATTTTGATCCCATCTAGGATGGGGCTCCGTGGGAGGCTCACTTGGATAACACTGATCTCCTTCATATTTAGGCAGCTGATTTAGGAAGGATTATATTAAACAATTATGTATGATTATGTAATTATTTGTTTCTTTATTAAGATATCTTGAATAGAGACATGTTTGAGCAATAAAATTAAGATCTTTCTCTCTCGAAATCTCTGAATTTAACAGTAACATTAAAACCCAAAATGTCAATTTACTCATCTTGATGCTCACATCCTAGGTTTCCAATGAATATAAACTTTGAAATTTGCTTTAATAGTTTTTACTAACCAGTGTGAGATGGCTTGGGTCGAATTTCTACTTTTTTCCATCAAATGAGCATGATTATTATTCACTAGCAAAAGCACAAAGTATCCGTTGACCCTTCATGGAGAATAAATTTATGTGGCAGGTATTCAACATATTGTTAGTAAATCATCTAATAATTAGGTTATTGTAGTTTCTGTTTGCTTTCCTTCATGTTTTCCTGGCAACTGTCACAGTTTGTGTATACTTACCACTGATTACCATTTGCAGAACTTTGGTGTTGACAACTTTGATGACTTTGGTTTTGATTTATATCCCAATTTGGATACAACAATTCATTGTTATGCTGATGATATGGACCACTTCAATTCCTCTGCTAATAAAAAGAAGGATGTTTCCGTCAGGTGCAAGTTGCAATTATTCTCTGAAATTATTAATGTGATTCTCCTTATTATCGAGTCTATCATGTTTAGAGTGTTGGTATTATTTCGAATATTGCTTTTATTCCTATGATGTTATAGCTTGATCCATATCCTTATACATAATGCGGCAATAGTTTTTTTAGTGTCCTAACACATTTTATACTAGAGATTTTTCATTTAACATGCACTTCCTGCTTTTTCTCTGGTTTGCATTTCCATAGGCATGAGTACAACCATTGATATAGTGTTAGCCAGACTGTAATCTCTTTGTACATGCATATATATTCTTTGAGCTACTTATGATAGAATCTATGTGAATGTGACTGCTAAAATACAAGGTCATTGTTATATAGGTTCTTTGATGTAAGTTTGTCTCCTCTCTATTGACTTGATCGCATGAGTAATGCGAATCAAATTATTACCTTGTTGGCTGACTTGCATTATTGTAGATGAATTCTTTAGTTATGAGTTAAATATTCACTTTTTTCCTGTGTTCTATCTTAAACTATATATAAATATTATTATTGGTTGTGTAGGGATTTTTGATTGAATGCCTGTTTACTTATTCTTTGGCACAAATTATTTTGCAATCTTCTACCATACACAAGATTTTCATTTGGGTGTGCGCTCTCAAGTAACTTCCTCCTTTGTGCAATATGCTGGATTGATGGTGGCAAAAATGCCGGTGTTGTGGTGGTTTGAAGAATTGAAGGTGGTAGTGATTTGAGCTGGCTGAAATGATTCAAAGTTGCCGTGGTGTGCAAAGAAACCTGCAATGCATGAAGTGAAGCTTAATCTAGGGCTGCACGCTAGTTTTAATCATGTTTTGATGGATTTGGTTCTTGCATAACTATATGAAATCAATATTTGGTTTTGTTCTTTCTTTCTCTGCAAGTCTTCAAACTATATTCTTGAAAATTTGCAGTTTAATCGATTCTTCTGAGATCTGTATTTCCAATATGCAAAAAAATTGTTCGTTTTGTTTTTAGGTCTTTTGAAGTACCCAACCTTAAGGGTCAAAAGATTGACAGAAGCGATGTTAGTGAGGACTTGTCCAACAGTGGGTATTGGTTATGCAATTTAGGAATTTGTGTCGAACTCAAAAAACTTTCATGATTTGATACTGACTACTCTTGCATGTGAAATCAGAAGTTGGCGAAAATTTCAGGGAAGAGTCTGATGAAGGAGAGAACCAGAAGGAAATGAACTCAAAGAACAACGTTGAGCTTAAGAAGAAACTTTCTGAGTAAGATATTTTTCCATCTCTTATTCATCTTTTTTTATGCAGTTGCACCTGCATTTACTCTTTTTCCATATGGAGGCAGGGATATGCACTTTCAGGTGACATTTAATACAGATTTGCCAGCGGAGCTTAGGTGCTCACTTTGCAATTCTATATTTAAAGAGGCCGTAATGATACCCTGCTGCCAACATAGTTTTTGTAACAGATGTAAGTTATTTAAGGCCTGGTGAAATTTATCTCTTTGTTCTTTTACTATAAGATTGGGCCGTTCTCTTTTCAAATTAATTTGTGCTTTAAACTGAACTTTTAGATCTTAAGCCGATTTCCATCTTGATTTTCTTTTCTTGTATTTAAAAGCTAGTTTTGTTTCTTTTACCATGTAGACATATTTTCATTTATCGTTGCATCCTTCATTTGCTTTAATTTTCTTATCAATTTAATTGCTCAGTTAAGAGCCATAATTGTAATGAGATGAGAGATACTGTGATAAACTTTAGCATACTAAATTTCGTGAAGAAACTACTTTGTTCCGTTCAAATAAAATTACTAAGAAAACTTAACAAAAAATACCTACTTCAAGAATGGCACTTCCCAAAGGATTTCTGCAACTGGAATTGGATTTTTGCTGCAAGAATTGACTGTTGGATCCTAGCTAGTTCCGTTTGTGAAGCTGCTTGTCCTTCTTCTCCTGCTAAGCTACTGTTCTGTCCTTGTCACAACCAACGAAGAGCTCTGAAAGGATGGCCAGTGGCTGTATCACGTTGACCGTCCATCCACATAATCATGACTAGTTTGATCAATTTGTGCTTAGTAGCAGCCAAGTTTATTAATTTTGTGGAAGTGTTTTTTTTTCCGTCCGAAGTCAATTTGATGATGGACGTTCAAGTATTGATGGAAAGATTAGTTAAGTATTCCATTGCTTTATTTGACGTTTGTATTGTGGGAATACTTGAATTTATTTTTATTAGGTTACTTCTCACCTTATTATTTTTATTAGGATTTATTTTATGCCAAATATTTCATTTCTTTATTTGGAGATCCGTTTTGCTATTAGTATTGGTTGAGATATTGGTTGAATAAAATATTGGCGGCTATTAAATTCTCATGTCTTTCTCTCTCTGTCTCTTTCTCTCTCCTTATTCCTCTTCTCCGTGATTGGGTTAGTTTGGACCTCTTTCTAATTATACAAGGTCATATGATGAGTTGGTGTGTGTTAGATGGGTTTCTTGAATTTTGTTTGAGTCCAGACATGAGAATTATTAATTAAACTGAATATTTGTGAAAGCCAACAATTTTTCTATGCTTTGTGTGATTTTCTCAAAATACCTGAAACACTCTTTAATGAGAAAATGATCAAAATGGTCACTTAACTGTTTATGAAAAATCAAAACAGTCCCAAATTATATAAAATAACTCTTTGGTCCCTTAACTCTTTAAAGAGGAACCTTAAAAACTCGAGGGATCAAAAATGGTCCTTTAATATAATTGGGGATCATTTTGATCATTCATAAACAATCAAGAGATCATTTTGATCATTTTTTCTATTTTTAATATACATCAAAAGATTGTGAGTGGTAGTGCTGTAGCTAAATTATGATTTATTTATTTAATTGTTGAATCACGGTCATCATGGTCCAAGTATTTTGTAGCAAATTGAATATTATGTTGAAATCCAGTTCTACTAAGCAATTCCACCAGAAGGTCCTTCAATTTTCCAAACTCAGTATAGCGATGTCTTTTTAAACAAACTCAATTTTACCCATTATCTTATTAAAGTAGGCTTACATTGGGGTGGCTTGTAAAAATTTTTTGAGTGTTATTTATATGACAGGATGTCTTTAAGTCTTCTAGCAACATTGATGATTTTTTCATGTATCCTATGCCACTGTGAAGAGCAATATTATGTTGCTGTGAAAATGAGAATTCAACAGGCTATGCCTTCAAGTTATATTTATATCTTAGAATACGATTCAACTGTTTTTTCTCCGTCAATGCATATAATTGGATGCATTTTTTCATGGTTTCTTATGCCATAATATTGTTGAAGGTATTGCATCAACATTAGTTAAGCAATCAAGTTGCCCCAAATGTTCTTCCACAAAATGCACCGTCAAGGACCTATTGCCAAACTTGTCACTTCGCCAAGCAATCGAACATTTTCTTGAAGCACAGAACGCCAGTATTGTTTCATATAACAATCTTCCAATGTATGCTCCAGGTGAGGTATTTTAAATTTTTTTCTTTCATAAACGAGGTTTCTATGTGAATGCATCTTTAAACCAAACAAAATTCAGATGGAGAATCCGGAATTCAAACTAAAGAGGTATCATGTGCTGTATCTGTACGACCACAACTACCAACTTGCCAACCTTCCCCTTCTGCAACAGGGATGGGGTCCAATCATGTTGTTTCAGAACCTGCATCTGAATGTAGGCACACTGTTGGTTTTTTGTTTTCAAACTGCTCCTTTAAAAACACATGTTTATGTCTTTTTAGAAGTAATCATCATGATCACCATCATTTGCTTTACCCATAATAAATTTTTTTTGTTCAAGAGGTATCATTTAAATTATTTCTCCCAAGTCATTCAAAATTTTTCTTTTTTAATACATATTTAAGCCCACTTGAGGAGCATAAACACTTATAATATTAGTAATATTAGCATTAATAATAATAACTTACTTTTTTAACACTGCACTTGTGCACTCGTGCAACAACTCTTGCACACTTTTTGCTATATTCTATTCATACAACCTGTTACTTCCAGGAAACACCCTAGTATTAATACAATGTATTAACCCATTTAGTTTTCTAAATACATAGAAGATTTGTCTTCTTATGAATCATAATGATGAGCACATCAACAGAAGATTTCGACACGTCTACCATCGGAGGAATCGTAGATCGACAGCTACGATTCAGAGTCTCTATTTATATTTCATTTTTTACCATTGTACCCTTGTGAGGGATCTCTTTTATGTTGTAGCCCTGATGACATTTAAGTATTTTATTTTCTTGATTTTGGTGGCCTATGTATTAAGGCCTTAGTCATTGTATTTGGGTTAATGATGATTTGAATGACATTTTCCAGCATTTGTCTTCTTCTTTCTTCTGAGTTCTTGAGAGAAAAAAGAACCCTAGGAGAGGGCCAAGGATCACTCGTCAGCCGCCAGTAGAGGTCGGGCTCGCGGTTCGTATTCGTGTTATTTTCTTTTTCCCTTCCCCTTTCCCCACCGCCGGCCAACCCTTCCTCTTCCAACCCATCAACTTCCCCATCCCCCACCCCAAACTGCTGGTTAAACCTCCCGTCCACCTCCCCCATAGCCGGCCTCTCTTCTCCCCAACCCACGGCTCAAGCCCCAACACCGAGCCCCTCCTCCATCGACCCAAGACCCACCTCCTCTCTCACTAGCCGCTGGCTTGTCCAGCCACATCCCTAGTCTCCGAACTCCATAGTGCCTTTCTTTGCTTCCACATTTCAAATTTCAAATTACTTCATTTCCATATGTATTGCATCTCAATTTAGGAAGATTTCAATTTCAAATTTCAATCCTAATTGAGTTGAAATTATTTCCTAAATTAGCCAGCAATATTTGGAAAGTTTCCAAATTTAAATTATTTCAAATTTGAATTTAAATTGAAGAGACCCTCAAGATGTAATCTCTTTAATTTAATTACCCTTTTTTGGAAACCACTTAAATTTCTCCCCAATTCCCTCCCTCATTCCCCTAGCCACCGCTCCACTTGCCTTTCTCTCTCTCTCCAATTAATTCCTTTCACCCATTAATGCATGGGTCTACATACAATGTATGTGGACACTTTTTCCCCTCCTTATTAGGCCGGCCCTCTCTCTCTCTCTCCTTCATTAATTCTTTCCATTAAGGCCTCCAATCAAAGCCCTTTCCTCAAGGAAAGCCACCCCACATAGTCCTCCATTATTGGACATTCAAATTTGAAATTTCCTCCCTTTCTTCCTACTAAAATTATGAATTTAAACTTCAGATTTTAGTTTAAGTCCTCTCCATACCACTAAATAAAACCGGAGTTCAACATTGGCCATTTCACTAGTCTTGGCCGAACCAACCATCCTCCCTTTTCCATTATTTCCCTATTCCCTTGCTACGAAAAATTATTCCATCAGGTGAAAATACCGAGCAATACCGAGCGGGCTGTACCGAGCATGGTACCGAGCACTTTAGTGACGTGGCGTTTTGGTATTGGTTTCCGGATGCATTCGGTAACCTGACGGAATAATCACTCCCTTGCTACGCATACAATCAAGGAAGAAGATACGCTACTTCTTGGTTTACCTCCCTTTATGGATGGCCGATCTCGAGTTTGACCACATATTCATTTGCGATCATCAAGGATTAGTGGATATTCTACAATCTCCTTTCTTCGACCTCATTCTGGAAGTTGACAAAACCGTCGATGAATATGTCAACCACATCCCCTTCACCCTGATGTCTGCTATTGAAGAACATCAACCTCCGGACATTGGCGAATCATCGGACATCCACCTGCATCTTACCCTATGGCTAACTTTTTGTGAATCAATACTGTAGGCATCCTCTTTCTTTCGGTGTCATCTCTAGGATTGCTGAAGTTGTTCTTCTGCTAACCCCACTATCGAGAGTGAAAGAGAGGGAAACTCGAAGGTGAATTTTCTATTTGTTAAACGATGGATTTTGTTATTCTGCTTCTAGTGTTATTACAAATTTTTACTGTTATTTTAAATTATTTTGTTAATCTTTTGTGTAACCAACTACTAAAGCATAACTGCAACTAGAAATCCTAGATCCTTATCTTGGTGAAACAATGAGTTTGCAATTATCAAAGCTTCACAATTTGTTATTAATTCCTAAGCAATTTCTATTTCCATATATGTTTCACATCACATAATATCTATTAATTTCATTAATGTACCTATTAATTATATATATTCAAGTTCCAATCTTAATTCTAGTTTCATGAATTAGTTTTTTTGTCCACGTCTGTCCATAATATGGGAACCCCTTGCTTCTTTAATAATTAACATTGTACCTGGGTGTTGGTGTAGTGACCCTTACACATTTTTTGCTGATTTAGGCCATACAATGTGTCACTTTCAAAAATTTTATCAATGTTAAAATAATGTATTAAAGGGTTCATGTTATAATTGTTTGATAAGTTTTACACTAGTTGTAGACTATATAACACGACTCTTCGCTTTTCTCGTCTAGAATTTGGGACTCCACAATGACAATATTATATATATATATATATATATATAGTTGACTAATGAATTTTAAATTTTACACCATTGCTAAGTTTAGTGGGTCGGTTTTGTTTTCTTAAAGCCAAATTTAGTTCAAAAATTGATTTGGTGTTTTTCAAATGTTAAAAAGCCTCATTTTTCAAAACTAAAACTAACCGGTTGAATTGCATCAATTTATTTTTTCAATTATGTCAAATTAAATGCATACCCTAGTCCATACAAATACATGCATGTGTTTGTGCCTGCTGGCACTTGTGAGTGCAGGCACACATAGTCATATGTATGTGCGTGTGTGTGTATATATATATATATATATATATATGCGCGCGCATGCACGCATATAAGGTTTTGCATAGACCCGCATATATTTTGAAGGCCACATGGATGTTTATATATATACATATACAGTGAGCTGATTTTGAGTTGAATCAAATTATTTTGTTTGTTCAATCTTGAGTTATGGCAAAATTATTGTGTTGAAAGTTGATGAACTTGGAGCAATTATCAAGCTAGTTTTAATCTTCTGCTACAATTACTAGGCCTCAATCACATTAGCAGTTAAATTGATTTTTTATGTTTTCTTTTGTTTTGATTCTATCTTGATAGGTTATTTTGTTGCTCATGTTTCAATCTTGGTTTGAAGAGCTTATTAATTTTGCTTCATGCTCATAAATTTAAAGATGCATCTATTAAATAAGCTGATAAAATTGGTGTCAAATGATTGCGAGCTCAAATAGTAGCTTGGATACTCTGTATTGAGAGAGCGGAGAATGTGAATTCATTAAGTTTACACCAAATAGTTTGGATAAGGTTTGACGTTGATATTATACTTTCATTACACAAGGATTCATATTATAATTACAGAATGGGGATGTGGGGTATGATCTTGGCACCTTGCTTTCTAAGAAAGCACTCAACATCTGAGTTTGACAATAAACTTTCACAACTTTTCCCCTTTGAACATGTGCTGGTCTTGTTTTTTTCTTATATTTTCTGCACACACAAAATGTACACTGAATTTTGTATTTGTTAATTTTGTAAATTTCCAGGTAATTTTCCTTTCAAAAGGAATGAGGAACTGTGTACTGAAACACGAGGTACATTTTGTTATGGTTGATTTGTTGATGGAATTTCTCATCTTTCAGCCTGTATATATTTTTTATGGCTTGATTCTTAAGTTGATTTAAATGATACCATTAATTTGCAGGTGGGAGAGTTGCAATTCCGTCAATCAAGCATAGAAAGGTGAATCATCCTTCTGCTTATATCAAAACATACAATTCAAAACAGTGTTTTTGTTGAAAGTACTTGCATATTTAAATTTGATCAAGATGTTTGTCTTCTATTATGTATTAAAGACAGGATGCAAAGTTACTTTATAACATTATTTCATGTTTCTTTGTTTGGTATAATCTTAGGTGTTTATGAATTACTTAATCCTTTGTGCTTGGGTGGTTAGTAATTTACTTAATTTTGCCATCTCCTCCTTCCCTTCTCCATTTCCCTTACCTTTTTCTCATTATCGAGCATAGAGTAAATAGGGGCTTAATGGCTTACGGTTAGTGTTTTTGCTAATGGTATTGGATGGTTAGATATTGTGGGGTAATTATGGTGCACAATAATGCATGCACTGCCTGACAGCTTATATTAACATGACTATATAATTATGAGCTCAACACCCTTTAATAGTTGTGGTGGACTAGCTCAAAGAGAGATGGGTGTGGTCTGCCAATAAGTTATGATTTAGGTCATAGGAAAAAGTACTAATACTGTTGATAGCAAACAATCCACTTGAGAGTCATTAATGCTAGTAATTTCTATTGTCGATGGACATCACCCTTACGCGGTTGCACGTAAAGAGTAAATATCTCAAGCAAATGTATAACAAACTCGTCAACCACCAACCCTAACCATTAAAACCATCCCCATGCGCATGCTCATTCTTTTCTAACTTAATTTTATGCAAATAATATACATCAATTTCTCCTTTGGATTATCAGCAACTCTCCAGCTTTGAATAAATGCATGAGGAGCAAGTAGGGGTGTAAATGAGTCGAGTCGAGTTGAGTTTTAACACTAACGAGCTCAGCTAGTTAGTCGGAAAGCGGAGAGTTCGAGTTCATCTCAAAAAGCGAGCTCAAACTCGATCTCGTCCCCTTAAAATCGAGTTCGAGTCAGCTCGCGAGCCGCTCGATTCAATTTTGCATTTTTCCACATGTGCCCCTTTTTTTGATTTATCCTGCCTGTGCAAACCAATAGAACAAAGGTGAGCTCTGCAGCTGGTCCACAAGCAAGGGTTTCCGGTCCATTACCGTCCGGCTCCGGACCGAAACTCACGGAGTCATCCCAACTCTCGGATCGGAGATGCTAACGGGACGGGAATCAAAGTGGGGGACCTCTCTACCGCACCTGTCTCCCCAGAAATAGACTACGTACAGGGTAGTACTCTTGATAGAAGATCACTGCATGAACAACATCTAAAGTAATGAATGTCAATCCCGAGGGATCGACCACTATACTCTTAGAAAGACATTTTGGAAGAGAACTCTTGTTCATGTTCACGCCGGAGTGCTGAGGTTGTTCCCACCATTGAAGTAAGAGTCTGGGTGTGGGCCCGCTTACTAATAGGGTTCCGAATGAGAAAGACAAAAAAGTGCTTCTTGGTAGAACCAACGCCAATATCATATTGACTCTCTCTCGTCCAATAAGAAAGAGTTTCCGAGAGTGACTTTCCTTTTTCTTAAAATTCTCTCCTTTCCAAAGCTCCACAAGGCAGGTTGCGTAGCAAAGAAAGAGTAATAGGACAACTTTTTTCTTTCATTTGTTGAGATTGAAATCGACGTTCTTTCGAGAATCAACCAACCGACAAATCTGTAGCCCAGGTGATTCACTGCCTCCCTCTCCCGGATGAATCTTCTCATGCAGCTTTTTTCTTATGAAGGGTGCAGCGAAGCCAATTTCCATCCATAAAGTAAAGGCAAGGTGCGGAGCAAAGAAAGAAGGGGGAAGAAGAGTTGTCACGATAGAAAATAGAAATGACTATAAGGAACCAACGATTCTCTCTTCTTAAACAACCTATATCCTCCACACTTAACCAGCATTTGATAGATTATCCAACCCCGAGCAATCTGAGTTATTGGTGGGGGTTCGGTCCGTTAGCTGGTCTTTGTTTAGCCATTCAGATAGTGACTGGCGTTTTTTTAGCTATGCATCACACACCTCATGTGGATCTAGCTTTCAACAGCGTAGAACACGTTATGAGAGATGTTGAAGGGGGCTGGTTGCTCCGTTATATGCATGCTAATGGGGCAAGTATGTTTCTCATTGTGGTTCACCTTCATCTTTTTCGTGGTCTATATTATGCGAGTTATAGCAGTCCTAGGGAATTTGTTCGGTGTCTTGGAGTTGTAATATTTCTATTAATGATTGTGACAACTTTTATAGGATACGTACCCCCTTGGGGTCAGATGAGCTTTTGGGGAGCTACAATAATTACAAGCTAGCTAGCGCGATACATGTAGTAGGAGATACCATAGTGACTTGGCTTTGGGGTGGTTTCTTCGTGGACAATGCCATCTTAAATCATTTTTTAGTCTTCATCATTTACTCCACTTTCTTTTAGTAGGCACCAGCCTTCTTCATCTGGCCACATTACATCAATATGGATCAAATAATCCATTGGGTGTACATTCAGAGATGGATAAAATTGCTTCTTACCCTTATTTTTATGTAAAGGATCTAGTAGGTCGGGTAGCTTCTGCTATCTTTTTTTTTTCCATTTGGATTTTTTATGCTCCTAATGTTTTGGGGTATCTCGACAATTATATACCTGTTAATCCGATGCCCACCCCACCTCATATTATGCCAGAATGGTATTTCTTACCGATCCATGCCATTCTTCGCAGTATACTTGACAAATCGGAAGGTGTAGCCGCAATAGCACAAGTTTCTATATCTCTGTTGGCTTTACCTTTTTTGAAAAGTATGCATGTGCGTAGTTCAAGTTTTCGACCGATTCACCAAGGAATAATTTGGTTGCTTTTGGCGGATCACTTACTACTAGGTTGGATCGGATGTCAACCTGTAGAGGCACCATTTGTTACTATTGGACAAATTTCTTCTTTCTTTTTCTTCTTGTTCTTTACCATAACGTCCATTCTGGGACGGGTTGGAAGAGGAATTCGAAATTCTTACACGGATGAGACTGATCACACCTGATCAGTGAAAAATTCTGACACCAATCATTTTTTCATTGACGAGTGAGTCTTACACCATTCATTTACAAGCGGATGAGTGATCAACCTTGTTGATATAGCTGAGATAGGGAAAAAGACTATACTTATACTATAGGATAGGGTGATAGGGCTAACAATCAGCTCACCACGGAAGCCTACTCTGGAGTTCGAATCTTCCTCTGCCAACTAACTAGGACACGGGTCATCAGGTCGTCCATCCATTTCTATTAACAACCTCATACTAGTACTATGGCCAACACGTGCCTTCGTACATCAGCTGACATCAAAATAACGGCCTCCACGTAGTCCCTCAAGGCAACATAACTCCTATTATGCCTACTAAGCCTCCAAATAGACTCAACTATCAAGTAACCAAAGAACCCTTCACAAAGAAAGAGTGCGTCACTTGCATCTTTTTTCTGCATCGAAAAGATTCTATAATAGACTTATAACTCTACCGAAAAAGCGCCTGGAACGTAAAGGAGGACGTCTAGTCCTAGAGTAGTTGAAAAGAGTTGCCCTAGAAACCGCTTAAGAATGGAAAGAAGAGAAGGCACGAACCCTTTCACCTAAAACCTAAACCTCAGAATGTAGCTCCTGCTAACGCCCTAAGTTCATTCTGCTTCCTATTCATAGAACAAAATCGGATTCTTTCATCTGACCAGACTCTATCGAATCAGAGGGTATCACACCTTATTTCAAAAACCTGGCTTGCTTAGTGGATGGCTTGGCTTTTTCTTCTTAATGGAATTGGTTATTTCAACTTTCAAGTAGTGAAGACTGCCATCCTTGAACTTGACGAAGGATCTTGTTCAGAAGAAAGCTTTTTTGCATCTACCAGATATAAGAGGAATACCAAGGTACTTTACTGGAAATTCCTTGGTTGAATAGCCTGTTGTGTTGGCAATCAGGGTCCGTAGTCTAGCTGGGGCATGCCAACATGAAACAACTTTTGTGCGCATTGACAAGCTTGTGAGATTGGAAATCGAGCAAAAATTCCCCACCTATGATGCACGACACGGCGACACGGACACGACACGACACGTACACGACTTTTTTTTGAAAATATAAGACACGGGTACAGCGTGGACACGACAATACATTTTTTTATATAGTGTATATATATTAATTTAATATCATATTAAAAATTACAAACAATAATAAATGAATGACATGATAACTTGTCTAGCTTATAATATAAAATATTTAGTACAAAATATCTAGTATAACCAAAAAAATATAAGCAAATAATCACTTACTGCAACATCAAGCATTCAAGCTTCAACTACTAAGATTAGTTTTAGAGGTTTGTTTTTGGCCTTCAATATTTTCATCATTGAATATCACTGCTTTCAACTTTGGTTCAACAAGAGATATTTGTAATTGTGCAAAAAGAGATGAGATGAAAATACCTTCACTGTCAAAGGGAAATGAAAATGAAAATATTCGATGAATGGATATTAAATGTAGACGTTGATTTGGTGTTGTGGATATGAAATAAGAAATTTAGTTTAAATCTCGCCAAATATAAGAAATTATATTTTAAAAAACTTATAAAATATTTAAGATACGCGTGTCCGACACGCGTGTCCAATTTATTTTTAATATTTTTTAATCGGACACGTTTTCGGTGTTTCCGACACGTGTCGGAGGAGTGTCGGACATGGTGTCGGACACTGCACGTCTCTTTGAGGAGAAGTGTCGGTGCATCATAGTCCCCCACTATACTAAGTAAGGACCTCCTCCGCAATAACGAAGAGTGATGGCGCCAATGGGTCTCCCTGTCGCAATCCCCGTGATGACTTGAAGAAACCGTGTACTCCTCCATTGTATGAACATAAAATCAGCAGCTAGTGAACATCGAATTTGCGGCACAGCTACTCTTCTCTACATCAATCCGAGCTGCGCCCTCTATTAGTCCCTCCAAGAAACTCCGATTTGATAGCATAGAATATAGAGCAGCGAAAAAGGCGAAAATAGTAAGAGATCCTTCTGTGGCAGTCAAAATTTGACTATTGATTCAATTGTGAAAACAGCTTCTTCTTTCTTTTTTATGTTTTTCAATCGCCTTTTATGATTGTTTCTTGTGAATCCGTTCGACATGTATGCGGCCCATCCAAAAAGCAGAGAAATGAAGAAGTGACGTCCAAGCCCGTGGTCGCAATGCCGCCTCCACACAAGCCCTCGGTCACCGAGCCGACCTCGTCCGCTCGGAAGAACACAACCCCGGCCAGCCTTACGAGTTCTACCCCCACCACCACAAAGATCACTGCCCAGCCACCGCTTGAGGGTACCTCCGCTCCCCCTACTCTTCGATATATTTCTTGCTGGAAGTATCCCTGATCCCACTGATAACGGGTGGGGAAAAATAATTCGATTGGGGTAGTTGCTGAACCATACCACATAGTTCCAGCAACAACGAAAGCTGCAAAAAAAAAAAAAAAAAAAAAAAAAAAAACAGCAGCAATACTACTGGAAAGCACAGTTTCAATATTACCCATGCGTAATCCTTTGTATAGACGTTGAGGCGGACGGACACTAAGATGGAATAGACCCGCTAATATGCCCAATGTACCTGCTGCAATATGATGAGAAGCTATTCCCCCCGGAACAAAAGGATCAAAACCTTCCGCACCCCACGCTGGATTTACAGATTGTACTTTTCCAGTTAGTCCATAAGGATCAGACACCCATATTCCAGGACCATATAAGCCTGTTACATGAAATGCACCAAAGCCAAAGCAAGCGACTCCTGAGAGAAATGAATTCCAAAGATCTTGGGCAAATCCAAAGAAGGTTTTCCCGTACGTTCATCACAGAATATTTCTAGGTCCCAATATACCCAATGCCAGATAGCTGCCAAGAAGCACAAGCCAGAAAACAAGATATGTGCCCCTGACACGCCATTTTTCCTGCCTGTTTTTTCAGGCTTGAGCAGCTTTCACTTGGACAAGGCATCAAGTACTATAGGGTCTATAGCTAGCTATTAATGAGCAGCCTTTTAACATATATTATATATATTATGTTAATTAAAGCAATGCTCATCTTTCCCAAAAAAAATCAATGCTGTCGTCCCAACTCCCAAGCAACTCTATGCATCCAAACTTCTAAAATATATTATAATACGTTTTATATATTATTTTAATTAACATATTTATTCTTTAACATTTATTTTAATATATTTTAATATATTATAATACATATTATATATTATTTTAATTAATAATTAATTAACGAGCTCACGAGTCGAGCCGGCCCTTGAGCTCGATATGCTTGGCTCGCGAGCTCATAAATGAGTCGAGCTCGAGCCAGTTCTCGAGCCGGCTTGGCTCACTTACACCCCTAGGAGCAAGTGTGCCCAAAAAGAGTGTAAATCATCCTTTAGTGAATAATTTCGATATCATATATCTTTCGGTGAATGTGGGTTTTGAAAATTTGTGCCTGACTTTGTTGAGAGAGTTCTTGTTTCTAATTCAAATTTTTAGAAGACAGATTGAGTTACGGATAAAACACCACATATATTTCACTCTCATTTTTGCATGGATATTATGCTCTAATTTTAGATTTTCCATAGGCACATTGTCCTACTGCTAATTATTACTCCCGATGACAATAAAGAATATTTGATTAAGGTTAGTCATTAGATGTGAAATGCTTAGTGTATACACACATCAAATTTGGCTTATAATTGATAAATTTATCACATTAAATTTAAAGTGGATGGTAAGACTAGTGATTATGAACCCGATTATGATGTAAAACAATCCCATGCAAAAAAAAAAAAAGATTTTCTTAATGAAATTTGCACGCTTAAATTTTAGAGCACAATAATTATATGCTTTCTCTTGATGATAAACGACAAAATAAAAATGATAAAGTGATAAAATAGCTTAGGTCTAAACACATGTGAGAGGTTGAGATCGTTAAATAATCAACTAAATCTACTTTGCATACATGAGTGGTTTCAACGAGAAATTCCAATACTAACAATAAGATTAGTTGTTATAAGAAGATCCCTCACACAACTCTTCTAATTACTAGGCTTTAGCGGCGAGTGATTGACATGATCTTTATGAATCCATTAATAACCATAAACGAAAAGTAAACTAGGAAGATAAGAGCATTAGGGAAAGAGTTTCACCCAAGGAATGAGGTAATACAAGGTTCTGGTGGTGCTTTGTTGGTTGGATCGGAAGTAGGTGGGGCTTGACAGCTTCTTGGATGACTTGGACAACCACAATCCACGAACACCTTCTTGTTCAACGAGTCTTCAACATGGGAGAACGATTCCCAGTCGTCGGGCCATTGATGGTTGCTCCCGGAGTAGCTGGGGCAGCAGCAAACTGCTGCTGGAATCTCTGGACAGCAGCTGTGACAGCAGGGACAGCAGTTTGTTTTGTAGAAAACTTGAGAAAACCACTTGGAAGACTTGGGAAAGTCCTGGGCAGTAGTTGGGAGGCCTTCTTGGACCCCTTCCTTGCTGATTTTGGCTTTCCTGGACTGGTGACAACAGCCCGGATTTGTCCACTCAGCTGGGTAGTAGGTTGCAAGAGAGCAGCCAGTGATTTGGGAGAGGAGGGTTTAGCCGTGAGCTAGAGGGAGAGGGAATACTTTAGAAAACTGAAATAAATTTCAGATTCAAGTGGTTTTGGAGGGAGTAATTTGGAATTTGAATCCCAAACTTTGATTGCACTTAATCCCTTAATGGAAAGAATTAATGGGGGGAAGCCCAATATGGGGGCCGGCGGTTTCATTAGAGGAGGGAGGGAGGTTTTAAACTCAAATTCTGAAATTAATTTCAGAATTTGAGTTTAAAACCTCCCTCCCTCCTCTAATGAAACCGCCGGCCCCCATATTGGGCTTCCCCCCATTAATTCTTTCCATTAAGGGATTAAGTGCAATCAAAGTTTGGGATTCAAATTCCAAATTACTCCCTCCAAAACCACTTGAATCTGAAATTTATTTCAGTTTTCTAAAGTATTCCCTCTCCCTCTAGCTCACGGCTAAACCCTCCTCTCCCAAATCACTGGCTGCTCTCTTGCAACCTACTACCCAGCTGAGTGGACAAATCCGGGCTGCTGTCACCAGTCCAGGAAAG
>NW_021320079.1:1942104-1951705 GCF_001605985.2 Dendrobium catenatum
TTATAACCTGCGGGTTTGCTTTGGAAATCCTGCGGGCTCTTTCCACCCTTCTTCTTGGCTTCTAATCTCTTCGTCTCTCCACAAGTGCCACTCCACCTGTATCCCTCTTCTCAAGTGAAGCAATTTTAGGGTGTCTTGTTTGAGTCGTTTGAGTCAAAGTTTGTATGTCTTAATTTCATAATATTAAAAGTTTATTTTGTCTATTTTGTGTTCTTTTGTGTCTTTCCTAGTTCTCTTGGAAAGTAATAAGTCTGTTAAGCTAAAATATAGGATCCCCTATATTTTTGCTTACACAAAAAATCAACCAGGTAAAGAGCTTTAGTCATAACCATATACTTATCGTGCCATTTTGGGATAAAAATCATTGATCAGAGGATACGCGCATGCCTTTACTGGCGAGAGATTATTGAGTGACTAAGATATTAGCTCTTTATGAGTTATCATGTAGATGAGGTGACTTCAGGGGTTTGTATTTTAAAATGATTTTTCTTCGTAAGAGATTTTAAAAGCCCAATGCGAACATAAACCAAAACATCTTAACATTTTAGATTGTTACACTTTTGTCATGGGGCTTAAGCCTTGTTGACTATTGTCCTTCTGAGGAGGATCAAACTTGAAATTCCTTATGACCCTACTTTATAGGTAGTGTCTTACTAGAGAAAAGTGTAAAAATGCGAGCTTGAATTTGTAGATAAGAGAGTTAGTGAATTTTCAAAAGAAATTGCCTATTTTTCAAAAAGGTTTGTGTGGCTCTCAGGGCAGGGTGAATTCAAATTTCTTCTTTTTTCAATTTGCTCAGCATTCTTAGCATTATATTTGAACATTAAGCATGCTTGTCAGAACAAATGCAGACATGTTGACGTTGGTGCATATGCACTCTTTTAAATGCAGATGCATGAGATGCTTGTGTACTTCTCAGTACATTTTCATGACAAACATACATATTTTTTGATGCACTTGCACACTAGTATGATTTATGGGTTGCTTATATGGCATGCTTGCACACTTGTTGCGATGAGTCAAATTGAAGTTCATTTTTATTATAGCCACGCAACCTTTTAAGATTTTAAATTCAGGATTTTGATTATCAAAACACATGTATGTTGATTTGATTTTGATTTTTTGATTTGATGTGCATAACTTTCAATGCATTTTTATGTTTTTGATGTACTTGCACAGTATGCAGGCACATTTTTATGTTCTTTTATGACATTTATACGCTTTTCAATGCATTCACATGACCTTCAACATGCTTGCATAGTTCGCTTGCATGTTCACACGGGATGACCATGAGGCGAAGTTACATGAGGCGAAATCATCACACTTGAGAGTCGAGTTGGACTTGATCACTGAAGAGGGAATATGGATGTTTACCGTCGGCGAGTGGCCGAGAAAGTTATCAAGTGTATGCTAGTGACTTGGAGATCGACATAGGGAAGAGAAACAACAGAGACATGGGAGACACGGGAGTGCTTCGACTGCTATGTGAGATGAGGTGGTGGCAGTTTGTTGGAGAGTTTGGGTCAAAGGAGGTTGCCAATGTTAGTAGCATATTTGTCAACGGCGAATGATGCCCCACGACTCACATTTCCCTGCGGAGCCATGACACATAGCTCATCACGTGGCACGTGTCATTTTAGACATGATGCATGATATAAAATAATTTTAAATAAAAGCATAATATAAAGTACCATTAAATAGCAAATAATAGGTTGATTTGAGCAAGATTTAGCATAAATATCCTGCCAAATAAGAAAAATATTAACTTTAAGTACTACAAAAACTTACATAGATGATTTGAGCATAATTTTGCCTAAATTATGCCAAATAACAAAATGTCAACTTTAAATTCTAGAGAAATTTAAATCTCCTTCATTCTTCATTTTACTTTAACGCAATTTAGCCATCCCTTTGATTTGTTCTGTCGTTGTCGAATTAGGTGAAGAAGCTTCCTGGAGCTACTTTCAAAACTTTACTTCACTCAACGCATGCAAAGCTATACCGACAATGAAAAAATGGCAATGAGAAAAATTAAACCATAAATCCTATTAAGATAAAATAAAATTTTTGATATTAATAATTTGATATTTAATTAAGTAATAATTAATTATGATATTAATATATGTACCTAAACAATTTAATTATAATTTATAATTTAATATTTTAATATGTTAACAAAATAGCACATGCTATTTGCGCATTGTGTATTGATCATGCATAACGCAAATAGTATACTCTATTTTGAATGCCTGCATTGTGACAAGCAAATAGAGTTGTACGTGCGTTGCACCTCACTATGCACTATGGCGTGCGCCATTATAAGCCATTGACATGTATGGTTAGTAGTTGGGGAAGAAGGTGTAATATCCAAAATCTCAAATTCGGTAAAAACAATTTATTTTAGTGAATATTGAATTTTTGTATAATTAGATTATTATTATGTAATCATTAGTATTTCTATTAATAATATAATTATTGAATAGATGCTTTCCTTGGAGTGGATAAGGAGTGAGAGTAGTTAGAGTGGGACCCACTCTTTTATTCATATCCTATAAACAAATTGTATAGAACTCGGCAAGAACTGGCTGCGGGACTGTAGCAAAATCGCAGAAGTCACTGTGCTTTTGTTCGACATTGTGCCTTTCTCGGGACTGTAGCAAAAGCGGCAGCGATAGCGGCAGAGGAATTTGCGGCAAATGAATTTCAAATTCTCTTGTAGCAATGTTCGGCACAGTGATTGCTTGCGGGTTGTAGTTGTTTCGGCATAGTGCTGAAAGCACTGTAGAAGAGGCGGACAAGTGCCGCTGGACACTGGGGAATTCACAGAATTTTCTTGTGCAAGTAGTGGTTCTGTGGTTCAAGGAATTCAAAACATTTCATTGAAAGGAAGTTTTGTTGCAATTGTGAAAGAAGGGAAACAATTGTAGGTAAGTAAAATGATAAGATTTTTTAGGAATTGTAGTGATGTGAGTATGCAAACTAGTTGAAAGAATTATGAATTAAGGTCGTAGCTTGGAGAAGAGAGAAAGGAAGAATAAAAGAAAAGAATAATGGAAAGAAAGGAAGAAAAATGTGAGAAGTATACTATTAATCTTTATCTTTTATGTCAACTAAATTTAGTAATATTTCTATCGATGATAACCTAATTGTATGGTAGGACTATTCATAGATTTATGCATAAAGAAAGCTTTGAGTTTGTGTATCAAAGGAAAAGGCTTCGTGGTGGTTTTGAAGAGATCACCCGTCAGGAAGGTAAATTATGTAATCATTTATAGTTGTAATCATCATTATTGGTTAGTTTATCTCTTATGTGTTTAAAGTTTATTATAAAGAGATGCATTATGAGAATTTGGTTAGTTACCATGAGAATACATTAAGGTATTCACAACTATCTATCCATGAGAATAAGAGAGATTTGATATATGTTTAAATGTGCTTATCTCGATCTTTTCTTAATTGATAATTTTATGCAAAGAAGTTTTTTGTTTTAACTTAGTAGCTATTAAATTTTTAATACACCAGATGTATGAGTATAAGCATACTTGAAGTTTATAACCATTAAAATCAGATATGAATTATAAATGTATGAAGTAAGGAATATCAAATTAAAAGTGAAGATTGACTATATTAAGAAATGATGTCTGCAATATCAGGTGGGTAAAAGGGACCAAATTACTAAATCTGCATTGTAGGTGGGGCAAAAGAGACCCTAAAAGGAAAAGAGACCTGCGTAGTAGGTGGGGCAAAATGGACCCCTAATGAGGCAAAAGGGGCCTCAATGTAATTCAATGGTGATAATGCCAGGGTTACCTGGGCTCCATTGAATATTGTTATGAATTTTTAGCCAAGTCTTTTACATGTTTAATTTTGATATTCAGTGTAATTTCGAAGAGATAAAGAATAATGCTAATTAAGATTTATAATGTTGTTATCATTAAAAGTGAGTTTAATGCTTTATGACTTCAAGGTTTTGATTTATTTCTCTTCTTATATTATAAATATTATTTAGATTACATAATTTGCTGGGCCTCATAGCTCACCAATTACTCCTTACTGGCTGTCTTTACAAGAAAGGAAAAGGAAAAGTGGAAGAAGTTTGATATGCAAGTGTTAAGTTTTATATCAATTTTTATTCAAATTTGAAATCTACTCTTAAGGTTAGTAAACAATTTAATGTTGTTTCACTTTGAATTATTTGGATTTCTGATGCGGACATCGGCACGAAGATCTGACGCATCTATCACAGGAGGCGTCGTAAATCGACGGCTCTAATTTAAGTTGTCATTTATAAATTATTTTCTGCATTTTAGTTTCTATTTTATGTTATTTCCTATTTTACCCCTAGGTTAATTTATTTGAGTGTTGTGGCCCAAGGGGCAATTTTGTAATTTTTTATTTTCTCATGTTTTGGCCTATACATAGGGCCTTTAGCTATTGTAATAGGATGGTTGATTAATATGAAAAATTGTTTTCCACACTTGTGTTCTTCTTGTGAGAGAGCGTTAGTGAGATTCCTATGAGAGGAATCGAAGTCTTCACCAGCCGCAGGATGGGTCCGAGCTCGTGATTTGAGTCCCTTGGAGAAGGGCAATCGTATCACCCACTAACCTTGGAGACAGCCGGATTCGTGGTTTTCTCTTTGCATCTTTCGTTTTATCTTCTATCTTTTGTGTTGTTCCATCTTCTTCCTCCCCATCTTCGGTTGGCCAACGGACTCATCTCTACCCGAAAACCCCCCCTCTTTCTCCATTTCCACCATAAGCCGCCGACCACTCCCCTCCTTTCTTCCAACCAAATTTATTTCCTATTTTAGATTAAATTGAATGTGGGAAGATTTGAAATTCGAAATTCATCATGGCGAATTTTCAAAATCTTTCCTAGTTTAAATAGTCTATTTTAGGATAGTTTCTTAATTAACTCAATTTGAATTTCAAATTCAAATTAAGTTTAATTGAGCCCTCTACCATCTCATAAATCTCCTCTTTGGGTATGAATTATTAAGGGATAATTCCGGAAATTCAAATTTCGTTGAATTTGAATTTCAAAATTATTTCCTAAAATAATTCTCCTATTTTGGAAAAGTTTTTATTTTAATATAATTTGAAATTGAATTTCAAATTGGATCACTAATAATACTTTCCAAAATCTTATACCTATTTTAAAGAGCGTTATTTTTTTTTTATTAAATTCCCTCTTGGCTTATCCCTGCCGTCGGCCACCTATTTAGTCAATTAGGATTTATTTCCTAGCTGACTCATATTTCCCTTTGCAATTAACTCAAATCTTTCCCACCCAGCCGTTACTTCTTAAATCAAATCTTTGATTTAGGAAAACAATTCCCTTTTTTTCTTGTTCTCTCACCCGCCCCCCTCTCATTCATTAACTCCAGCTGAGTTGGGAAAGAATTCCCAAATCTGAGAATTCCCAAAATCTCAGGGAATTAAAGAACCATTTAATTCCCTAGTCCCCCACGTGAAGATTTGGAATTAGAATTGGAGTTATTTCCTTAAGCTAATTTGCCAATCCCTGAGATTAGGATTTTGGATTTAATTCCTAACTTATTTCCTTGGTTTCCAAATCCTGTTTGCTGTGGTTGGCCAGATTCCCTCAGCTTCCTGCTGTTGGCCGAAACTTCCAAAGCCTCCCCCTTGGGTTAATTAATCTCAAATTTCCTCTCAATTTTTTTCTGTGAGAAAAATCTGAAAATCAACAAATTTTCTCCCTGCTGCTGGCCGAGAACTTCAAAGGATCTTGTTGGTTGTTTCTTTCCCCACCTCTCCTCACAAGTCTTGGAACAAAGAAACCTGAAAATTGCTCTCAGATTTTTGGTGAAGAGATACTCTCCCTAGCAACTCATTTCTCCTAATTTTCGTCCTGCATCAATTTCTTTAGTGGCTCTGTACTAGGTCTTTGATGAAACTTGAAATTACTAGATGATTCCTTTGTTGTTTTAGATGAGATTTATATGATCTTTTATTTAAATTTGAATTGAAATGATATGAATGAGATGATAAATGTTATGTTTATTCTTGTTACACTCTACAGTACTATTAAGGGGTACTATGGGGTGTTACAGAAGGTGCTTTGGTGAATACATAGAAGATCTGTGAGGTTTGATTGAGGATATCGACACATTTTTTGTGTGCGTTCTTTGGAGTTGTTGAGAGGAGATAATGCCGAGGGCTGACTTATTGATGACTGACAGAGATCAAGATGGTGCATGATGAACAACAACGAAGAGGTGACTTAGAGATGAGAGTTGGGCTCTGAGTGCAGTTTGTGAATAAGGGAAACATGGCTATTTGGAGATTATGATAGACAAGTCGGGGAAGAAGATGGTTTGAGTGATGGGAGGTTAGGTCGTGGTTTTGTGAAAGTTCAGCAATATGAGGGCTACACATTCGATGTGGGTGGTTAAAGTCGAGAGGGGTTGATTTTGGTTATTTCTATTCATCCAATAGAGATGGGCGCAACTTCAAGCTGCATTACAGTGCATGGGTGATCTTTTTTCTGGGATGATTAAGGGATTTTAAAATTATTTTGATAATTTATTTTTTAAAATTTTACTTTATCAGATAATAATAACAATAATAATCATCCAATTAAATGTGCAGATTAACTCCTCACACAATTTCTTATTTCTCATGCATCTTGAATTTTATGTTGTGATCTTGTATGTAGTAGGTAAAATTGCTTTTTATCTTTGTGCCATAGATATGGCACTATTAGAAGTGATGATGGATTTTACTATGGGATTCCCTAGATCGGGTAAGGATATGATGCTATTTGTGTTATGGTAGATCGTTTGATGAAATCTACACATTTTATTCCGATTCTATAGATTGATTTAGTATATAGATTGACATGGGTTTGTGTGCGAGAAATTGTCCGATTGTATGGAATATCGAAGGTGATAAATTAAAATAGAGATGACAGATTTACCTCCAAGTTGTGGAGAGGCTTTTGGCAATGTCTGCGCACTAAACTGCATTTCAGTACGACTTTTCATCATCCGACTGACATACAATTTGAGAGGACTATTCATGTATTAGAATTTTTTTTGAGATTGTGTTCTGGACTTTGTTGAAAGTTGAGAGGATCACACACCTCTAATCGAATTCTTCTACAATAACAATTTTCGGTTAAGTATAAGTATGACCCCTTACGAAGGTCTTCATGATAGGAAATGCAGAACTATCTTGGACAGAGGTGAGAGAAAGGAGTCTGATTGGGCCAACTTTGGTTGATGATACTATTGAAAAGATTCGTCTGATCAGAGATATATTAAAAGTTGTGTAGGACAGGCATAAATAATATTATTATGCAAAACATCGAGCTGTAAAATTTTAGGTTAGAGATGTTGCATATATGAAGATCATATCTATGAAGGGTGAAGTAGGTTTGGAAAGAAAAGAAAGCTAAGTCCAATGTATATTGGACTGATTAAAATAATTGAAAGAATTGAAAAGTCTGCTTACAGATTACAATTGCCAGAGTATATGTTTAATCGTCACAGCATATTCCATATGTCATCTTTGAGAAAATGGGTATTTGATTATGAGAATTGAGTATCTGCAAATGAAGATGAAGTGCGCTCGAATCTGAGTTACAGAGAAGAACCATAAAGGATTTTGGGCTATGATATTAGAAAATCAAGGAATAAACATATCATAATGGTCAAGGTGCAATGAATGTACATGACGTAAAGAGAAGCCACTTGGGAGGAGTTTGAGATAAGACAATTATACATTGATTTATTTATCTGATATGAGATTTGAAATGCCACGGATGATATTTTTCTGATGAGGTGGGGATTATAATATCTATTGTGGCAACACAGTTGTATTTGTTATGACCTAGATTGGTAAAGATAACTCACTGAAATCTCTGCATTTATACCTTATACATCTTTCCATAAGTACTGTATGCATTTGGGTGTTAGAAACTATTTTTAAGTGGGGCTCATGGGCCCGTGTTTATGCATGTAAAATCTGGTTGGGAGTGCCACAACGTTGGGTTGGCAGTGCTGCGGCATTGAGCTATCCAATAATTTTTGGAAAATTAACTAGCACGACAACGTTGTGATCTCCAATGGAGAGTGCTGCGGCGTTGTAGGGTCAAGCGATGTGGCGCTAGGTTGAATTTTAATAAAATAATATCAAATTCCATTATCTTTTCATTTTAACAAAAATTAAACCCCTTTCAGCCGTGTTGTGTGTGTGAGAGTGAGAAGGATTTTAGAGAGAGAAGCTCGATTTTGGGCGACTCTGGTCTGTTTTGTGCTATTGGTCCAGTTTGAAAAGTTGTGCGTATTGATGTATATTATATTCTTCCTATCTCACTTTTCAAAAATACGAATTTTTTTTGTTTTTCTTAATTAAATTTATAATTTCTTAACATAAAAATGATAATGACTTTATACTCGTCAAATTTCCATCCTGTAACTTTATGTATGTTGTAGATGTAACTATTCTAAATATTTAGGTATTTTTTTAAAAAATTCACCAAGTAAATTGAAAAGTGCGCTATTTTTATTCAATTAGAAATTATTTTTGATCCCAAAAATTAAGGTTGTAGTGCAGTTAAATTTTCAAAACAGTGTTAATCTCTTGTAATTTGGTAAAATTCCAAAAATTTGAAAATTTATCCGATTGTTAAATATGTTATCTAGTGATATAAGTGTATTTTTGAAATTGATTAATATACACTTCTTTTACTACAACGAAACTTCTTTTACTATATTGAATTGATATATATGTTTATCTATTTAAAATGCGTGATTTTGTGAAGCTTTGATATTGGAGGAAGTTATATGGTGTTGGATGCACAAGAAGTCATAAGGGATTGAATTTCTAAATATCTGATATGTTCTAAGTATTGTGAGCCATAATGACATGTTTTCTGATATGTTAGCATGGAGAGTCATAATGGTCTGAATTATGATATCTATTTTGAATGTGTGGTAAAAGGGCCTTAGGAAAATCTGTTATTTTTTGTTCTGATATATATAGAACTTATTTATTTACTCTCTTTGTATTATTATTTAAATTTTTGATTACTACAAATATTATTCTTTTCATTACAATGAATTGATATTAACTATTTTTAAAATTCATTTAAATATATAAGAAGTGAAATATTTAAAAATTTGCATCTGTGGGTATGAGCTAACTATTTGAGTTTAGATATATATATATTTTAATTTTTGTATAGTCATGGCTATTTATTTATTATGTTTTTATTTGTAACCATGCATTGTAGTGTATAGATATTTTGATGATGAATGAAAATAATAAAAATTTGAGGATGAGTTTATTTTTTTATTTACTGGAGTTTAATTAAAAGTTATGTGGTCTGCATTGTCACGACCCGTCCCGGATGCTCGATCTAACGAGGCGGGTACGAAAAGTCGGACGGTAGTACATTTCCAAAAGTGTAAATTTTCTCGTCATCAAAACTTTTATCTAAACTGAAGAGCCACTAATAAAAAAAAATTTTATTTTACCTGTTGTCATTTGCACCTCGCCTTCTGTAAACATGTTCTTCTCTTTCAGCCATTACTTATCTTAGGAACTACCTGAAACATTAAACTTGTGGTTTG
>NW_021320079.1:1951805-2023168 GCF_001605985.2 Dendrobium catenatum
GGTTCGGTTGAACCGGCCGGAAGAACCGGTTATCACATGCATAATTTAAAGAAAAAAATTGAAATGTCCTCAAAATTTTGATTTTGTGTTTGGTCTGTCATCATTCAACACGATATGACCTGTCCTGTCTGTCGGTCATACTGGGTTAAGTTGTGACATATGATCTCTATGTTACATAAAATTTAATACTTATATTTTCTGTTACTTTATTTTCAATTTTTGTTTTTCTTATTCATTCCTACATCAAAAAGCCAACATTAAGATATTCCTCATAATTGTGATGCTAAAACACTACTTTCATCTTCCACAAATCATTCATTATCCTAGGATACATCATTAATAATTAAGAGATCTTCATCATCTTTGAAATCTTTCATGCAAATGATGAGATAGAGGTGTACGCCTCATTGTATATGCCTCAAGGCACATATCATTATGCACCTCAAATAATTGAGGCATATGTCTCTCTCTCCTTCTGTAAGGTGTAAGCCTCAATGTGTTTTGCATGCGTCTCACTTTGAAGCGGGTCTTAAGGCGAGCCTCAAATTAAGTTATTTTAATATATTTTTTCTCTCTTTCCTTGCTTTTATGATTTTGATCCCTAAAATTTTTGTTGTAGGTTTCTTAGATGGAAATGGTTGTGTTTTGCACGAGTTTGCTACGATTCGATGAAATCACACTTCCAATAAGGTCGCATAATTTGCCAAGATGACCTTGCATATCAAAAGGCCTTTTAGTCTCCTGTGGGTGGCTTGATCAATCATCATTGTATCCATTACACTGGGGGTAGCCATCAGAGTCATTGTTGTTGAGATTTTCACTCCTAGAGGGTCTTATCACTGGTAGCTTAAATGAGGCCACCAACAATGGAGCAGAATTTGTTGTTAGGAGTTCTATGGGAATGCCAGAAGAACCTTATCGCTATAATAGAACTAGAAGCGTAGAAGAGGGGATGAGTACCAATCAGCTTCTTTAAAAGCATGGTTCATGCCGAACTGTGTCATCCATCCATCTTTTTTTTGGTTTCTTACTTTGTTGCTAAAGATTTATTGTTTTTTCTGTGAAGTTCCTAGGGGCTGCTGCAGTTATTCTATTCAGCTTACTTCAACAGATATCCAATTCTATCATTTACCTGCTCCTATGATCCTTTGCTTATTCAACTGGCTATTGTTGTGGACACCACTATTTGCTGTACTATGATTTATAAGTTTATAAGTAAGTGCCTTATTTTTATTTGCACCAATATTTTAAAGAATTCAATTTTGAAAGAAAAAAACTTTAAACAAACCCAAAATAAAAAATCTATCCATCTGGTCAATTTTAATGATGCATAATATTCATCAAAACGCATTTAAATCCTTTGGGTTAGTTTTTCTTAAAAAGGTTGTTTACTCATATAGGCATATATCAATGATTGTGTGGCTTTTTTGTTAGCAATTATATTATCATTTCATTTTCTGAGATTTAATTATTGGTCATTATTAGTACCTTAGGATGCATATTAGTGTTATAGCATTTTATTGCATGGATTTGCATGAATCGCATGAATCTTATGGGAATATTTGTAAAAAATTGGTTAGATGTGAAATTATAAGCGTTCTGAAGTGGAGTTTAAACATAGTGATAAATTCATGGTAGGCTTATATTAAATGCTTCTATTTGGAATCTTTAAAAATTATATGCAAGAAAGAATTTTTTTTAAACTTTTGTTTTGTTTTGGAACTGGATAAAAATAAAAATTTTAATGTGTCTGGAGTTTACACAGTGATAAATTCATGGTAGTATTAAATCAAAATTTTAATGTCTGATCTATTCTTATTTCATAAATATATTATCAATTCCTCTTTGGATTCTTCTCTCATTCTATCTTCTCATTGTGATTCCACATTCAATTCACCCTTATATACAACTTGTTCTTGTTGGAACTTTTAATGATGAGATTGTGTCCATTATCGGTGTTGTATTCTAGAATTATCTTGTTTATAGCTCAATTCGTCGAACTTAAAATTTTCCAACCTGGGCAACATGATGCGGGACTATAACTCCTCTTTGGGTTCCTGTTTTTGCATATGAAGTGCTTGGGGATTGTTGCAGTTACGCTGTTCCGCTTATTCATGTGGTTATCCTATTTTACCTTTTTACCTATTCCTATGATTGGTTGCCTATTCTAGTAGCATTACTATGGGCACTAATATGCACTATACTAGCGGGTTTTGTTTTGCTCCCAGGAAAGTTACTATGCAATTGTTTTAATTCCTAATTTTGGATAAATTTGAGTTTGATTTTCATTTGAAATCCAATTTGGCTGAACTTTTAAGTCATATCTACTAACCTATTGATGTATGCAACTTGAAGCAAAAACACAAAGTGTGAACAAAGAGAGTCAAAACTCACTTTTTAGAAATTTAAGACACCACTTGGAGAACAAAATAGGCTAAATAAACCACTAAAATTCAGATTAGAAAAGAAGCGATCATCCAACAAACCAAAACAAAAAAAAAGTTAGCAAAAGAAACAAACTAAAAATAAACAAACACTATCCTCAGAACATCCTACAAGAGGACTCCTCACATGCACCGATTGTAGGAAAATATATATTAAAATAATGTTTAGATATGCAAACCAAGGGTCCACCACTGCAAAGGGGTTCCAATGTCCTACCAAATTCCTCCAGCAAATGCCACCAAAACAGCCAACAACTTCACCAAAACAGCCAACAAACTTTACCAACGGAACTAGAAGAAAGATACAGGTGGAGTGGAACTTGCGTAGAGAAGAAAGAGGTTAGAAGCCCAGACGAAGGGTGGGAAGGAACTCGCAAGTATTCCCTAAAGGAGAAAGAAGATGGAACAAAGCTCGCAAGCTTTTCCAAGAAGAACCCGCAGGTTATAGCAATTTGCTCTCAATATTCACCAACTATTTCATCTCAAAGCATCTCATATATAGGCAATAGAGGGGAAACTTAACAGCAAAAAAATCCTTCAAATCCCCATATAAAAATAATAGAAATGAAAGGCCAAAAGTCACCTTGCTGAAATCCCAATAGTTATAGCAATTTCCAAGCAGAACAAGGCCATGGAACCCATCAGATTTTTGTACAGAAATTCCAAACGGCACAGCAGTTCACAAGGAAAGCCACGTCTCCAGCACAGGAAACTAGGAGCCAAATATCGGGTCCAGCAACTACACATTTCACGGGAGAAAAGGGGAAAGTCACGGCAATAAAGGGGCAGAGAACCGAGGGGGCAACGACAGCAGCAAACCGTGGGAGAGAAATCCAGAGAAAAAACTGCAGCAGCCCCAATTCAAATAGAATATGAAAGAACAAGTTCCACTCACCAAATCTTGCTCCCTTACTTTAAATTTCATAACTAAACATCAGCTCATAATGAGCTTCACCACTAAATGATCATAATGAGCTGGCACAACTAGAATTTCAACAAACCAAGCTCAAACCGAAAACAGCCAAGGCCCTCTTGAAACCAACAAACAGCCCAAAGGACAAGGTGGACCCCAACGCCAGCAAACCCAAGGTAAGCATAACCCAAACCTTTTCCTACCATGATCATTTGATTTACCACCATCATTGGATAGCTTAAAAATAAAACAAAAAACTAGAAAATATAACTAATATTGTTCAAAACAAAAATAATGCAAAAATCTAAATGCATCACCTATGGATGACGTATTTATAAATAATAGATGTTTCGAGGCATGCAATTAGATGTTTTGATTGAGTAAAAATTTTTTCTTTTAATTTTAATCTTATATGTGTAAGTTGGATGCTTGGGTCCTTCGAGCATGGTAAAAGTATGGCTATCTGCTTCTTGCGGATGCTATATCCTTATGTTAGTGTGACGCTTGGATTTCTTACATTGATAGATTCTTTCTTTGATATAATTTACTCGAATTATCTTGCTATTAGTGTTCTTGACTTAGTTCAAATTTGGCACAACTAGATTTATAATTGTGGTGATTAACTTACAAATTCTTTTGATTTGCATAGTTCGAATTTCTTGTTAATTTTTTTTAGATTTATTCGATGAATAAATTATCATTTAGGTTCTAATTATAATTTTTTTAAGTTTATATTTAAAGAACATGAATTTATAATTAATTGTCTTGGATCTTAATTTTTTTTTTTATGATCCATGATGTCCAACGTCAGTGGATCTTAGTTTAACGAGCTTGCTTAGATCTGTCACTCTTGCGGCTTTATCAAACTTTGCTTATGAGACTTAACTTGAACTGCCAACCTTAAGAAACTTGTAAGGCTAAATGATCCTTATGAAAACTTGCACCACATCTTTGGGTACCAATTTGGTACAATTAATGATTTTATTTTGATTGCAAGATTTTATACAATTCAAATTTAAGTAAAAAATTACAATACGCTCAACTAAAATAATGTAAATTTTAACACTATTTGCAAAGAAAGAATGTTTGCAATTACTTGAGATTTAACCTTAGAGATCAATTTGTGTATGAGAAGATCATCGGGGTCAAAATTGAGGGTTTAACTCAGGGACCTAAGTGATATTTAACTCCAAGACCTGAGTGATTTTTATGCAAAATGTTTTAATTATTTCTCGTCTAGTTTGTTTTTTTTGGTTTTTTTTTTTAATTTTTTAATTTTTTATTTTTATATCTCGTCTAGTTTGTTGACATACTATATGGGTTGTATGTGCTGCTGTATTTTGGATAATTTATGTTTTCATTTCTCTCTCTACTCCTTATTTCTTGCAATTCATCTACTTGTTTTTTAAAAAATTTCAGTATGAGCGTAACTGTTATATGTGTGGGGCCCCAGATCACTTGATTAGAGAGTGTCCTCATGCCAAGACAGGTACATAACTGCCAGCCTTTTATTTAGGATTAAATGCCATGCAAGCTTTTTAATGCTTGAAATGCTCTTTATTCATTTATAGGAAATGCTGTGGCCTCTGGAGGCATTCCACCCTACCAAGAAGGCTATTGGCGTGGGGCCTCTTTCACAAATGTTCGGCCTTATGCGAATATATATGGTGCCCCTCCTATGATGCCATTTGATCCAATGATGTTTCAGGCCCCAGCTTTTGGCATTTCATCGTGCATGCCACCAATGTATGGTAGCCTGCCAGCACCCTAGTAAGTTCTCGGTTTCTATATTTTTCTTCACATTCCGATAATGATGCTCTGTATGTTCGAACTTACAACTGGTTTTCTTTGTGCTGAAAGCTGCACTTTGTTATTCCTGTTTGCAAAACTCAATTTTCAGTGGATTCATGACAATGGGAGCTGTCCCTCATCTCATGATGCCTGGGGTAGAACCTATAACTCATGCTGCTGAAACTATGAATAAAAAAAATGGTGTCAGGAAACGCAATTATGAACTTCAAGAGAGGTAATTCCATCTAGTTATTTTGTAATCTTTTTTCCTCCTCTATATATATATATATATATATCAAGACTTGTCATTTTTTTAATGTTTGTTTAATTTTATCATTTTGAACTGTACCTACGTGTATTCATTCGAAGTGGTCTGAGATGTCTTGCTCGTTATTGTAACTTAACTGGTGTGTGCTTGACTAAAGTGTGGCATTAATTGAGATTCTACTTCAAAAGATCCGTGGCACCTGGTCTTGTGCAACTTTGTGGTTGTTAAGCCTGCTATGGTGTTTACACATGTTAAAGGTCTGATTTTATAACAATCCCTTTTACCTTTGTGGAAGTATTTTTATAAACAAATGAGATTTACCCCTAAATGTGTGCAGCTATAGGCAAGCTAGATTACTTCGTTAACCATAAGTTTACCTACCTTTTTTCCAAAATTTTAAAAACTAGCTGAACATGATTTTTCCCGTTCAAGGTAGAGTCAATCTACATTGAATAAAATTAGTTTTTGCCATCTAGCTAAATTCTAGTCAAGTCAATTTGAGTCAAATTAGGTAAGTTGTCTTCATCCATGTCAGTTTGGATATTAAAATCTAGATTTTGTGTAACTGCTTCTTAACATTTGGGTAAGTATTACAAGATGATCTGTAATCACATATGTTGATGATAAACAAAGTTTAGCTTAATGAACTTTTTTTCCTTAGCTTCCTTGTTTTAATCTTGGTCTGCTTAGTGTTTCTTGCCAGCTAAGCATCATATATTTACACAATCAGACTATGTTCTCTAAAACTATGAGCTAAGATTTAAATTTCTATTGTTTCAGAAAACATCCAAAAAAGATTTGATTTGTCTTTGAGGAATGTAAATAGTTGGATAAATTTGGAGTGAAGTATACAAGATAAAAAAAAAAAACTGCTTCTGAAATTGGGTTGGAAGCTTTTTCTTATGTTTGAACTTCACTTTTGGAGTACCATTTGATGTGTTTTCCATTCTATAGAGTACTCCAATCTGGAGTTATTCATTACAATAACATAAACAAAATTGAAGTTTTTATAATAATTAATTTTATTTTACAACCTTTCATAATAATTGTCATCACTCAAATATTAAGATGTCAATAGGTAGTGTAACCGGCCTGATATGCCCTATTTGAATTCATATCCGATTGCCGATTAACAATAGAATAACATATCCATAATTGAATTGCTTCATATGGTTAAAAATAATTCTCTACCCAAATTTTGGCGGATAGTGGATGCCCACTAGATGACCGGTACTTGATAATATAACTTATGAATTAGATAATAATCATTTTTAGTTTAAAAAATTCTCATCAACATATAAATAATATCTTCATGTTTTAAAAATTACATGGTAGTCTATAATAAAGCACAATAAAGTAATTACTTGGACATTTATCACTAATTTTGATTTTAGATATTTTATTCTTAAGATCATTTACTCTTGTATTAATATTAATATTATATCTTATTTTATAGATTTTACACATAATATTTAAAAATAATATAAAACAATTTTATATATTCATGAGATATTAAACTTGACTTCATTATTAGGCATCTGATTGGTTGATTCAAAATGCTTTTGGATTTACCAGAACTTATAATTTTTAAATTATCAAGTTGAATAACAATCACGTCTAATCAAATAATTGGAAACACTTTTGAGTTTGGTCAAGTTGAATATCCTATCCTTAAGAAAAATCGCCATCCCTTCTCAGATACTAGATTTGTTTTTGATTAGTGGTGTTCAAGTCAACGTGGATATTATCCAAAAAGATTTTAAAAATTCTATAATACAAGTTAGAGGGCTTTCTATGCTTGAAACTATGCTTCATCTATTCTCTCTTCCTATGGCACCTAGTTCTGTGAGATTTGTAGTAGTGGTGAAGAGGAGTTGCTGAGAATTGTTGAGAAGGTATGGTGCTTGAGTTACTGACTAAGACGGACAAACACTTTCAAATGGCTTTTGTCTCTGATAGGCCCTGACAACTATCCGACATTTTCAAAATTGTGTCATAGTTTTAACTATGTGAAATTAGGCTCCAACACTTATCGGATGTGGTGGGATACATTTATGATGACGTAGGGACACACAGAACTCAAAATAGTGAACCTTAAAATTGAAACTTGCAAGGGAAATAATACCTATAGTTGTGTTTGTTATAAAGACTGCGACTCTTAGCTATCTTATGATACAATCGCAGACACACCTCTTCTTCTCCCAGCTCTACCTATTTATCTTCAAAGCTGAAGACAATAGTAGATGGTTGTGTGAAGCCAAACTGTGTCTTGCCTTTTGAGGTCATTCCATCGAAGTCGAACTGAAAGCCATCTTCAAAGCCGAAGCCTTGTCGTTCCTTTTGAAGTCAGTGTCCTATTTAGCTGAAGTTCTATCATGCTGTAACTTTTGAATTCATCTTCAAACCTGAAGATGTTCCCTTCAAAGCCAAAGCCAAAACTGAAGTTCTGCCTCGTGCGCTAGTCAACCGTTTGTGCATGTCAATGTTGCTGAAACAAGAAATAAAAATTTTTAACTAAATCTTTTCAAACAACACAGTTTTCTGCTTGACCCGTTTTTAGACATTATCTTGCTTTTCAAATATCATTTGGATGTGACTACGGTGTTACCAAGTTTTTATCTGGCTCTATTTGTTTATTTTTTTTTTAATTTGGCTCTATTTGCTTATTTTCTAATTTTTCTAATAAATAATTTTTTATTATATGAAAAATATATAGATTCTATATATTCATGCAGTCATTAGACTTCGTTATTAAATAGCTAGTAATTTTTATTGTAAAGTTAGAATTAATTTGCAAGTTTTTAAGTTCCTTTTATTGTTTTATGGGATATGAGATTGTGGGCTCCGAAAATTCGGCCCCGGCCTCCGCTCGCTTTTCTTTTTATACGGCGAGGGCAGTTTTAACGAACTAAGTTCCGTGGTAAATTTTGGAAGGCAGATGGATTTGTAGATAAGACACTACGCAGAGATTTCGCTCTCATTTTACGAGGACTTTATGATCTGAGTTCTGGTTTCCTATAGGCGCAAGCCCCTATAGTTAATTACCCCTCCTGATAACGAGAGAGAACTTTCGATTAAGGCTAGCCGTCAATCAGATACGTAGATAATACGTGTTATCTGGCATATAGAAGCAGCAATGAGTTTGGGATTTGGGAGTTAAAGATTTTATATTTAAAATAGAAATTGCACCATCTTGCACTTAAAGCGGATGGTGAGGGAATGAATGATGTACCCGATCAAGATCCC
This sequence comes from Dendrobium catenatum, assembly GCF_001605985.2. Classification (NCBI taxonomy): domain Eukaryota; kingdom Viridiplantae; phylum Streptophyta; class Magnoliopsida; order Asparagales; family Orchidaceae; genus Dendrobium; species Dendrobium catenatum. The sequence continues at coordinate 1,960,468 of NW_021320079.1, forward strand.
AAGTTTCCGTCATCCCGGGCCATCGTGGTCCCTGGTCTACTTAGTCAGAGGAGGTAGTCGACCCAACCTGACAGAAGGATCCTTGTCAGCAGCCATGGGTTGCTTCGTCCGAGGGTACCTTGCAGACCTGGGGTGAGTGTTTGTCTAAGGGGACAAATTTGAATCGACCTTAGCTAACAGAGGGCTTTGTGCCCTATCGATCATATCCTATTGATTGATATCTCAATGATTTGATGCCAATAAGAGGCGTATTGGCTCTGGCCATAACCGGTATTTCGTGGTACCATTTGGCGGCAAAACCACTTGGTTCAGAGGGCCTCGGGTCATAACCGTTTATCCTGCGGTGCCATTTGGCGGCAAAAATGCCGGTTTGAGGACACGTACCACGTCCTTACTAGCAGGAGATTATTTGAGAATGGATCCTAGTAATATTTTCGACTAGGCATTTGACTCTTTGTTAGCTGAAGTAAATTTTAATTTGTCCACCCCGGCAAATTGTTACGGAGGGTGGATATATTTTAAGTTATTTGATAGTTGGATTTTTCAATTTTAAATATTTTCTTTTTTTTTTTGGATTTTTGTGAATTTTGGATGTACTTTTGGGAGGCATTTGAAAATATTTGGGATTGACCCCTCCGGTTGAGATTTACATTTAACACGACCATCATCGGGGTGTTAAGGGTTATTTCCATTTAAAGCTTGAACCTTGTTGACTCTGTCTGGCTGTCGACAGAGGATCAGTTTCGTAGGCTTTATGCCTTTGAGAGTGAATTCTCTTGATTTTAGGCTTTGAAGGTCTAATATGAATGCATTAAAACAAATATTCTGGTCGCCATGGCCACATATTTGTTTGTTGGTTCGAACTTTGTCGGCTCCTATTGTTCTTTATAGGAGGATCGGGTTCGAACTTGAATTCACTTATTGACCCGCGCAACATCCCTAGACGTCACGTGTGTACCAATAACACGCTCGCCGGGGCCCATGCGGGTGTTTGGGGGCATTTTGTAATTATTTATTGAACATTGTCGACTCCTACTTGCTTAAAAGGATCGGGTTCAGATTTAATAACCCGCGCAGCATTCCTAGACGTCAAGTGTGTACTAATAACACGCTCGCCGAGACCCATACGGGTTTCATGATTTCTTTTATCCCTTTTAGTGTACCTATGTGTATACAAACTATAGTGGACGTGCGGGGGTGATTTGAAAGTATTTGCAGATGCCTTCTGTCCGCTTGCAAGAGCGTTGCGGATCCGGTGGCGTGGCGTTGTAAATCGTAGACGCCTTTTGTCTGCTTGTATAAGTGTTGCAGATCCGGTGGCGTGGCGCAGCAGCTTCTGAATAGAGTTGTTCGCTGCTTTGTACAGGTAAATTGTCGTGCACTACTCGTATTTGTAGTACACTAACGAGTCTCCTGCTTTCGTTTGTAGACAATTGCATGTATTTGCACTTGCCGTATCTCATTTTCTTCTGCCTGCAAATAACATATAGTATGTATGATGAATATTCTACAACCCTTGAGATATTTGTTTTTCACTATACATCATCTATCCTTGCTTATAGAAGGCCGATGTATTTGATTGATTTTGGACAATTATCAACCATAGAAGTGTTAGTATCTTTGCCACAACAATTGGTAGGTGCGTGCTACGAACATGCTGTCTCTTCCACCATTCTTCATGTACTTGCTTGTAGACATGCCTTCTATAATCATTCGTGGACAAGTTGTATCACCTTGTACTGTTTATATCTCTTCGTTAGTGCTCTTAGGTTGATGTAGAAAAGATTACTACATCTCCTTACATGATTGTTGTGTCGACTGTATCAACTTTAGCTTTGTTATTCACAAGGCAATGTTGCAAAGTATTTGTCTATCATTGTTTGCTATTGACTTTAGAGGTATTTTCTGTAATCATTGCATGCTACATTAAGTGTGTTGGCAAGAGACTTTATTGCTTGCAATGATCATCTTGTTTTCTCACAAGATTGATAAGGATACTTCTATTATTGCCATATAATTTCTTGAGTTTGTTGAGACATTCTTGTGCATCTTCTTACAATTGTATCACATATACTTGTTAAAAATCATTGACTATTGCTTGCATTTCAACTGGCAATGGTACCCTTTAATACATATTGCATGCCTTGCATCATTGCTTGCAAGCAATTTCAATAGGCTCTTCATACCCTTTAACATTTGTTGATAACTACTGCATTTGTCTACGAACTAGTTATCATTGATTAGAGGGAGGTCTTCGTTTCATATTCTTCATATGTTCTTCGTGAATATGCCATCCATGATTAAGATGAATAGCATGCACTTATGTTATATACCCCTTTAGGTTGATCGTATATGATGAATTTGATATCATTTGCTAATTAGAATGTGCACTTTCATCGATGTGATCACTTCTCAATGTTCCATTAGAAGTCTTATGTTGTTAATTACAAGCATATCATCGTGTTCTCTTCATGATCTTTGTTTGCTTGGTTAACTTTATCATCTTGCCAATTTACAAGTTTCATTTTAAGCATTGAATTACATTCAATGTTGTGCCTTCAATGTTCAAGTACTTCAATTTATTACTCTTTGTATGTAACAAGTTCAAAGCTTATGTATTCCATACAATTCTTTAGTTGTCTTGTAAAGTTCATGTATGAGTCTAATTTGAGCTCATATCCACAACACCTAGTCCATTTGATTTAAGTCATTTGTTGCTCATCATTTGTTTAGGCTTACATTTGATTTCAATTTGAATCTTTATTCAAGTTCAGTCTGGTTCAAAGGTGCACAAGTTCAAGTTCAAACATAGTTCAGGCTTTAGATGAGTCTCTTCCATTCATTCAAGTCTCCTGTAGTCCAACTCAAGTCTTTGCTTGAGTTCAAACATGTTCAAGTCCAAATCAAATTTGAGTCCTCGCATTTAGTTCATTTTATTCAAGTTTAAGTTTAAATTATTGATCATTTGATATCAAATAAGTCCCATGTAGTCCAAATTTTATTCATGTCCAAGTCTCCAATTTGCTAAAAATTTCGGCAGTCTCTCGGCGTCTCCCTCGTTTAGGGGAAAAATCAAGAGGCAACCTTCCCCTCGATGCTACGTGAGCGCTTCAGGTAGGTGTTAAAAATGATACTGCGGTCGCATATATTATTTTTTATCCCCGTCCGCTACGTGAGCGTTTAAGGGTGTTTTTTTATATTATTATAAGAAGAAAACACATGTTAGAAATAAGCACAGTTTTTCTCCCTCTGCACTACGCGAGCGTTTGGGGTTATTTATATAAAAATAAAGAAAACACATTTTTTTATCCCCTTCGCCGCAAGCGCCGCACTGGTTTCCCGCCCTACAACGCTACTTGAGCGCCTAGGGGGTTTACTGGCTCGTTGCTAGCATTGAAGTGGGATTCTTAAATCGCCGCAAGCGCCGCGCCAGTTTTCCTCCCTACAACGCTACGTGAGCGCCTAGGGGGTTTGCCGGCCCGTTGCAAGCCACGAGAAAAGAATCTTTTTTTTTTTTTTGAAATCTCTTTTTTTTTCTCTTTTTCTTTCTTTTTCTTTTCTTTTCTTTTTTTTTGCTTTTCTGCTTTTTTTTTGCTTTCTCTCTTTTTTTTGGAAAATTTCTTTTTCCTCTCTTTCTTTTCTTCTTCTTTTGTTTTCTTTTTTAGTATGTACATATCCATGAATATATGTATCTAATAACATCAACTACTATAATTACTAATAACAACAAATGCATTAGAGAACAATAATAATTATCATTAAAATCAATAATAAAGCAAACCACAGAAAAGAAATTAAGATAAAGACTAAAAAGGCTTCATTGTTGGAAGGTTTTGAAGCAGGTTTCAAACAGAGGAAATGCTCACTGGAAGGTAGAGTCTTTGGTTCAGATTGAATGAGCTGTGATACGGGCTGTTTTGAGTGTTAACAGAGTATTATGGGCTTTGAGCTGTAATGAAATGTGGAGGTGTAGGGAATGGGCTGCAGGTTTGCACTGGATTTGGGTTTATGTGGGTTAATTTTGGTAGATTGTAGGTTGAATGTTTGTAGTAAAGTGTAGGATAATGGGTTTTAGGAAGTGAAGGAATGAGGTGCAGGTGGACTGTTTTGGATTGATCTTGGGCTAAGTTTATAGGAAGAAGAGGGAATGGACTACAAGTAGGGGATTACAAAATCTTTTGAGTTGGCTGTTGGGCTTTAATCTAAGAGAATGCTTGCTGCTTTGAGTTTACAGAAGAAGCAATGTGGGATTTAATACTTAATGGGTTGCAAGCTTGTAGTGGAGGGAGAGGTATAATGGGCTTATTTGGTTTGGAATGCAGGGACTGGGCTTCTGTTTAGCTGCAGGTTCGTGGGCCATAAGGCTGCAACAGGTCTATGCGGATTGTTTGAGGCGTTTTTGGGTTGCTTTGAGAACACAATGAGGGAATCAAGTACAGGTTCTGATGGGAAGAGGGATTCGGCCAGCACGGGTGGATTTGTTGGCTGATTATATTTATTAGATGGCTGCCTAAAGAGAAGTTTTATATGGCCTTTTAGGGATTTGTTGGAATAAACTCCAATTAAATGCAATGATGAAATCAAGTAGACTACATGACTTTCACGTGGAGAAGATCATCTGCTGTTTGCTTTTTTTTTTGGATTTGATGTGGAAGAAAGTTAACTAAGGAATAAAGATGTTGAGAAAAACGACAAAAGGAAAATTGTTGCTGGTTAGTGGTATTGCTGTCCTTGACTGTAAAGAATCAATGCAGGTGAAAAACGTGGGCTGATAGGGGGCAAAACTGCTGCTGTTCGGCAGCTTTTCACATGGAAAAAAAGGGCAAAAGGCCAAGATTCTTTTCACCTATGCTTCTGCTTTAAAGAGGCCTCTTGAGGTCTGATTTACTAAGGGAAGTGGATTAAAGCAGAGAGCTTCACATGCAGCTGGTTGAGGGATCGGAAGGCGGTTGGCTTTTGTGAAAGACTGAGCTCAGATCGGTCTAGTGGACGGGTCTTCAACGGCTGTTGAGTGGAGTTGGACGGGAGTGGGGAGCTGTGAGGATTTCTGAAGTTGGAGAAGGAGAGGACTGTGGAGAAGTTTTGCTTGAAGCGGGGGGCTTTTTGAGCAGACGCGAAGGTTGGAAAAACCAGGGAATTTTGCGTGCAAGCCCCCAGTAGTAACAATACCCGTTTCTATTCGTATTTACTTCATTTAACGAGGAAAGCCAGCTACGCTCGAAGAGACAGATTGACGAGTCAACACGAGAATTGCGGGATTCAAAGCAAAACAGCAGAGCCATTAAGTAGAGGTTTGCATGAAATTAATTGAGTTTTCTTTTTTTTTTTACTTTAAATTTCTGTTTCGAACGGCCTTAAAATGGTAATGACATTTAATTCGACTTTCCCTATTCAGCTCATGCATTTTTTTACTGATATTTGTATTACCAACTATATAAATGTTAAGTTATTAACACATTAAATTAGAATGACGAAACAATAATAATCAAATCAAAAGCTGCCTCGATTTGAGTAATTCCTCATTTTGCGTGCATTCTCATTTTGCGCATTTGCTATCTCGTTTTACGTGTCGATTTTGCCGAACATCAAAATTAGACAAATTGATAGTGCATTGAGGATATTTTCGGTGTTCCGAACACAATGACGCAGTCTGTTTTATGATCGGACATCGTTTGAGCAATGTCGAGGATAATTTTTACATGGGACTACCTCGATATGCGTGCACCACTGCAATTGAATAAATTGATAGTGCATTTAGGGTATTGTCGATGTTTTGGACACAACGATTCTGTCCATTTCACAATCGATCGTCATTTGAGCACACCGAGGGTAATTTTTACATGGGGACCGCCTCGATTTGCGTGCACCACCCCAATTGAATAAATTAGTTATGCATTTAGGATATTTTTAGTGCTCTGAACACAACGGCGTAGTCCGTTTTATGATCGGGCGTCGTTTGAGCAGCCTTGAACTTTAATTTCGGGCGTCAGTAGTCCTTTTTGACCGATCTCGCCCGATTCAATTGCGAGGGGCCTTGACCTAGCAGAATTCGATGTTCTGATTGCAATGACACCATCCGTTTGGCAATTAGAGGTCGTTTGATCCTTCAAGTGACATGTGGCGCTAAGGTGCGTAATGCTTTATTCACTAATTGGGGTTCTTTCTTGTGTGGTTTTAAATATAGGGGTACTTGTGACATTCTCGCACCTGCTGGAGACACACTTGAGCCAGTGGGACAGTCGAGTTTACTTAGCCACCGTTAGCTACAGTCGGAGCCTTTGGAGTGGCCATGAGACTCCACAGTTGGACGCATTCAGAGCCCAGCCAGCAGCTATGTTTGTTGGGCCCGATACATTTTTCAAGCTAACCGAGGCATACTTCAGAAGGCAAGGATTTATGAGGCTGTCTATGCCTCTTTGTTCGACTATGGGCGCTTACCCACCTCTTGGGCCCGAGGTTTGATTGAGTTTTGGGATGCTAGCCGTGACACTTGTTGGATTGGAGCAGAGGAACTCACACTCACACTTTCAGATTTACAGACGATTTCCGGGCTACCAGTCTTCGGGCACCCTTTTGAGGAGTGTCCCTCCGGACGAGCAGTTGTTTTGCCGGGTTCCCTCAATAGATGGAGATAGGAGGGGCAGACTTATGTTGCCAGATGTTTACCCAGTACTTCTTGAGCACTACCGTCAGGGTTGTCAGCACGTGCTCGGGTCGGCATGCCTGTGGATGTCTGGATCCGCAGTATCCTTCAGCACAGCTACTTGACTGTAGCGGGAGCGTCACTTTACGATTCGTTCGGCTTCGGCTTGCAGCGCGACACTCCACTATCAGAGGAGACCGCCGAGCCTTCTTCTGCTGCCAGTTACCTTTCTCTAGCACTACCGGGGGTCAGTGAGGACTTGGTGTTAGCAGGGTTTTTGGCCACATGACTCTGTACATTTGTACTCCCGCTTAGAGCAGGGTTCGTTCGTTATAGTGCTCTCTTAGCCGCTAGTCAGTTATCTCAGGGGCAGCGTCTTTCTTTGGCACCAACAGTACTTGCCAGGATTTATAGATCTCTACGCACTGCTTCTGAGGCTACTTCACTCGAGCTGTGGGACTTGACCTTACCGTGACAATATTTGTACGGATGGATTCACTTGCACGTTCAGGGCGCCTTTTTTGTTCTGGAGTTTCCTGCTTACTTTTCAGAGAGAGGGTACCCCACTGTTCTCCCGTTGTCTCAGGCGTCATCTACCCTGGAGTCGGAGGATCCGACTTTTCTTCTTTGCTCCTTACCTGGTTGCTGATGGATTTTCCTTGGTCTACTAGCTAGATTCAATCAGTTTGCCACCCCACTTGCGAGGGACAGTTGTTGTAGATGGGGTTGATCACATGTTAGACGCACTTTACTACAGAGGAGACAGAACTTAGCCGTTGCTGAGTACTTTCTCAGCATGCGCCCTGGTTGATTGTGTCACCGTTCAGGCAGCATAGTGACTTGAGAGGGATATCAACCCAATAGGGTGGCCAGACAGTTTGGGTTTTTCCAGGCCACAGCTTATGAGGGACGTCCAGCTGTCATTGGAGTTGTAGATACACATCGCATGGATACTGCTCCGTTGGAGACCCGCCTCTACGTTGCAGCGTTGACCTGGTTACATTTGTTGAGGCTCGGAACAAACTCTAGTTTTCTCCTTGCCCCTCCGTCCAGTCCTACCGGGGTTTGTTACACACGACTGTCCTGGGTCCGGATGTCTCTTGGACTTGCCCTAGAGCACGGAGCTAAGAGATACGAGCATCGGGTATGGAGGCTCGGGTTCCAAGAGGACGGTGATCTCGTCAGGGCTTTTCAGACGCTACTTTTGACAGAGGTACACTTTCACCCGCCCTTTTTCTTTGTCATTTATTAATTTGCTTGAATATTTATTGCTTAATTTGCTCTTGATACAGGGACAAATACTGAGGCCCATACTACTGTTGGGGTCGTAGTTCCCACTCCGGCGAGAGCTCCAGATGTGGCACCCGAGCCACCTCTTGCTGAGACTGCTAGGCCTTCGCGCAGATGTGCCGGCTCCTAGTGTACTTCATCTTTTCGGATGTCTGTAGACGTTCACACTTTACTTGGGGATCCCGGCGAGAGTTCAGAGAGACCGAGGAGATCAGACTTTACCGGCTACAGTACGCTGGACCCTTCGGACGACTTCTCTTTTCCGGTGTACCCATACGGGTCTTTCTGTCCTAGGGAGTCTTCAGGAGTTGGCGTAGGCTTACTTTCAGAGTTACTTGAGACACCGCCATACGTGTCAGTGATTTTAGACTTGGTACCTACAGAGTTTTCTTTTTTTTTTTTTTCCTGTGTTCCCAGACTGACGCTGCGAGCCCTTCTTCTGTTCCTGCTGGCTATCCCATTGACTCTGCAAGCCCCTCAACAGATACGCATTTGTCTTAAGTTTGTTCATTTTGATGTATTATAATATTATCTGACATCATATTGATTGCTTGTGATTCCTCGTGCAGTGCCTGAGGGGACTGATTATATTTCAAAAATTTTCTATTACGTTCATTTACTCCCAGATTCTAGGAGCGTTAACAGGTGCCACCATGCTAGAGAGATTTTATGGGATCTTATATGCAGCATTGATCCTGGGTCTCCAAAGTCCTAGAATAGGTTCACCACCTGTGCCAACCAGTCCCTCAGCTTTCTTGGCAGTTTCGGGATGGATAGTTCTGAGCTAGTTGGTTGGGAGTCACTTTGTTGCGAGGCAGAGGTTTTCTTCAGACGATTGAGGTCTTTCTGCTACCCTGCGGCCCGGTACTACACTCCCAGAGCTAGAGCAGAGGCTTTACAGACGACGAGCGGCAACTGATGTCGCCCATGACCAGTTCGACAGGAGTGCAAAGGCACTGAGGCGACACCGCGAGAGTTCTTTGAAGATTGGTGTTGAGATAGCAGAGATTACAGCTCGCGTGAGGGGTCTCTAGAGGGACATCAAGGAGGCGATGTCCAAAAAGACTGATGTAGAGGTGAGGTGCAACCAGCGTGATCGTCTCACCAGGAGGGAGGAGCAACGCCACCAGACTTTGCACCAGGCGATGGTGGATGCCGAGACTGTGTTAGTACAGGCAGAGGAGTTTCACAGTGCAGAGATAGAGTTCCTGTCTTTGTCAGAGTTAGTTGGGCAGTTAGAGGATCTAAAGTCTCGTATCTCTTGACATTTCTCTTTCTTTTCTTGTTCTCTATGGTGTCTGTACTCATGTAATTCTTTGAGTCTCCATGTGCTTGTATCTCATGATGATTATTATATACATACATAGAGATTTTTTTTTTGAATTTTTTTCTCCTTTTTTATTTTTGTTCTCTGAGTTGTATTGAGCTGTGTGCTGGAATTGTACACCGAGCTTGAGTTTTTGACTTGTATTGTTGGTATCATTGGGGATTTTAAATATTTATTTAGAGATCATGGCACGCGGCGCAATGTCGACCCAAATAAATATTTAAAATGCCCACAGCCTTTGAGAATAGTTGTGAAAAATGTCGCTTCAGCCACTAGTTGAATTCAGTAGCCGTTAGCTTTAGCTCAAATTTAAAAATTTTTGGCTCCTTCTATCCTATGCTTTGTGCGGCAGACTTGATGAAAGATTTATAGTTTTTTTTAGTTGATAGTACCAAATGTGGATAGTATCTTAATTCTTAACCACTTGAGAAGACTTTTAATCCGAGTCATTTGAGTTTATCAGATTAGGAGAGATAGAACTTGATAGCTCTTTGTCCTCTGATTGTTGAGATGGTGGTTTCAGTACCGGCCTTTCTTATGGCTTGTTGAGTAGATGGAGCTGCCAGCGATCCTGCCATATTTGGGCGTGTTGGATCCGACCTTTTACACCCATATAGGCTTCAGACTTGAGCTATGAGAAACGCGCTTTCCAATGCTGATTTTACTAAAGTTGGTAGATTTGGAGTCATCTTTTGTGGTTGCAGATTTTGGAGTCTACGAACATTTGGTAGTCGTTCGAGACTCATTCTTCCACTGAAACTTTGATTCTCCAGTCATTTGGGAGAATTTTTTGTGGACTACAATCACTTGAACTTGTCGAGTCAAATTTGTCTTCGTGCTTCCTATAGTCCCTACTGACGGGTTGACGAAGTGGGGGTTCTGCTACTTCGGCCTTTCTTATGGCTTGTTGAGTAGACAGATGCCAGCGATCCGGCCATATTTGGGCGTGTTGGATCCGACCTTTTACATCCATTCGAACCTTGAGCTGTCTATATGCAGGTGATCTTTCAAAAGGTAAAATCAGTATTGGAAAGCACTTTTCTCATAGCTCAAGTCTGAAGCCTGAATGCGTGTAAAAAGTCGGATCCAACATGCCCAAATATGGCCGGATCGTTGGCAGCTCCATCTATTCAACAAGCCATAAGAAAGGCCGTAGTAGTGGAACCCCCATTTCAGCAATCAGAGGACAAAGAACTATCAAGTTTTAGCTCTCCTAATCTGATAAACTCAAATCACTCAGATTAAAAGTCTTCTCAAGTGGTTAAGAATTAAGATACTATCCACATTTGGTACTATCAACTAAAAATAAAATCTATTAATCTTTCATCAAGTCCGCCGCACAAAGCATAAGACAGAAGGAGCCAAAATTTTTGAAATTTGAGCTAAAGCTAACGGCTACTGATTTCAACTAGTGGCTGAAGCGATATTGTTCACAACTATCCTCAAAGGCTGGGGGTAATTTAAATATTTATTTGGGTCAACATCGTGCCGCGTGCCGAGATCTCTAAATAAATATTTAAAATCCCCAATGATACCAACAACACAAGTCTAAAACTCAAGCTCGGAGTACAATTCCAGCACACAGCTCAGTACAACTTAGAGAACTAAAACAAAAAAAGGAGAAAAAATTTCAAAAAAAAAATCCTCCATGTATGTATATAATAATCATCATGAGATATAAGCACATGAAGACTCAAAGAATTACATGAGTACAGATACTATAGAATACAAGAAAAGAAGGAGAAAGGTCAAGAGATATGAGACTTTAGATCCTCTAACTGCTCAACTAACTCTGACAAAGACTTGAATTCTATCTCTACACTGTGAAATTCCTCCTCTGCCTGTACTAACGCGGTCTCGGCATCCACCATCGCCTGGTGCAAAGTCTGGTGGCGTTGCTCCTCCCTCATGGTGAGACGATCACGCTGGCTGCGCCTCACCTCTACATCAGTCTTTTTGGACATTGCCTCCTTGATGTCCCTCCAAAGACCCCTCACGCGAGCTGTAATCTCTGCTATCTCAGCACCCATCTTCGAAGAACTCTCGCGGTGTCGCCTTAGTGCCTTTGCACTCCTGTCGAACTGGTCATGGGCGACATCAGCTGTCGCTCGTCGTCTGGAAAGCCTCTGCTCTAGCTCTGGGCGTGTAGTACCGGGCCGCAGGGTAGCAAAAGACCTCAATCGTCTGACGAAAACCTCTGCCTCGCGACAATGCGACTCCCAACCAACTAGCTCAGGACTATCCATCCCGAGACTGGCAATAAAGCTGAGGGATTGGTCGGAACAGGTGGTGAACCTATCCTAGGACTTTGAAGACCTAGGATCAATGCTGCATATAATATCCTGTAAAATCTCTCTAGCATGGTGGCACCTGTTCTCCTAGAATTTGGGAGTAAAGGAACGTGACCGAAAATTTTTGAAGTATAATCAGTCCCCTCAAGCACTGCACGAGGAATCACAAACAATCAATATGATGTCAGATAATATTATAATACATCAAAATGAATAAACTTAAGACAAATGCGTACCTGTTGAGGGGCTTGCAGAGTTAACGGGATAGCCAGCAGGAACAGAAGAAGGGCTCGCAGCGTCAGTCTGGGGACACTCAGGAAAAAAAGAAATTTATGTAGGTACCAAGTCTAAAATCACTGGCACGTATGGCGGTGTCTCAAGAAACTCTGAATGTGAGCCTGCGCCAGCTCTTGAAGACTCCCTAGGACAGAAAGACCCGTAAGGGTACACCGGATTAGAGAAATCGTTCGAAGGGTCCAGCGTACTGTAGCCGGTAAAGTCTGATCTCCTCGATCTCTGTGAACTCTCGCCGGGGTCCCCAAGTAAAGTGTGAACGTCTACATACATCCGAAAAGATGAAGTACGCTGGGAGCCGGCACGTCTATGCGAAGGCCTGGCAGTCTCAGCAAGAGGTGGCTCGGGTGCCACATCTGGAGCTGTCGCCGGAGTGGGAACTACGACCCCAACAGTAGTATGGGCCTCAGTATCTGTCCCTGTATCAAGAACAAATTAAGCAATCAATATTCAAGCAAATTAATAAATGACAAAGAAAAAAGGGCGGGTGAAAGTGTACCTTTGTCAAAAGTAGCATCTGAAAAGTCCTGACGAGATCACCGTCCTCTTGGAAGCTCGAGCCTTCGTACCCAATGCTCGTATCTCTTAGCTCTGTGCTCTAGGGCAAGTCCGAGAGACATCCGGACCCAGGACAGTCGTGTGTAACGAAACCCGGTAGGACTGGACGGCGGGGCAAGAAGAAAACTAGAGTTTGTTCCGAGCCTCAACAAATGTAACCAGGCAACACCGCAACGTATAGGTGGGTCTCCAATGGAGCAGTATCCATGCGATGTGTATCTACAACTCCAGGGACAGCTGGACGTCCCTCATAAGCTGTGGCCTGAAAGAACCCAAAATGTCTGGCCACCTTATTGTGTTGATATCCCTCTCAAGTCACTGTGCTGCCTGAATGGGGACACAACCAACCTGGGCGCATGCTGTAAAAGTATTCAGCAACGGCTAAGTTCTGTCTCCTCTGTAGTAAAGTGCGTCTACCCCTGTGATCAACCACATCTACAACAACTGTCCCTCACAAGTGGGGTGGCAAACTGACTGAATCTGGCTGGTAGACCAAAGAAAATCTATCAGCAACCAGGTGCGGAGCAAAGAAGAAAAGTCGGATCCTCCGACTCCAGGGTAGATGACGCCTGAGACAATGGGAGAACAGTGGGGTACCCTCTCTCTGAAAAGTAAGCAGGAAACTCCAGAACAGAAAATGCGTCCTGAACGTGCAAGTGAATTCATCCGTACAAATATTGCCACGGTAAGGTCAAGTCCCGCAGCTCAAGTGAAGTAGCCTCAGAAGCAGTGCGTAGAGATATGTAAATCCTGGCAAGTACTGCTGGTACCAAAGAAAGGCGCTGCCCCTGAGATAACTGACTAGCGGCTAAGAGAGCACTATAACGAACGAACCCTACTCTAAGCGGGAGTACAAATGTACAGAGTCATGTGGCCAAAAACCCTTCTAACACCAAGTCCTCACTGACCCCCGGTAGTGCTGGAGAAAGGTGACTGGCAGCAGAAGAAGGCTCGGCGATCTCCTATGATAGTGGAGTGTCGCGCTGCAAGCCGAAGCCGAACGGATCGTAAAGTGACGCTCCCGCTACAGTCAAGTAGCTGTGCTGAAGGATACTGCGGATCCAGACATCCACAGTAATGCCGACCCGAGCACGTGCTGACAACCCTGAAGCCCTGTAAACTCGACGGTAGTGCTCAAGAAGTACTGGGTAAACATCTGGCAACATAAGTCTGCCCCTCCTATCTCCATCTATTGAGGGAACCCGGCAAAACAACTGCTCGTCCGGAGGGACACTCCTCAAAAGGGTGCCCGAAGACTGGTAGCCCGGAAATCGTCTGTAAATCTGAAAGTGTGAGTGTGAGTTCCTCTGCTCCAATCCAACAAGTGTCACGGCTAGCATCCCAAAACTCAATCAAACCTCGGGCCCAAGAGGTGGGTAAGCGCCTATAGTCGAACAAAGAGGCATAGACAGCCTCATAAATCCCTGCCTTCTGAAGTATGCTTTGGTTAGCTTGAAAAATGTATCACGCCCAACAAACATAGCCGCTGGTTGGGCTCTGAATGCGTCCAACTGTGGAGTCTCATGGCCACTCCAAAGGCTCCGACTGTAGCTGACGGTGGCTAAGTAAACTCGACTGTCCCACTGGCTCAAGTGTGTCTCCAGCAGGTGCGAGAATGTCACAAGTACCCCAACCAATCTGGGCGACTAAACTCTCAAGTGGGTAATACTCCCCACACTGCAGTCTAAGACTGGTAACCAACCTGTCGGGGTTCTCAAACTCAACTGAATCTGCAGAACACTCTGGAAGAAGGGGAGAGCGGGTGAAAAAGCTGTGAAAAGTGTCCCGCCCCCGCAGCATGTCTTGGTGCTGCTCCAATCAACATACAACAAACGTGGTTCGCTCTAGGCGCGAACCATATTTGTTGGGGGGCATTTGTTTACCCCTATATCTCAAACCACACGAGAAAGAACCCAAATTAGTGAATAAAGCATTACGCACCTTGGCGTCACATGTCACTTGAAGGATCAAACGACCTCTAATTGCCAAACGGATGGTGTCGTTGCAATCAGAACATCGAATTTTGCTAGGTCAAGCCCCCTCGCAGTTGAATCAGGCAAGATCGGTCAAAAAGGACAACCAACGCCCGAAATTAAAGTTCAAGGCTGCTCAAACGACGCCCGATCATAAAACGGACTACGCCGTTGTGTTCAGAGCACTAAAAATATCCTAAATGCACAACTAATTTATTCAATTGGGGTGGTGCACGCAAATCGAGGCGGGTCCCCATGTAAAAATTTCCCTCGGTGTGCTCAAATGACGCTCGATTGTGAAATGGACAGAATCGTTGTGTCCGAAACATCGACAATACCCTAAATGCACTATCAATTTATTCAATTGGAGTGGTGCAGGCAAAATCGACACGTAAAACGAGATATCAAATGCGCAAAATGAGAATGCACGCAAAATGAGGAATTACTCAAATCGAGGCAGCTTTTGATTTGATTATTGTTGTTTCGTCATTCTAATTGAATGTGTTAATGACTTAACATCTATATAGTTGGTAATACAAATATCAGTAAAAAATGACAGGAGCTGAATAGGGAAAGCCGAATTAAATGCCATTACCGTTTTAAGGCCGTTCGAAAGGGGAATTTAAAGTCAAAAAAAGATAACTCAGTTAATTTCATGCAAACCTCTACTTAATGGCTTTGCTGTTTTGCTTTGAATCCCGCAATTCTCGTCGTTGACTCGTCAATCTGTCTCTTCGAGCGTCCCATTTAAAAATTATCCTGGACATTGCTCAAACGATGTCCGATCATAAAACGGACTGCGTCATTGTGTTCGGAACATCGAAAATATCCTAAATGCACTATCAATTTGTCTAATTTTGATGTTCGGCAAAATCGACACGTAAAACGAGATAGCAAATGCACAAAATTAGAATGCACGCAAAATGAGGAATTACTCAAATCGAGGCAGCTTTTGATTTGATTATTGTTGTTTCGTCATTCTAATTTAATGTGTTAATAACTTAACATCTATATAGTTGGTAATACAAATATCAGTAAAAAATGACAGGAGCTGAATAGGGAAAGTCGAATTAAATGCCATTACCGTATTAAGGTCGTTCGAAAGGGGATTTTAAAGTCAAAGAAAGATAACTCAGTTAATTTCATGCAAACCTCTACTTAATGGCTCTGATGTTTTGCTTTGAATCCCGCAATTCTCGACATTGGCTCGTCAATCTGTCTCTTCGAGCGTAGCTGGCTTTCCTTGTTAAATGAAGTAAATACGAATAGAAACGGGTATTGTTACTACTGGGGGCTTGGACGCAAAATTTCCTGGTTTTTCCAACCTTCACGTCTGCTCAAAAAGCCCCCCGCTTCAAGCAAAACTTCTTCCCGGTCCTCTCCTTCTCCAACTTCAGAAATCCTCACAGCTCCCCACTCCCGTCTAACTCCTCCACTCAACAGCCGTTGAAGACCTGTCCACTAGACCGATCTGAGCTCAGTCTTTCACGCAAGCCAGCTGCCTTCCGATCCCTCAACCAGCTGCATGTGAAGCTCTCTGCTTTGATCCACTTCCCTCAGCCAATCAGACCTCAAGAGGCCTCTTTAAAGCAGAAGCATAGGTGAAAAGAATGTTGACCTTTTGCCTTTTTTTTCCATGTGAAAAGCTGCCGAACAGTAGTAGTTTTGCCCCATATCAGCCCACGTTTTTCACATGCATTGATTCTTTACATTCAAGGACAGTAATACCACTAACTAACAACAATTTTCCTTTTGTCGTTTTCCTCATTATCTTTTTATTCCTTAGTCAACTTTCTTCCACATCAAATCCAAAAAAGAAGAAGCAAATAGCAGATGATCTTCTCCACGTAAAAGTCATGTAGTCTACTTAATTTCATCATTGCATTTAGTTGGAGTTTATTCCAACAAATCCCTAAAAGGCCATATACAACTTCTCTTCAGACAGCCATCTAATAAATATAATCAGCCAACAAATCCGCCCGTGCTGGCCGAATCCCTCTTCTCATCAGAACCTGTACTTGAATCCCTCATTGTGTTCTCAAAACAACCCAAAAACGCCTCAAACAGCCCGCATAGACTTGTTATAGCCTTAAGGCCACGAACTTGCAGCTAAACAGCAGCCCAGTCCCTGCATTTCAAACCAAATAAGCCCATTATACCTCTCCCTCCAGTACAAGCTTGCATCCCATTAAGTATTAAATCCCACACCGCTTCTTCTGTAAACTCAAAGCAGCAAGCATTATCTTAGATTAAAGCCCAACAGCCCACTCAAAAGGTTTTGTAATCCCCTACCTATAGTCCATTCCCTCTTCTTCTTATAAACTCAACCCAAGATCACTCCAAAACAGTCCACCTGCAACTCATTTACCCAAATCTTCCTCTTGCAAGCACAAAGGGCAGCCCACTTCATGGCCTCATTCCTTCACTTCCTAAAATCCATTCTCCTACACTTCACTACAAACATTCTGCCCACAATCTACCAAAATGAACTCATATAAACCCAAATCCAGTGCAAAATTGCAACCCATTCCCTACACCTCCATATTTCATTACAGCTCAAAGCCCATAATTCTCTTTTAACACTCAAAATAGCCCGTATCATCGCTCATTCAATCTGAACCAAAGACTCTACCTTCTAGTGAGCATTTCCTCTATTTGAAACCTGCTTCAAAACCTTCCAACAGTGAAGTCTTTTTAGTCTTTATCTTAATTTCTTTTCTCTGGTTTGCTTTATTATTGATGTTTATGATAATTATTATTGTTCTTTAATGCATTTGTTGTTATTAGTAATTATAGTAGTTGATATTATTAGATACATATATTCATAGATATGTACATAATAAATAAGAAAAGAAGAGGAGGAAAAGAAAGAGTGGCAAAAGAAATTTTCCAAAAAAAGAGAGAAAGCAAAAAAAAAAAAAGCAGAAAAGCAAAAAAAAAAAAAAAAAAAGCAAAAAAAAAAAAAAAAAAAAAAAAAAAAAAAAAAAAAAAAAAAAAAAAAAAAAAAAAAAAGGAAAGAAAAGAAAAAGAGAAAAAAAGAGAGATTTAAAAAAAAAAGATAAAAGAAAGATTCTTTTCTCGTGGCTTGCAACGGGCCGGCAAACCCCCTAGGCGCTTACGTAGCGTTGTAGGGAGGGAAACCAGCGTGGCGCTTGCGGCGATTTAAGAATCCCTCTTCAATACTAGCAACGAGCCGGAAAACCCCTAGACGCTCAAGTAGTGTTGTAGGGCGGGAAACCGGTGCGGCGCTTGCGGCGAAGGAGATAAAAAAAATGTATTTTTTTTATTTTTATATAAATACTCCCAAACTCTTGTGTAGTGCAGAGGGGGGAAATCTGTGCTTATTTCTAACATGTGTTTTCTTTTTATATTAATATAAAAAAACACCCTTAAACGCTCACGTAGCGGGCGGGGATAAAAAAAAAATATGCTACCGCGGTGTCATTTTTGACACCTACCTGAAGCGCTCACGTAGCGTCGAGGGGAAGGTTGCCTCTTGGTTTTTCCCCTAAACGGGGGAGACGTCGGGAGGTTGCCGAAATTTTTAGCAAATTGGAGACTTGGACTACATGGGACTTATTTGAGATCAAATGATCAATAATTTAAACTTAAACTTGAATCAAATGAGCTAAATGCGAGGACTCAAATTTGATTTGGATTTGAACATGTTTGAACTCAAGCAAAAGACTTGAGTTGGACTACAGGAGACTCGAATGAAGGGAAGAGGCTGATCTAAAGCCTGAACTATATTTGAACTTGAACTTGTGGACCTTTGAACAAGACTGAACTTGAATTGAATAAAGATTCAAATTGAAATCAAATGTAAGTCTAAACAAATGATGAGCAACAAATGACTTAAATCAAATGAACTAGGTGTTGTGGATATGAGCTTAAATTAGACTCATACATGAACTTTACAAGACAACCAAAGAATTGTATGGAATACATAAGTTTTGGACTTGTTACATACAAAGAGCAATAAATTGAAGTGCTTGAATATTGAAGGCATAACATGGAATGTAATTCAATTCTTAAAATGAGACTTGTAAGTTGGCAAGATGATAAAGTTAACCATACAAGCAAAGATTATGAGGAGAACACGATGATATGCTTGTAATTAACAATACAAGACTTCTAATGGAACATTGAGAAGTGACCACATCGATGAAAGTGCACATTCTAATTAGCAAATGATATCAAATTCATCATATACGATCAACTTGAAGGGGTATATAACATAAGTGCATGCTATTCATCTTAATCATGGATGGCATATTCACGAAGAAAACATATGAAAAATATGATATGAAGACCTCCCTCCAATCAATGATAACTAGTTGGTAGACAAATGCAGTAGTTATCGACAAATGTTAAAAGTTGACGTATGAAGAGCCTATTGAAATTGCTTGCAAGCAATGATGCAAGGCATGCAATATGTATTAATGGGTACCATTGCTAGTTGGAATGCAAACAATAGTCAATGATTTTTAGCAAGTATATGTGATACAATTATAAGAAGATGCACAAGAATGTCTCAACAAACTCTACAAATTATATGACAATAATAGAAGTATCCTTATCAATCTTGCGAGAAAACAAGGTGGTCATTGCAAGCAATAAAGTCTCTTGCCAACACACTTAATGTAGCATGCAATGATTATAGAAATACCTCTATAGTCAATAGCAATTCAGTGCTAGACAAATACTTTGCAACATTGCCTTGTGAATAACAAAGCTAAAGCTGATATAGTCGACACAACAATCATGTAAAGAGATGTAGTAATCTTTTCTACATCAACCTAAGAGCACTAACGAAGAGATATAAATGGTACAAGGTGATACAACTTGTCCATGAATGATTATAGAAGAGCCAGCATGTCCGTAGCACATTCAATGTTCCTACCAATTGTTGTGGCAAAGATACTAACACTTCTATGGTTGATAATTGTCTAAAATCAATCAAATACATCGGCCTTCTATAAACAAGGACAGATGATATATAATGAAGAACAAATATCTCAGGAGTTGTAGAATATTCATCATACATACTATATGTTATTTGCAGGCAGAAGCAAATGAGATACGACAAGTGCAAATACATGCAATTGTCTACAAACGAAAGCAGGAGACTCGTTAGTGTACTACAAATGTGAGTAGTGCACGACAGTTTACCTGTACGAAGCAGCGAACAACTCTATTCGAAAGCTGATGCGCCACGCCACCAGATCTGCAACACTTATATAAGCAGACAGAAGGCGTCTACGATTTACAACGCCACGCCACCGGATCCGCTACGTTCTTGCAAGCGGATAGAATGCGTCTGCAAATACTTTTAAAGTACCCCTTCACATCCACTATAGTTTGTATACACATAGATACACTAAAAGGGATAAAAGAAATCATGAAACCCGCATGGGCCCCGGCGAGCGTGATATTAGTACACACGTGACATCTAGGGATGCTGCGCGGGTCAATAAGTGAATTCAAGTTTGAACCCGATCCTCCTATACAGATCAATAGGAGTCGACAAGGTTCGAACCAACAAACAAATATGTGGCCGTGGCGACCAGAATATTTGTTTTAATACATTCATATTAGGCCTTCAAAGCTTAAAATCAAGAGAATTCACTCTCAAAGGCATAAAGCCTACGAAACCCGATCCTCTTTCGACAGCCAGACAAAGTCGACAAGATTCAAGCTTTAAATGAAAATAACCCCTAACAACCCGATGATGGCCGTGTTGAATGTAAATCTCAATCGGAGGGGTTAATCCCAAATATTTTCAAATGTCTCTCAAAAGTCCACCCAAAATCCACAAAAATCCAAAAAAAAATCCCCAAAAAAGGAAATATTTAAAATTGAAAAATCCAACTATCAAATAACTTAAAGCAAAATATATCCACCCTTCGCAACAGTTTGCCGGGGTGGACAAATTAAAATTTACTTCAGCTCACAAAGAGCCAAATGCCTAATCGAAAATATTACTAGGATCCATTCTCAAACAATATCCTGCCAGTAAGGACGTGGTACGTGTCCTCTAACCGGCGGTTTTGCCGCCAAATGGCACCGCAGGATAAACGGTTATGACCCGGGGCCCTCTGAACCGAGTGGTTTTGCCGCCAAATGGTACCACGAAATACCGGTTATGGCCTGAGCCAATACGCCTCTTATTGGTATCAAATTCTTGACATATGAATCAATAAGATATAATCGATAGGGCACAATGCCCTCTGTTAGCTAAGGTGGATTCAAATTTGTCCCCTTAGACAAACACTC
Source organism: Dendrobium catenatum (assembly GCF_001605985.2). Lineage (NCBI taxonomy): Eukaryota > Viridiplantae > Streptophyta > Magnoliopsida > Asparagales > Orchidaceae > Dendrobium > Dendrobium catenatum. The sequence goes on from NW_021320079.1 coordinate 1,981,120, forward strand.
ACCCCAGGTCTACAAGGTACCCTCGGACAAAGCAAACCATGGCTGCCGACAAGGATCCTTCTGTTAGGTTGGGTCGACTACCTCCTCTAACTAAGTAGACCAGGGACCACGATGGCCCGGGATGACGGAACCATGGGATCTTGATTGGGTCTATCATCTATTCCCCCACCATCCGCTTTAAGTGCAAGATGGTGCAATTTCTATTTTAAATATAAAATCTTTAACTTCCAAATCCCAAACCCATTGCTGCAACTATATGCCAGATAACACGTATTCTCTACGTATCTGATTGACGACTAGCCTTAATCGAAAGTTCTCTCTTGTTATCGGGAGGGGTAATTAACAATAGGGGCTTGCGCTTATAGGAAACCAGAACTCAGATCATAAAGTCCTCGCAAATTGAGGGCGAAATCTCTGGGTAGTGTCTTATCTACAAACCCATCTGCCTTCCAAAATTTACCCTGGAACTTAGTTCGTTAAAACTCCCCTCGCCGAATAAAAAAAAAAGCGAGCGGAGGCCGGGGCCGAATTTTCGGAGTCCACAGAGATGATCACTAATATGGTTAGTGATAATCTCATAGAGGATGGGGCAAAAAACTTCATGGATATATGTTGCCAAATTAGACCAAGTAGGAGTCATTAGAGCGGAAGCATGGACAATTCTAATGGCATTTTTTCTAAGGAAAGTTTAGGAGAATAATAGAGAATATATATTTTATATTAACAATTTAGAAAATACTACTTGTTCATCGTGTCCTATTTCTTGTAGTTATGCCATTTCGCCGTGTTGTGTCTCTGCTTAATAGATTATTGAAGAAATAATAGTGTAAAGGAATTTTTTTTGAATCGAGGGGTTTCTCTTCCTTTTCATGGTTCTCTTAGGAAAACATTGTGCGAGTGTGCTATAGTTGAGTTATAGTTGAGTTGTCTAAACACTAGGACAGGAAAAACTGAGGTCCATCCTCTTTCACTGTTCTTAGTAGAACGTAATATACAAGTTAGGAGTAGCAAATTTTCATTGCAATGTTATTTCATCATTTATCATCCAAATAGAAATGAATATTGTTGATTTATATTATGGAAAATGGTCTAAAGCAAAAAAATACTGAATGCTATGGTTATTTGCCAGAGTTAGGGTCTATTTGGGGCTATCTTTTTTTACTGCTTTATTTTTTCAAATCGTTGCCACACCTATATTTGATTGTTGCTTTTTGCCACTTTTCAGAATTTTCTATTGTGAGAAACTCTTTTAACACTCAAATTTAATAGAATATCATTGTTACAATAAAATTGATATTTGACTTTTTCGCAGATAGAATATTTATTATACAGTTTTTTAATAAAGCTATTTCCCCATAACAATTATATGCTACTACTTTAACAAACAATTACAAGCACACCAAATGGACCTTTAATACTATGCTGATGGCGAGAATGTAATTTTTTAATTTTTAAATAGAACTCTTTTTTTATTTATGATATGAGGTTGGCCATGCTTATAACATTTTGCTCTAATTACATGATCTTGTGGTATATAAATTTAAGAAAATTGCATCATAATAACCCTATAAACTTTAAAATGTACCGGTAACATTTTGAATAGAGAACAAATATATCATATGTATTCCATTGAATTTTCATCTGTGATTTCTTGGATTGAGATCAAATGAATCATCTTGATTTGCATTTTGACAATGTTAATGGCATAATTTAATGCGAAGAATACCATTTATCATGGATTGTACCATATGTTTGACTATGGGGGAGTATAGGAGACTTTAAGGTAATAGCCTGTAGACTTCCATTGTAACCCATCCTATTTCCAAATCTTGGAGGTCTGTAGGTAAAATCAGCACTACCATGTTTGATACATTGTTATTAAATTGCTGTCATTGTTGTAGGTCATCTATAACTATTTAATGCTTCTTTCCCATTGATTGGCCTTTTGAAAGAGTTGAATGTATAAGAAGAGAGAATAAAATGTAAGATTTTATGATAAAATTTTGTTCTCTTATTTTGTCTAAAAAAAGATAAAAATTTATACATAAATAGGTGGAGAAATAGTTATCTTCGAAATAAATAAATATGAAAACCATTATTTAATTCTTGAATTTAGAATTAATTGCACAACAAAATAGAAAGCTGCCGTAAGAATCGCTAAATTGCTGTTGATAAGTTGTTGTCTATAGATTACTATACATGGGAAGGTGCTGGCCATGGATGTAAAATTTTTACAACATTCGCACTCAAGTTGTACTATATATATTGATCATGTCTAACTTATTGATTGAATTATGGGTAAAGATTTGTAGGGGATATTTGGAGGGGGAGAGTTTTTTTAAACATAATTTCGTTGAGAATTCATTTTCAAATTTTTCTGAGATAAACTATTGATATATCACAATGTATTTAGTCATATCATGTAGATTTTTTTTTTGTTATACTTATGATAGCTTGGTTCACACCTATGTTGCACCGATACACCTATTTATGAAGGCGTGCTGTATCCGATACACCGATACACAGATACGCCTCCGATACTCCACCGATACGTGTCGGATACGCCATAGACGTATCCAATTAAAATACTATTTAATTTCAAACTTTTTTTTTTGTAATTTCAAATATTATGCTTTGATTGCTTTCTTAATTTTTATGTATGATTTATAAATTATGATGCCATATCCGCGCCGTACCCGTATCCTAGATTTTTAAGAATTGACGTGACCCGTATCCGTATCGTGTCGTATCCGTGTCGCCGTATCCGTATCGGTGCAACATAGCTTCACACAGTATGGTATTAGATATATTTTCACTTGATAGTTTAGTTTTCTTAATAATATTTGTAACCACTTTCCTTCGCAAATATCAAGTTCGATAACCTTATCTTCAGCTTCAACACAATTTCTTGAGACCACAAATTATTTATTATTTCTCCATTTAATTATGTTTATCTATACATAAGTACAATAGCTAAAGATGGTTCTAACCCAATCAACGACTATGAAAATATAAGTCTTTTTGGAGTCATCTTTAGGTACCTTTTATTATGTAATTTATAGTTTTAAATAAAGAAAATATTTTAGGATTTTCAAGTCTTTTACCTTAAATTCTTTTGCTGGAAAATTAATTAATTTTGTTAGCTTTTCATTGAATTCACCTTTTTACAGACACAATTATAGTCATATTTTTATTTTCCCTTTATTTGATAAAAAGAGTATGACTAATTTGGCACTGAATGTACCCACACTTTTCAATAGACTTGAAGATTCTATCAAGTTGGGCATGAGGGGATTGTTTGAGACCAGAATGAACTTTTTTGATCTACTTACTCTATTTATGTCTCTCTAATTTTTTAATCATAGTGGGATTTACATTTATGCTGTCAAAATCTAGCCTTTCAAGAGCAAACTAATCCAACGGCTACAATGCTCAATTTGTGGGACGCAGGACTCACGCCAGAACTCATTCCATATTAAAGTTGTTGATTTAGGAAGGATTATATTAGATTTATTTTGTAATTATTTGTTTCCATATTATGGTATCTTTTATAGATCTATTAATAGAGGAGAAATCATGTAATAAAGCATGCTTTTCCCTCCAATTCTCTGAATTTAACATGGTATCAGAGCCACGAACAAAATAGAGAGGAAACCATCAGAAGAAATCTTACCGGAGCAGACGGAGCCTAGCGAAAAATGAAGCCAAAGCCTCGCTCCGGCCTCTAGACGGAAGAAGGATCGCTCGATTCTCGGTCAAGCTTAGGAAGAAGACGCTCGGAGAAGATAGCTGCTCGGACGCTTGGAAAATGCAGCCACTTGAAAAAGATTGCTCGGACTCGCGGAACAGGCTAGGAGAAGACGTTCAAACGGTTCCCTGACGCTCAGAAGCTCTGATTGAGGGACACCTGCGATTCGCGGGATGAAGCTGAAGGCCCCGTGCCCTATTCGATCCGAACTGCTTCCTTATCCGAGTCCTTTAAAGGCTTGGTTTGGTCCGTTTGGTTTTTTTATTAAATAAAATAATAGTAATAATAATAAATATTTATTTATTTATGTATTCGATCTTTATTACCAAGCTTTCTTAGAAGCCTTCATCATAAGGATAGTCTTCATTACTATCACAATGTTAGAAATCAATTCCTTCCAAAGAATTTACCAAATTGAGGAGTCTATGGTGCATTAAGAACGTGGTGACCTCCAAAGCATTCAACCTTCATATCGTCTGAATGGGAAAAACTATCTAAAATGGTCTCAATTTGTGAAGACCTACTTAAAGGGGAAAGAAAAAATACATCACCTCCTTGGAGGACCAAAAAAAGGAGATCCTAATTTTTGGACAAGGGATGAAGCGGACTCCATGATTATGTCATGGTAGTGGAATTCCATGACTCCAGAAATTAGCGGTACATTTATGTTCCTCTCAGCTGCAAAGGATATATGGGATGCCGCCAGGCAAACATTCTCAAAAGCTCGGGATACTGCTTAAATCTTTGAAATTAAAATCAAAGTAGGGAGCACAAAATAAGAAAGCAAGATTGTGATGGAGTATGCCACCCTTCTATAAAACTTATGACAAAAACTTGATCACTACAGATGCATAGAAACTAGAGGTCTAGAAGATGATGTGATTCTAAAGAACTTTATTGAAAAAGATAGAGTTTATGATTTTCTTGCTGGATTAAATGTTGAATTTGATCAAGTTAGAATCCAGATCCTTGACAAAGAGGAGATGCCATCACTAAACAAAACAATTGCTCTCATCCACGCTGAAGAAAGCCGACGAAGTGTAATGTGGGAACCAAAAGCCATTGAGAGCTCAACTATGATAATCAAAGAAGCGCCATAGAAGGAGAAAGGCAAGGACTCTGCAAAATTCGAAGACAAAGACTCTATTTGATGCCACTATTGCAAGAAGTCAGTACACATAAAGAAAATGTGCTGGAAAATACATGGAAAACCCCCATTAAGGAGTGGAATAAAAAAGGAGAAACAAGGAGCACATCTCATGACAACAATACAACAAGTTAGCTCAACCCAGAAATACAATCTAGCTTCAGAGAATTCAATAAAGAAGATATTGAAGAACTAAAGCAACTCCTAGTATCTCTTGAAAAATAAAATGCATCTTCTTCTCCTACACTGTCAGGCAACCATTAAAAAAGCGGACGAGGCGTCCGCATTGAGTCGCGCCTCAAGTTGAGGCAGAAGTCATGCGTATCAGGGCTTACGCCTCGAACCATCCAGCGAAGCCTACGATTTTTTTGCACGAGGCGTATGCATCACAGTGTAATGCCTCGAAGCAGTACGAGGCACCGCTTCAAAATTTTTTCTTCGGTATATATGTAAATACGACGCAGCCGATTCGTGTTCGCATATTCGCGTATAGGATTAGGGCTTCCTGTGAGAATTAAAGACGAATTGGAGGTGAAGCCGTGAGGGAAGGAGACGAAGTCGTCAGTGAAGGAGACGAAGTTGGAAGGAGACGATGCAGGAAACAAAGCCGAAAGCAATAACAGTTTCGAAAGAAGGAAACAAAGCCGAAGTTGTGAGTGCAGGAAACGTTCAGGCCTCAGTTAGGTCGGAAGAGCAGGTGAGCGGTGTTGTGGGTATTGACTTTGACGTGCAATAACAAAAGCTTGAATAACTCCTGATTCTGCTTTCTTTCTTTCATCCGCTCAGTACATGCTCGGTATTGTTAGGTATCTACCGAGCAGGTACATGCTCGGTACCGCTTAGTACATGCTTGGTACCGCTTAGTACGTGCTCGGTACCGAGCTAGTACCGCTCGGTACCACTTGGTACATGCTCGATACGGAGTAGGTCGAACCCCGCCAGGGGGCAGCGCCCCCTTGGACCCCCGACAGACCGGTATATTATTGTATTCATGTTGTCTTAATATTGGTAGTACAAATAATTATTAAAATCTGTCATATTGTTGATTTTATGTTGTGATTTCCTTGCCTTTGAATAAATAGAAATCTTTTGTATATCAATCATTTGATGTTGATTATTTATTTCTATAAATTATTAGCATGACTAGTGGCACAAGAAGGAAAGATCCTGCATGGAAATATGAAACTCAAGTTGACGTGTCAGACGAAGGTGCAAAGAAGGGATATGTTTACATGAAATATAATTTCTATGAGAAACGCATAACTGGTGGCGTCAAGATATTGAAGGATCATCTAACTTGTACGCATGTCAATGTGCGACCATGTGCAAATGTACCTGATGAGGTGAAAAAAAGAATGTACAAATTATTTAAAGAAGTTTTCCACCACTAAGGAGGTCACACAAAGAAATATGGAAGAGATGATAATAAACTCTTTTTACTATGGATCATAACATGAAGGTTCCAGTAGTGGAAGCCATCTAGTTTCTTCTAACCGAGGCACTCGGGGTCCCATGGATAGATTTATGATAAATATTGATGAGAAGGATAATATAAACACTCAGGATCTTCAGTCTCCTATTGCTACAAAAGGAATATAGTTTGTTTGGATATAACCAGATTCATTTATGAAAATGAGATTCTATTTAGTGTTGTTAGGTGTTTGTCATGGATCAATATGTTACGATCTATTGGAAGCTATGAAAGAGGACTACAACTTTCAAGCATGTATGAACTGAGAACTTGGAGTCTGAATGAGGAGGTCACGACAACTTCAAAAATGGTGGATGATGTTAAGAAGACTTGGATTGAGATAGGAGTCACAATAATATTAGATGGTTGGTCAGATATTCGACATAGAAGTATTATTAATTTCTTGGTTAACAATTCATATAAAACAAATTTTCTAAAATCAGTGGATGCTTCAAGTTTTATAAAGAATGCAAAATTATTGTTTGAAATGTTGGATGAAGTTGTTGAGGAAGTGGGTGATGCTTTAGTAATACAAGTTGTAATGAATGTGTTACTCCTAAGAATGTTGATGTTTCTGAAGTTGAAGCAGAAATTGAAACTCATGTCAATGAATATAATGAAGCAACTACTCATATATATAAAAGAAAGAAACAAAGTGAGATTAGAGCTTCAAAAAAATTCAAAGGTATTCTTAAATATAATGAATTATTTTTTATGCTATTATTATTTCATTCTAGAGCTAATGAAATATTAACCGATATAGGAGATGAAGGAAAAAATATTATAGATGAAAAAGAGTTTGATGAAGACTTTGACATTAATTATGAAGATTCTTCTGAAGACAATCAAAGTGACGATGAGCCTGCATTGGGTCTTGATTCTAAAGGGATGTTTTATTTTTAAGTGAGTTTATTTTAAACTTCTTTTTCAGTAATATACTAATATTATCTTAGAACAAATCATCAAATTCACAATTGACATAATATTTTATTATTTTTTGTCATTATTCATAATTTTAAATTATTTTATTTTTATCATTTTTGAGGCTTACGCCTTGATCCGCCTCGAGGCTTATGCCTCACCTCGCTTAGCCAAAACACCTTGATTCCCGATTTTGTCTTTTAAAACATTGTTGTCAGGTAAGTTTCCTATTTCCATTGGTTTAAGTGCCTCTAAAAGTCATTTAAAGGAATTATAGATTATTGATTCATGAGTCTCATATCACCTGGCCTACTCACTTACTCACTTCATAAGCTATACTCATTACCTAAGTGGCAAGTAGATCATCATTGCTGTTGGTTCTCTTACCACGGTTGCTGGCCAAGGAGACTATATCTCCCTTCCTAACCCAAAAATGTGCTCCATGTATCACATTTATCAACAAACCTAATATCAATTCAGAAACTTACAAGTGGCCATAATTTTCAAGCCTTATTTAACCCTACTTATTGCTTATTTCAAACCAGAAATCGGGGAAGAAGATTGGACTTGCTAAGGAGAGAGATGGATTGTACTACCTGGAAGAACTAAACAAATCTACAAACAGCTGCTCTATGTTATCCCTAGAAGATAAGAGGTCCCCTGTATGGCTTCATCATTATCGATTAGGACATTCCTCTTTTGATATCTTAAAACATTTGTATCAAAAACTTTTTCAGCAACTAGAAAATAAACATTTTCATTGTCATACATGTGAATTAGCTAAAAATAAAAAAACCCTTTCCCAAATAAAAATGAGAGAGGTAATACCTCTTTCTATCTTATCCATAGTGATATATGGGGACCCTAAAAAATCCCCAATATTTTTGGAGCACATTGGTTTGTATCTTTCATTGATGATTGCACTCGAGTCTCTTTGATCTATCTTCTTAAAAAAAAATCTGATGTTAGCACCATTCTTCCAATTTTTCACACCATGATCCAAAAATCAATTCAAAGTACAAATAAAAAAATTTCGCTCCGATAATGCTAAAGACTATTTTAATCGAACCATATCATCTTACTTCCAAAGTGAAGGTATTATCTATGAATCCTCCTATGTTCACACCCCACAACAAAATAGAGTTGCGGAAAGAAAAAATTGTCATCTTCCAGCCACCACTAGTGCTTTTCTATTCCACTACAATACACCCAAATCCTATTGGGGAGAAGCCCTCCTAACTGCCACATATCTATAAACCGACTACCGTAAACGACCCTATGACTAAAAATTCCAATGGAGATTTTGTCCTCTTTTTATCCAGACTTTCGAACCTATAATAACCTTACACCCAGAATTTTTGGGTGCACTACCTATGTTCACATTCACAGTCAAAATAGAGGAAATTTAGATGCAAGAGCACGTAAATGCATCTTTGTTGGATATTCTGCTACCCAAAATATACAAATATTATCATCCCCCCTAGTAAAAAAATCATTGTCTCTGTTGATGTTATCTTTGATGAACAAAACTCCTATTTTCGAAATCTCATCTTTAGAGGGAGACTGAAATAGAGGAAGATGAGGAAAGTGAGCTTGCTCCTCATGACCTTCCTCCAATCTTTCTAAAATAAAAAATAGAGAACTTAAAGACAAAACTGTCAGTAGATTTGGGAACGTATATTCCAGGCGTACATGCTCAAACTATGCTTCGAAGTAGATCCAAGAATCTGAACAATCTCCTGACATTAAGGTAAATACAAACTCATCACTTCCCCTATCTCCCATAGCTAACTCTGTTTCCTTTAATAACTTTTCATCCTCATACAAAAACTTCCTGGTTACATTAAAAGAATTCATATTTCTAATAATATTTTTGAGGCCTTATCCAATGAAAATTGGAAAAATGCCAGGAAAGATGATTTGCAGGCTCTAGAAAAGAACAATATATGGGGAATCATCAATCTTTTGAAGGGAAAAAACCAGTTGGCTGCAAATGAGTGTTATATGTAAAATACAAAGTTGATGGTACATTGAAAAGGTATAAAGAAAGACTAGTGACAAAAGGGTATACTCAAACTTATGACATTGACTACCAAGAAACCTTTGCACCCGTAGCCAAAGATGAATATAGTGAGGATCCTACTTTCACTAACAACTAAATACAACTGGCTTATGGGACAACTAGATATAAAAAATGCATTCCTACATGAAGACTTGGAAGAAGTGATATTCATGGAAATATCACCAGGATTTAAGGAAGAATCTGGAGGTGACAAAGTATGCAGACTGAGAAAAAACCCTATATAGGCTAAAATAATCACCAAAGGGCCTAGTTTGGAAGATTCTCAAAATTCATGCTTTTTAATGGATATTGATAAAGTCCAGGGGACCATACACTATTCTTTAAACACTCAGACTCAAGGGGAGTCACAATACTATTAGTATATGTGGATGATATTATCCTAAATGGAAACAATGAAGAGGAGAAAGATAGTCTAAGGAAAAGTCTTGCCAAGAAATTTAACATCAAATAACTTGGTAGACTAAAATATTTTCTCGGAATTGAGATAGCCCACTCCAGTAAAGGAATCTTCATTTCATAACAAAAATATATCAAAGATCTTCTAAAAGAAACATGTAAACTAGCTTGCAAACCAGCAACGACACCAGTAGAACCTAATCTTAAACTGGGGTAAGCGAGAGAAGATCTAGATGTAGATAAAGGGGGCTACCAGAGACTTGTAGGAAATTAATCTACCTTTCCAACACCAGATTAGATATAACATTTGCTGTAATTATGGTCAATCAGTTTATGCAAAATCCAAAACAGGTTCATATGCAAGCAGTAGATAGAATACTGCACTACCTTAAAGGTAGCCCAGGGATAGGGATTCTCTTTAGAAGAAACTAAGAAATAACTCTAGAGGCATACACCGATGCAGATTATGCAGGATCACCAGTGGGAAAAAGATATATCTCTAGGTATTGCACATTCCTGAGAGGAAACCTAGTCCCATGGAGAAGCAAGAAGCAGAACGTGGTGGTAAGATCTAGTGCTGAAGCATAATATAGAGTTATGGCCTTGGGAATATGTGAGGTCCTATGGATAAAAATAATTCTGGAAGATCTGAAGATTAAATGGGATAAGCCCATAAAACTATATTGTGACAACAAATCAGCAATAAGCATAGCTCACAATCCAGTCCAACATGATAGTACCAAGCACATAGAAGTTGACCGACATTTTATAAAAGAAAATTTGGACAGTGGACTCGTACGAATAAACCATGTACCATGAAAAGATCAACTTGCAGATACCGTTACCAAAGGAGTGGATAACGTTGTATTTCTCAGAATGATAGCCAAGTTGGGAATGACAGATACATAATTCCCAGCATGAGGGGGAGTGTCAAAATCCAACCTTTCAAGAGCAAACCAATCCAATGGCTACAGTGCTCAATCCATGGGACGTAGAACTCACACCAGAACTCATTCCATATTCAAGCTACTATTTAGGAAGGATTATATTAGATTTATTTTTTAATTATTTGGGAGTGTAATTTTAGTAGTAATAGACCTAGTGATGGGATTGTGACTTTGGGCGATCAAGTCATTAATAAGAGTACACGTTTTAGATATCTTGGATCTATTGTTCAGAGTGATGGTGAAATAGATGGGGATATTATCAGCAGAATTCAAGTTGGATGGTTGAAGTGGAGGAATGCATCGGGCTTGTTATGTGATAGAAATGTACCCCTCAAACTTAAGGGAAAATTCTATAAGATGGTAGTGAGGCCTGCAATGCTTTATGGTGCTGAATGTTGGCCTTTAAAAGAGAAGCATAATACTAAGTTAAGTGTGGCAGAGATGAGGATGCTCAGGTGGATGAGTGGCTTTACCCTTAGAGATAGGATACGAAATGAGCATATACGTGAAAAGGTTGGAGTAGCTCCAGTAGAAGATAAGATTAGAGAAAGTCGCCTTAGATGGTTTGGTCACATAAAACGGCGGCCTTGCGATGACCCGGTTAGGAGAGTAGAGGTATTAGATTTGACTTATGTTAAGAAAGGTAGGGGTAGACCTAAAAAGACTTAGTTAGAAAATATTAGGAATGACCTTTCTTTATTAGATTTAAACGAGAATTTGAGTTTTAATAGGACACAATGGAGAAAAAGGATTCATGTAGCCGACCCCACGTAGTGGGATAAAGGCTTGATGTTGTTGTTGTTTGTTTCCATATTAAGGTATATTGTATAGATCTATAAATAGAAGAGAAATCATGTAATAAAGCAAGCTTTTCTTCTCCAATTCTCTAAATTTAACGTATACCTTCTCCTTAAGGTCCTAATTCAGAAAATCATTCTCAATATCAAGCGAATGTAGAGGCCAATCTTGCCACTTGAGAGATTTTTTATTTTATTTTATTAGAGTTTGGTAATATGAGAGTTTTTTGGTCAATGCTACATGATTAACTGTACACATTTTTAACAAAATGGACTTTTAATTTATCCACTCACATATGCTTTATGTTTGACTATAATGATTCATTTGCATCCAATTTATTTTTGAAATATTAGGCGTTACCTGTTTTTCATTCTTTTTAAAGGCCTGAAAATTTTCCATTACAATTTTCTTTTACTTGGAGGTTTTGATAGCTTCATAAACATTATTTGGGATATGTATCCTATAAAGAGAAGTGACAAAAGCATATAATTCATGTGAGATCCCTTTATAATTCATGAAATTATATATTGGGTGTTTTGTACATGACCTCATTCCCCCTTTTCAGGTGATAGAATAGTGGAGATCAATATTCATCTATGAATTTATTCTCCATAGTTTGCACTTCATTGGTTCTTGAACTTGGTATAGGTTCTTAGGTGTGTTGGAGATAAGGTTCATTACTCCCTTTGAATTTTCTTTTTCCTCCAAATAGAAAAGAAAAAAACATTTCATATATATTGGGTGTATTAACAAAGTGAAGGAAGTTGTTATTTTTTTGAGGCTCGGTGATGTCAGAATTTATGACTTTAGTTTGACTTTATTAAATTGAATGATGGGGAAATGAGTAGTTTTCTATAAGGGAAAAGCATTTGTCATTTTTGATTGTGGAGTTATCCAATAATAACATTCTTGATATATTTGTGATTTAAATTTCTATGATGCTAAAGAATGAGGATCTGAAGTTTTTTGGGGTAACAAAATAAATAATTTATTTCTTAGAAAATAAATAGAAAATGTTTGGACATGGGTTTGAAATTTTAGTATTCATGTGAATTTTTTATTAATATGATATTTAACTTTTAGGACAACTTCTCTCCAAAGAATTCGTTGCCAGGTCCTAAGTTCTGGATGAGAAAAGTAGAGAGTTGCGTTAGGTGGTCTACAACCAGCGTAAAATTTGTTGAATAATCATGACATGAATCATTTTTCATACATTATGTAAATGTTAGGGCTTCCCTGGGAGCGATGCGCTGTACAACCTGTATACAGTGAGAAGTGTGCAATGGCCGCTGCACTGAGTGCAATATTAAATAGGCAAGAGTTTCTATATCATGGATAGATGTGGGCAAAGAAGCTAGTCCGTGAAACTAAAATTTGGATAAGAACTTTAAATATAGGTTCTCTTATACGCAAATTAATGAAATTATGATTCATAGGAAGATATATTTTCTATGCATTTAGGAAATTAAATGGATTAGAGAGAAAGTTAAGTAGGTTTATGATTTAGATTTAAACTATGATATTGTGATAGGAGTCATGCTAGAAATGGTGGTGTGATTGTCGATAAGATTTTGAAATATAATGTTGTAAAAATTAATAGAATTATAGATAAAATTATAGCTTTAAAGATTGTTTATATTATAAGTCTTATGCTCCTCAAGTAGGTTTGAATATGTGTTCACAATTAAAATTTTGGAATGACTTAGAAGATTTAATACAAAATATACATCTTGAAAAAAGAGTTTTTATTGGAGGAGATTATGTAGAGAGGTAGATGATTTTAAAAGCATTTTTGGTGGCTATAAGTTTGGAGCGGCTAACGAAGGTGGTAAAATCATATTAGCTTTTTCTATTATTTATGATGTGGTAATTGCTAATACCTTTTTTAAGAAAAGAGATGATCATCTCATTACTTATAAGATTTAATATAATAAAACTTAGATTGACTATTTTCTTATGAGAAAAATAGATCATTTAGATTGCAAAGATTGTAAAATTATTCTAAGTGAAAGTTTATGTACCCAACATCGCTTATTAATTTTGAACTTTAAGATGAATATACAATATAAAAAATAAAGTTAAGCGTTGTTCAATGATTTGATTGGGACATTTAAAGAATATTAATATAAATATTTTTGCGAGTAAGACTCTAGATTTTAAATTTTGTTTGTGCATGAGGAAGCTAATTTTACATGGAAAAATTTAGTTAGTGATATTAAGAATATTATAAAAGACGTACTTGAAGTTTCAAAGGGAAAAGCTCCTAATAGTAAAAAATATTTGTAGTGGAATCAAAATGTGCAAGAAAATATAAAAAATAAGAAACTTTGTTATAAAAATTGGGTTATATGTAAAAACTGTGATAGTTGGAAAGGATATAAAGAGGTCCATAAGTAGTCTAAGAAAGCATTATGTGATACAAAAATTTTAGCTTTTTCTACAATAGATTAGATACTAAGGAGAGTGATATATATATATATATATATATATATATATAATATAGCCAAACAAAAAGATAAGTGTACTAAGGATTTAGTTCAAGTAAAGTGCATTAAGGATGAAGATCAAAAAATACTTTTATTAGAAGAGGATATTCAATAAAGGTGTATGAGATATTTTTCTAAACATTTCAATAAAGATTGTGAAAATAAGAATAAATTTAGTGTCCTTTTCACCCTAAATGAAAATAAAGATTTTTATTTTTATCAGCGTAGTAGTAAATTGAAGTTTGTGAGGCTTTAGAAAAAATAAAGTGTGGGAAATTTGTTGGACCTAATGATATTCCAATTGAGGTGTGAAAATATTTAGGAGATGAAGAAATTTATTGGCTTACTAAACTTTTTAATCTTATTTTGAAGGCTAAAATGATACCAGAAGAGTGGAGAATGCGTATGTTGATTCGTATTTTTAAAAATAAAGCTGATGCACAAGATTGTGCGAATCATAGATGAATTAAGTTTGTGTCATACTTTAAAACTATGTGGGAGAGTTATGGAGCATAGGTTACGATGTGATACTAATGTTTCTCAAAATCAATTTGGATTCATGCCGAGTAGGTCTACTAAGGAAGCTATACATTTATTGAAAGGTTTGATGGAGAAGTATAAAGAGAATAAGGAGGATCTACATATTGTAATTATTGATTTAGAGAAATCATATGATAAAATTCTAAGAGAAGTGCCATGGAGAGTTCTATAAAAGAATGTGGTTTATAATGCTTATATTCAAGTCACTGAGGATATATGCAGGAGTTTTTACTTGTGTTCAAACACAAGGTGGTTTGATCAAGTATTTACCTATTTTAGTTGGATTAAATCAAGGATCATCCTTAAACCCATATCTTTTTGCTTTGGTCTTGTATGCTGTCACTATAAAGTTTCAAGAGCTTGTACCTTGGTGTATGTTTTTTGCTGATGATATTCTTCTTGTTGATAATACTTGAGAGGGATTTGAAGGTAAACTTAAATTATGGAGGTCAACCTTTTGTCTAAAGGTTTTCGTTTGAGTAGATCTAAAACCGAATATATGGAATGTAATTTTAGTTATAATAGATCTAGTGGGGGGATTATAATTTTGGGCGATCAAGTCATTAATAAGAGTACACCATTTATATATCCTTGGTCTATTGTTCAGAAAGACGGTGAATTCAAGTTGGATGGTTTGTTGTGTGATAGAATAATCCCCATCAAACTTAATGGAAAATTCTATAAGATGGTGGTGAGATCTGCAATGTTTTATTGTTTAGAATGTTGACCATTAAAAGAGAAGCATAATATTAAGTTAAGTGTTGTAGAGATAGGATGCTCAGGTGGATGAGTGGTTTTACTCTTAGATATGATACGAAACGAGCATATACGTGAAAAGGTTGGAGTAGCTCCCTTGGAAGATGAGATTAGAGATAGTTTCCTTAGATGGTTTGGTCACTTAGAATGGCGGCCTTTTGATGACCAGGTTAGAAGAGTAGATGCATTAGATTTAGCTTACATTAAGAAAGGTAAAGGTGGACCTAAAAAAACTTGGTTAAATATATTAGAATGGCATATCTTTATTAGATTTAAATGAGAATTTGACTCTTAATATAACATAATGATGAAAAAGGATTTATGTAGCCGATCCCATGTAGTGGGCTAAAGGCTTGATCAATGTTTAAAATTGCGCAGTTGGGTATTGAGGCGTTTTTTGTTTGTGAGCCAAGGCATAAGCTTCGAGGCATTTTGAGGCGTGAGCCTCAAAATAAAAAATCACGTAAATTACAAATAATGGTTAAAAGTGTTCTTTTTATGTAATATTCAAATAATATGTTAAAAGATGACATATTATCATTTTATTGAACTATGAAGTAGCAAATTGATATACATATGAACAAAAAATTGTATAAGACGTAAAGTGTCAAGTGATAAATTGAATGAAATAAATGAAATAGTTGGCAACAAGTAAAAAATCATCTATACTATCATCACTGAGGGGGTGTTTATTTGAGTTGTCATTATAACAAATTGATCTCTCCCTTGTCTCATCCTATGGAGTTTAATATCTACTAATATGCTTCTTCTTCGTTGATTTCAATCATATTCATCTTTCATAAATATTTTTCATTAACATAAAGATGAGATTAATACTCCAAAATTTTTAGAGGAGGTGGTTGTGGTGTGTGACTTTCTAGTGATCATTGGCGGCGGTTGCAACGGTACTGGCTGTGGCGAAGGCGGCGAAATGGAGGTTGAGGCAGTTGAGAGGAAGTTGATACGACTTGGTGGTGCATTAATGTGTGATTTGTTTGGAGCTTTACTTTAGGATTTACGTAAGTTATATATATATATATATATATATATATATATGTGTGTGTGTGTGTGTGTGTGTGTGTGTGTGTGTGTGTGTGTGTGAGCCTCATGCCAGCAAGACGAGTTGTGCCTTAAGGCGGGTCTCAAAAAAGCTGAGGCGCAAGGTTGATAAAAAAAACTCGAGGCGTAAAGCATTTTTCACTCTGGAATTGCGTTGAGGCGAGTCTCATATTGCGCAATTTTAAACAATGGGCTTGATGTTATTGTTATTGTGGAGATGCTAGCGATCTAAGCATCTCAAAAGTTATCAAAATTTTTCTTGAACATCCTCATTTTTTACAGAGGTGTCAACATAGGAGCTTTGATGGATATTCTCTTGATATAAGATATCATTTCCTAAGATTGATTCAATGCATTCTTTGATATTGTCAGATTTAGGGCATGATTTTGTATTGAAATTAAGTATGAATCATAGTATTGAATTGTTTAAATTTTTTTGTTTCATGTTTTCTTTCATTAAGAACAGTCAAGTGAGACATATGATTGTCATTGAAGAAAATAAATTATCTTGCTTGAAAGGCATATATAACTTTAGATGATTCCTACATGTCGTCATTGTGGGCAATCAAAATTTTGGGAATGTTTGTATGTTTGACTTGGATAGAAACTATGAGTGTGTTTAGTCATATGATAAATTTTATACTAAAATTCTTTTTAATTTTTTGGTGATTGGAGAAGGAATTAATTTTTATGGTAAGTAAAGTTTGTTTTTTCATGATAGTGCTAAAGCTAAACATTACTATCATTATTTGAAATGTGTTTGGAATTTAGCGCTAGGGTTTGAATGGATACAAAACCTATTGTTTGAGCCCAAATTTTGATGGATTTTTATTTATAAGATAAAGTTTGAACATATCTTCACTTTGCCAATTATCTTTTCAAGTTCTTGTTTTCACGACCCGATCCGATTAACTCGAAATAACGGGACATGAATAGACGGTCGTGCGAAAAACTCTTATAACTATCATATCATAAAAGATATAAACATAAATATCATCCAATAACAATGTAAGAAAGAGCCACTAAACATCCAAACTGAAATATTCCAAATACATTAAAACATAAAATCACTTAAGACATAAATTGAAAACATCATAATAATATACAATACATCAACTGACACATTACATAACATAATCATAAAATCTGACATCTTGGGATCCTCTATGACTGTAGATAAACTATCTTTCAGCCATCACTCTCTAGCAGATTATTCTTAAAAGCATTCCCAAAAGCAGGGTTAGCTAATGCTCAGCACGTAATATGTATATTTCGTAAATTTAAATAAAAACAGGACGTTAAACATGAAATTAAAACAAATAAAAGGTCATATTTGACATTTGATAGACACATGTTATATAGCATTTTCATAATAAGTTTTCTTGAACTTTTTTACTTAAACTTTTTTCTTTCTTTTCATAAACTTTTTCTTTCTTTATAGCATTTTATTAAATGCATAAAATACGTAATCATAATATAAAACACCCGTCCCAGAAGTTCCAGAGTTTTGTACTAATCAGGTACACAATCATGTTTTCTTCATTCCTTTATCATTTGGCTTTGAAGAAACCCTTTACCATTGGCTCCGCAGAGCCCATTTACCATTGGCTTTGAATAGCCCCTTTACTATTTGGTACTCCGGATCATCATGCACATGCAAATCATAATATATATCATAGGGCTTAATTCAATCAAAGATTCATATAATTTTTCTAACATTTCATGCTTGAATGATCTCATGTCTACTAAAATTTCAGTTAAAGAAAATTCTATAACATTTATCATAAAAGTTGAACACTTAAAGTAACGATAAATATAAGTAAAATATTTAATATTTTTTGAATAAAAATAAATGCAGATAATTATAGTGTGTGAAATTTTTGCATAAAAGAGAAATTAAAAAAATATGAAATTTACTTTAAATACAAGTATATACCCTTAATAATTACAAAACAAACCTCCACAACGTACTACGTCACCTAGACACGTGTCGTTCCTTTATATTCAAAACCTAATATTGTACATAAAGAAATGTCACGTGCAATCTTAGGTTTTCTGAAAAATTATTGTTGATATTTATTTATGTGCAATCTTAAGTTTTAACATAAAGGGATGACACATGTTTAGGTAACGTCGTACGTCGTAGAAGTTTGTTTTGCAATTGTTAATGTATGTACTTGTATTTAAAGTAAATTTCATATATATTTTTAAAATTTCACTTTTATGCAAAAATTTCATACGTTATAATTATCTTCATTTATTTTTATTTAAAAAATATTAAATATTTTACTTATGTCTATCGTTATTTTAAGTGTTAAACTTTTATGGTTAAATGTGATAGAATTTTATTTAATTGAAATTTTAGTAGACATGAGATCATTCAAGTATGAAACAGTTTAGACAAATTTATATGAACCTTTGATTGAATTAAGATCTATGATATATATTATGATTTTTATGTACAGGATGATATGGAGTACCAACTGGTAAAGGGGCTCTTTAGAGCCAATAGTAAAGGGGCTCTTTAGAGCTAATAGTAAAGGGGTTCTACGGAGTCAATGATAAAGAGGTTCTTCGGAGCCAAATGGTAAAAGAATGGCGAAAACATGATTGTGTATCTGATCAGTACAAAACTCTGGTACTTCCGAGACTAGTATTTTATATTATAATTACATATTTTATGCATTTAATGAAAGGCTATAAAGAAAGAAAAGTTTATGAAATGAAAAGAAAAAGTTAAGAAAATTGATTATGAAAATGTTATATAGTACGTGTCTATTAAATGTCTAATATGATCTTTTATTTATTTTAATTTCATGCTTAACGCCATGTTTTTATTTATTTCATGAATTTATGATAAATACATGTTACCTGCTGAGCGTTAGCTCACCCTGCTTTTGGGAATGCTTTTCAAGAGAATCTGCTAGAAAGTGATGGCTAAAAGCTTGTTTACCTATCGTCGTAGATGATCCCAGGATGTCAAGTTTTATGATTATGTTATGTAATGTGTCAGTTGATGTATTGTGGACTATTGTGATGTTTTTAGTTTATACCTTAAGTGATTTTATGTTTTGATGTATTTGGGATATTTCAGTTTGAATGTTTAGTGACTCTTTCTTATATTGTTATTGGATGATATTTATGTTTATGTCTTTTATGAAATGAAATTTTTATGATATGATAGTTATAAGAGTTCTCCGTACGACCATATGTTCCCGCCCCGTTATTTCGAGTTATTCGGGTCGGGTCGTGACAAGAGTTGTATCTAAGCCAAAAGTTTAAGAATACTGATCAATATGAAAGAGCCTATAGAATAATTGTTTGGGTTTTAGAATGTATAACAAGTGTGAATTTTATAAATTTTTAACTTATGATATTGTGTTTCGTCTCAGGGATATGAATCCAGAGCAGAATGTCACTGATGGCATTGAGAATGAAGAATGGATGGAGCTACCAATGATGAACCTTGAGCCTACTTCCACTGAGGGCTATGTAGTGAAGCAGGGAGGGTGCTACCTGCAGTAGCAGATCCTCTAGGAGGTGGCAACAACGTCATAATGAAGTCATTTGCTCAGATAATGGCAGTGATGACTCAGATGATCAAGAATTCCCAGACTCAGGCAAGTGGCAATAGGACTACTTCTATGGATAAGAACTTAAAAACTATTTTAAGATATGAAGCCTCCGTTGTTTTCAAGTGGTGAACCTTTAGAGGTTGAGAATTGGCTGATGAGAATAGAGAATATTTTGGAGGGTATGTCTTACCCTAGGGATAGGATGGTTACTCTCCCTGCTTATGCCTTTGATGGTGAGGCAGAAAGGTGGTGGGAGAGCCATCTACAAGAGACTTTTAGAGGGCGATCCAGCAGTCAAGTCTCTTGAGGAGAGTTTGTGAAGGTGTTCGGAGATTAGTTTATGTCCATGTTAGCTATGAGACAAATGCAAGATAAGTTCAACAAACTGGTTCAGGGAGATCGTTCTATTTTACAGTTTGAGGTAGAATTCACTATGTTGTCCAGATATGCCCCTCACCTGATACCAAATGCTTAAAAGAAGTGTCAAGACTTCTTTTCTGGACTGAAGGATATTATCAGAGAGCCTCTCATACCTTTTGGGATTGAAGATTATTATACTTTGGTGAAAAGAGCCAGAAGGATCGAGATGGACTTACAGGAGGCTCAGAGGATGAGTGACTTCCAGAAAAGAAAGATTGAGGGCATGCCAAAACCCACTCAGTCTGCTCAGTCTTCTCAGTCGGGAGTATCTACTTGAAAGAAACTCAGACCCAACAATTCTGACAATAGTGCTTCAGTTGCTATAGTATGTAGCAAGTGTGGAATGATGCATAAGCGAGAGTGCCTCTCTGGCACTAATATTTGCTACTGGTGCGATCATCTAGGACATATGGCATAGTTTTGCCCTCTTTAGGGACAGAAATCTACTATAGAGGTCAGGATAAGCAATAATACTTAGAGGATAGCTGGCAGGCCAAGAAATGTAGTCTGCAGCATCTGTTCCTTCTCAGGGTCAAACTCGTCAGAATTTCAACCTTGAGTCTATGGATTGTCCCAGCAAGAAACTAAGTGGTCTCCAGATGTTGTTACATGTATGTGATTTAATTAATTGCCAATGAAAATCATATATGATATGGATGAAAAAATGAATGTTATGTTTTATAATGAATGTTATTTTTTTATGTGATTATGAACAATCTTAATGTGTAACAAACCTATTAGAGTATTGTTTGATATTGGAGCGTCACACTCTTTTATTTCAGAGGAGTTTGTTAGATCTGCAAGTTTGCTTTCTACAATTTTGTTGAAACCGTTGTCAGTTCTAATGTCAAATTGAAATCAAATGAAAACCAATAAGAGATGTCATGTGGATTTGAGGATAGGTGATGAGAACTTAGAAGTAGATTTGACTGTTTTGTCATTGTTTGAATTTGATACAATCTTAGGCATGGATTGATTATCTTGCTCTTTTGTGACTATAGATTATAACAAGAAGAAGGTTAGATTTCAAATGTCAGGAATGAAGGAATTTAAATTTTAGGGAGATAGATGAATAACTATTATTATGGTTTCGTCCTTAAAGGCTTACCAATTGTTGAAGAAAGGACATGAAGGCTTCTTTACTATGTTAAGGTGGAGAAGAAGGTAGAAAGAGAGCTGAGTGATATTCCAGTTGTTCAGAAATATCCAAAAATGTTTGTAGATGATTTACCTGGCTTACCTCTAAGTAGGGAAATATATTTCTCTATTGAGTTGGCGAAAGAAGCTGAACCTGTTGCTAAAGAGCCCCGTACAGAATGACAATAAAAGAACTGAAGGAATTGAAAGATCAATTGCAAGAGTTGTTGGATAAGGGATTCATCAGGCCTAGTACCTCCCTTTGGGGTGCTCCTGTATTGTTCATGAAGAAGAAGGATGGAAGCTTAAGGTTTTGTATAGATTATAGAGAATTGAACAAGCTGACAGTGAAGAATAAATATCCTCTCCCAAGAATAGATGATCTGTTTCATCAATTGGAAGGTGCTTCAGTATTTTCAAAGATTGACTTGAGGTCAGGATATCATCAGCTCAAGATTCGAGAAGAAGATATAACAAAGACAACCTTCAATACCAAATATGGACATTATGAATTTGTGGTGATGCCTTTTGGTCTTACAAATGCCTCTGCTGTGTTTATGGAACTCATGAATATATAGAATCTTTAAGCTAATTTTAAATATATTCGTGATTGTGTTCATAGATGATATTCTGGTTTACTCTCCAAATGAAAACATGCATGCAAATCACTTAAGAGTTGTGTTACTGACATTGAGAGAAAATGAATTGTATGCTAAGTTCTCAAAGTGTGAATTTTGGCTGAAGAGTGTGAACTTTCTGGGGCATGTGATCAGTAATGGAATGATTTTTGTGGATTAGCATAAGGTGCAAGCAATAACAAATTGGCCTCGACCAGCTACAGTGATAGATGTCAGGAGCTTTTTGGGTTTAGTTGGATATTACAGAAGATTTGTTGAGGGGTTTCACAGATTGCTATGCCACTATTTAGTTTGAATCATAAAGCAGTGAAGTTTGAATGAACAACTCTGTGTGAAGATGTTTTTCAGAGGTTAAAACAGTATTTGATGACTGCTCCAGTGCTGACTATTCCTTCAGAGTCAGATGTATTTAAGCTCTATAGTGATGCCTCGCATAAAGGGTTGGGTTGTGTACTTATGCAGAATGGAAGAGTCATTGCCTATGCTTCTAGGAAATTGGAAAATCATAAAAGGAATTATCCAACCCATAATCTAGAGTTAGCAGTAGTGATTTTTGCCTTAAATATCTGGAGGCATTATTTGTATGGGGTAAGGTGCGAAGTTGTTACTGACCATCAGAGTTTGAAGTGTATTTTCACACAGAAAGAATTGAATTTAAGACAGATGATATGGCTAGAACTCATTGAGGTTTATGAGTTAAACATTCAGTATCATCCGGATAAAGCAAATGTGGTTGCAGATGCCTTAAGTGATTTTATGTTTTGATGTATTTGAGATATTTCAGTTTGGATGTTTAGTGACTCTTTCTTACATTGTTATTGGATGATATTTATGTCTTTTATGAAATGAAACTTTTATGATATTATAGTTATAAGAGTTCTTCGTACGACTGTCTGTTCCCGCCCTGTTATTTCGGGCTAGCTGGGCCGGATCATGACACTTGTCCTGAAAGTAATAAAGATTAGATGAGAAATTAGCATCAGAATTTTTTTTCTTGAGTGAGTTCGTTGATTAATTGTAAGTTTCAATCTAAGTTAGGCGCTATAAGCACAGTTAAGCATTAGATGTTTTGAGGGAATGACAACCTATTCTGACTACTTTTGAGAGTGACACATCTATAAAGGAACATTATAACTTTCATGGCATAAGCTGTAAACCTATTTTGACCACTTTTGAGAGTGGCCCATCGATAATGCGAGCATATGATTTTCAAGGCATAGGTTGTGATTGTGGAAGGCATTTTCGTCTTCTGACACTCCCAAGTTTACTATCCGAATAGTAGTTTTGTTCTTTTATGTAATGAACGCATTTAAGATTTTTTTTTTGAGTGACTAAATTTATTCAAATGATGTTTTGAAATAAGCTTGGACTGGTAGAATAGTTGGTTGTGATTTGTATTATTGTCTAGATGGCTGAAATAAGGAGAGAACACCTGATTTTTTTATTGGTTTTCTTTGGATTTTTTAGTTCAATATTTCATCTGGACTTTTCATTTTGAGGTCGATTTCTGGCGTTCGAGTTGTCGACTTCTTGACCACTTTTTTCTTCGTGTCAGCTTCCATTGTCTTCTTTTTAGGAGGATCCTTCACACATTCTTTTACAACTCTTGCTGGTGAAAGATTAGCTTTTAGGGTTGGTGAAAGACTCGTTGGCTCGGGGGAGAGCATGTTGAAGTTCATGTCAACTTCATAAGGAATAGAATTTTAATGTCTCTGGTATCATCTTAAAAAACAAAATTAGAGAGGAGAGCAAAAAAATTGTATGAATAAATTTAATTCCCTTGCGTAAAATTGACAAAAAGCTGTACAAATGGTGAAAGAAGCAACTATGTATGAAAGAAGCAATTATGGAAAATAATTCTTAATTGTGAAATCCTGAATTATCTACATAGTAGAAGTAGAAAGCTGCTGTTTATGAATTTTTCTAAATAGAAAGTTGTTTTCCGATTGATTTAGATGAAAAGTTACATGGATTTAGGATTATTTCAACAATTATCAATGTTGGAAAACTAATGAAGAAGTTATTTTGTGAAATTTTCGTTGATCTTCTATCAATATATTGGGGTTTTTTTGTGATGAGTTAATGCTTCTAGACTTTAAAATGAACTTCGATGAACTATTTAAGTTCAGTTCAACGGTAATTTGACTAATGCAGGGGAGTACAATAGAAAAATGGTGCTGATGCTTTTGGATGCCAAAGAATAAAAAATCTAAGTTGTGTTGGAGCTGAATGAGGGCTTGTTCTAATATTTGTGTCAATGCTCTTTGTATGCATATAATGAAATGTTTTTTTTTTCTTTTGAAGTTCAATCAACCCATTGAATATTTAGATATTTTGATTCTTTTCTTTGACTTCTCATTTGTTGATTGCGTGGCTACTAATTCAAACATTGAACTTGAGTTTCGTACATACCTAGTTGTTTTATGAATTGCTATTTTTCTCTTTTCCTTATGTTGATAGCTTCTCTTAATTTGTCTAATTCTTGGATTTGTTAGATATCATGGTTCAGATTTATCTGAAGGTTGCTACTCTGGTGGAACTGAAAGATCACATGCCCAGCTAATTCAATCTGATAAACGTAGCAGCTCTGACGATGATGAGCAAAGGGCACACGGAAAGCACTCACAACAAAAGCATAATAGTCCTCGTCGGAGGCCAAGTTATGAAGGTGATAAGCTTCATTTGGTCAATGAGAAGCATAAGGAGCCTCATCTTTTCGCTTGTGGAATGGACCAGAGAAGTTATTTTTCTGAAAAATCAAAATCTGATTTACAAGATGTATCTAATGACTCTAGAAGGCATAACGGAGAGAGAAGAAGCCACCAGCATAAATGTTCTAAGCACAGTGGGAGTGATTGCAGCTGGAAAAAGCATCATAGCAGCCGGTTGCATGAAGATGATGAGTTTGTAACACATCTTAAAAGCCATCGCTGCGAACAATATAATCAATCAGAATCTTGCTTGGAACCTGAATCCTCCACTGACCATCGAAAACTCCACAAAGAACGAGAGTCTAGTCACAGGTTCAGGCACTCTAGTAGAATAATCAAGTCTAGAGATGAGCGGCTTGATAATGACAGAAGGGAGATGGGTAAAGTCTGGAAGAAAAGAGAGAGAGATCATGGCTACAAGGAAAGTAGAGATCATGGCTACAAGGAAAGTAGGAGAATCCGTTGAAAATTCTTAATATTTATTAGTTTTTTGGTTAGTGGATGTGGATATATTCCAGGAGTCATACAATGCTGCAGCCATAGGAATTATGTCATCAGAGGTAAACATATATATTTTGACCAGTTAATACGTTTCTATGGTGGCTAAGTTTGTACCTATTCTGTTCGCAAAGTTCTAAAGTTAGATATATGTACAGAAATATGAACATCAGCTACTATGATTTTTCTTACATTAATTCCTATGATTTTTTGACTAGTCTGTCGTGTGTTTGGTAGCATAGACTAGGTCCACTACAGTGAATTTTTTATCTGTTGCTACAGATTTTATGGTGGTTAAAAATGGAGTTTGAAGCTAACCTTCTCTTATGTTTAGAGTTCTAGCGTTCTTTCCCTTGATAGTTTTGAAGTCTTGGGAGGTTCATAAGAGCACACACTTACGTGGAGCTTAGAAGATATTGACATGATATTGTCAAATGTCGTTCTTGGTGTGGCGGAATCCATATGTTTGCTTAGGTATGATTTCTTTGAGTTTTCATTTGTGTATTTACATCATATTTTTACTAATAAAAATTGTGATATTTACTTTATGATTTCTATTAATCCTGGTTTTCTTAAATAGTTTTTTTAATGCATGAATAAATTTAATATTTTTGGGTCATCAATAATTGTAATCTTCTGGTTGTTAAGGATTTCCTTGAACATATTCTTTGTGCTGCTAGAAGGGCTTGGAATGTCATCTAAGATTAATTTTTGGTATGTGTTTCTACCAACGAATGGGTTTATAAAGTGGATGTAAGAACCGGCTTGGATGGTTCAGTTGAACCGACCCTAATTAAAAAGTTGGCGAGCTAGGCACAGGCAAATGACTGAGCGATCACGCAGATGAGCTTGTGAACGATTGAAATAGCAATTTAGCGAACCAATGTGATTAATTGAAAATAGGCGACTCCTCACGAAGAATAATTCCATTCGCTTTGTCTTGTATCTCTAAATGAGAGAAATTGAGAGAGGAGGTAGTGATCGGGAGGAAGAAGAAGCAAGGTTTCTTCGTTGATTTTTATTTATGTGATTTTAACCTAAGAAGATATCAATGTTTTATTTAAAGGCAAAAGAAGGAAAGTGGTTCAACGAAGGATTCTAAATCAATTGAGAAGAGGTGAAAGAATTTTGTGAAATTCTTTTGATTAAAGAGGAAGAGGAAGTAAGTTGCTTTAATTTTCATTTTTGTTCTATTTAAATTTAGGAAGGAAATAAATGTGAAATTTTTAGTTCTGGTTGAAATAGTGGTATATGATTATTTAATAGAAAGGAAGTTCGTTGGTGAAAATCTTGACTTAGAAATAAAAAGAACTTTTCAGATAAATTACAAAAATTTTAAATATAATGTTTGATTATTTTCAAAGAGTTAGCAATTTAATTTGATAAATGGGAGTGTCCAATGTTATAATTAGTAATATTTAATATTATTTTGGATAGTGGAAGTCTGCAAAAGGTTCTTGAAGGAAGTTAACTATTGTATTAAGGAGGATTATTTCAAAGAATAAGGATTTGGAAAGGATTTGAACACAAAATAATCAAAGTGGGTAATTATTATTATTTTTTAGTTCTTCTAGTTTTCTATCATATTATTGCAGTTATTTAGTTATTGCAATTATTTAATATCGTGACATATATGTTGATTGAATGTTTTAATGTATAAGATGAATCAAATTAATGATAAGCAAAGTAAGTGATTATATTTGTTTTACGGTAATTTCACTTTTCCTGTTTCTTCGTTACATTGATGAACATTGTATTATGTATATTTACTTACTACATATAATACAATTTATATATTTACTATGCATCAAATTGAGAAATAGTAATTAATAGTGACAATGTTATATATATACATATATATATATATATATATATATATATATATATAAGAGAGAAAAATACATATATAGATTAATATGTAAGTAATGAGAAGTGAAGTGAATAAAATGAAACATAAAAATGTAAATGAAAGTATAAAAGAAGGAAAAGGTGCATGAATGCAAATAGAGGAGTTCATGAAATGTTATGTATATGTTAACTGTACAAGATAGACAAAGAAACATGATTATTTTTATGTATGTTTAGCTATTATACTACAAGCTGTGATTATCTATTGAGTTTATTATGTAAACTCAAACTATTAAAATAAAATTTCAGGTACATCTTTTGAGAAATAAATGATTGAAAGAGAGAAATTTGTCTTAAAAAAAAAGAGATCAAATGAAAATAGGTATGAGCTGGTTTATATATATGTTAAATTTGTAAATTTGTTTTAGTGTCTCTTTAGTTATATGTTTGTTGTTAGTTTTTTAAGTGTTTTATGATATTAAAAGAAATATATTAACCGTCCGTCTATCTGTTTATGTCTCGTTAAATTGAGTTTCCGGACTTGGTTGTGACAAAATTGGTATCAGAGCCCTCAAATAGGATATGAATCGTACTGAAAGAGTCATTAGGTTAATATTGATTTTAAAATATTTTATATGATATAAAATTATGAATTTTATAAGATATTTTACTTTATTTTAGTACTTAGAATGATCCTGAAGAAGATATGGAAGGGTTTGTACTGAGTATTGTTGTTAAATATGATGCATTGGCTCAAATGATGATAATAATTGACTTAATTGATTCATGATTCAAGATCTCAATTGATTAAGAATTTGCAGTAGCAATAGCAGTAGCATGTTAATGGATTAGTATTTGACATTATTTCATGATGTAAGACCACTATTGTTTGAAGTAATATAACCAATTGAAACAAAAAATTGATCAGTACGGATTGAGAATATATTAGAGGGGATGTTCTGCCTAGACGAAAGCAAGGTTTCATTGGTGACATTTGCTTGATGGCGTTAGCACCAGGATAAATTTGGATGGATACCTAGTATCTAGATCAAATGGGATGAGTTTACTCAAGTGTTCAGAGTTTGGTTTGTGCTCTTTCTATAAGGAGGTAAATGCAAGATAAATTTTTTAGGCTGATGCAAAGAGACAAATCAACAATACAGTATGAAGTTGAATTCATCACCTTATCAAGATACACTCCTCAATTTGTTCATACTGCAGAAGAAAAATATTATTGATTTTTATCTTGGTTAAAAGATGTAATCAAAAAGCCTTTTGTTTCTCTAGGGATTGATCATTATTCTTTTTTTGTGAAGAGAGTTAGAAGGATTTAGATGGATATTTAAAATACCCAAAGGAGGTGTGAATTTCAGAAAAAGGAAAAATGTAGATGTTGTTGGAGCTTCATAGGATTCTCAAGCTAGATCTTTTTTACAATCTGGAATGTTTAATTGGAAGAAGGCAAAACCTACTAGCAATAATAGTCAAATGAGCCTGAACAACTGCAACAAGTGTGATAAGTAGCACAAGGGTGAATGTTTTTCTGGAATCAATACTTGCTTCTGGTGCCATTAATTTAGCCAAGATTTGTCTTACTCTTGAGCAAAGACCATCAAGAGAATCAAGGATGAATGTTAGATCCTCTCAGAGAAATATTGGCAGATCGAGGGTGATAGTATCAGTTGCTTCCATTCCGAGGCCAAATCAAAGTCGACAAAATGCTCAGCTTATGGTATATGCATTATCTCAATAGCATGCTAAGGATTCACCTAAAGTGATGATAGATGTTTTTTTTATTTAATTTATGATAATTTTATTTACTTGTATGATTAATCAATAATATAAAAATAGTTAAAAGAAAAAGATTTATATATATATATATATATGTTAATTATTATAAATTTTATTGTATGATAACAATTAAAGATATACCTGTACAAATTCTCTTTGATACAGGAGCCTCACATTCCTTCATCTCAGAAGAATTTATAAAATTCGTTGGATTAAATATTTACGAAGCACCCATCATTTTAGAAGTTTTGATGCCAAATGAGTCTAAAATGAATGTTAATAGTTTATGTCAAGTTGATTTCAAAATAAATGAGAGAAAATTTTAAGCAACTCTAAATGTGTTACCGTTGCATGAATTTGCTGTAATCTTGGGAATAGATAGACTATCAAATCACTTTGTAATCATAGACTGCAATAAGAAGATTGTTAAATTTTCAGGTGAAAAAAATAGAAATTTTATGGAGATAGAGGAATTACTTCAATGGTGATAACTTATATGAATATCAGGGTTTGTTCAAGTAAGAGATACAAAGAAAGAAGTTAAAGAGTTGAAAGACATACTTATAATGAAAGTATCTAGAGGTGTTTCTAGATGATCTGCCAGGGTTTATCATTCAAGAGATAGAATTCACTATCAATTTATTACCAGGTTCATAATAAGTAGCAAAAGTACTTATAGAATAACATTAAGGAATTCTAAGAGTTAAAAAGTCAATTGCATGAATTATTAGATAACAGGTCAAGTTCCTCGCCTTGGGAAGCTCTAGTGTTATTTGTAAAGAATAATTCTTTGCCTTGGGAAGCTCGTGTTATTTGTAAAGAATAAAGATGAGAGTTTCAAAATGTGTATTAATTACAGAAAATTAAATAAGCTCGCAGTTAAAAATAAGTATCAATTACTTAGAATTAATGACTTATTTGATCAGCTTGAGGGAGCTACAGTTTTTTTTTTAAAGATTAACTTGCATTATGGATATCATCAGTTGCATATTAAAGAAGAGAATATTGTTAAAACTACTTTTAGAATAAGATATAACCCATATGAATTGTTAGTGATGTAAGCAATATTTATGGATCTAATGAACATAATTTTCAAACCCTTCTTGGAAATTTTTGTGATCGTATTTATAGATATTATTTTGAGTTATTCAAGAAATAAAGACAACCATTCCAATCATCTGCATGCAGTGTTGCAAACACTCAAGGAGAATAAACTATATGCCAAATTCTCAAAATGTGAATTCTGGTTGAAATGTTTTAATTTTCTTGGGCATGTGATTAGCAATGAAGATATTTCAGTTGATTAGAAAAAAATCAAAGCTATTACAAAATTGGCTAAGGCCGACTATAATTTCAGAAGTGAGGAATTGTTTAGGTCTTATTGGTTATTACAGGAGATTTGTGAAGGGATTTTCTTAGATTGTAATGCTATTGTTAAGATCAATATAAAAGATAATAAAATTTGAATGAAATAATTAGTATGAAAAAGTTTTTCAGAAATTGAATAATTGTTGTTCAAATTGTTGATAATTTAAGAGAAAACATATTACAGGAAGCTCACTTCTCTAGTTATATAATTCATTCAGGTAGTAATAAAATGTATCAAAAACTTATAGAGGATTATTCTGGTGGCTAGGATTAAAAAGACGTCTTGCAGAATTTATGATAAAATATATTCCATATCAAATAATTAAAGATGAGCATCAAAAGTCAAGTGGTCAATTGCAATCTTTACCAGTACCTGAGTGTTAATGGGTTAAAATTACAATAGATTTTGTAATTGGATTACCCAAATCAAGACAAGAGTCGGGATGCTATTTGGGTTGTTGATCGATTAACAAAGTTCTCCTATTTCTTGCCAATCAAACAAATATATTCAATAGAAATATTTGCAAAGAGATATGTTGATGAAATTGTAAAATTGTATAGTGTTTCAAAATCTAGTCTCTGACAAAGATTCTTGATTCACCTCTAGATTGTGGAAAAAATTGAGGAAGCATTAGGTACTAAATTAACTTTTAGCACTGCATTTCACTCTCATACATATGTGCAATAAAAAAGGACTATTCAAACTTTGGAGGACTTAGATTATGTGTACTAAATTTTGGTGAAAATTGGGAGATTCATCTACCTTTAATAGAATTTGTTTATAATATCAGTTTTCAATTCAACATCGGAATGACACCATATGAAGTTCTTTATGGAAGAAATTGTAAAACACCTTTGATTGAAATAGGTGAAAGAAAAGTAATTGATGTTGAACTGGTAGATGATGCTACTAATAAGATTAGATTGAAAACAATACACGATAGACAACGAAAATATTATAATGTAAATCACAGGCTGGTTAAATTTGAAGTTGGTGAATTTGTTTTTATTGAAATAGTTCAATGGAAGGTGTGCAATATTTTGGAAAGACAGGAAAATTGAGTTCATGATTTGTTAGACTATTTGAAATCATTTAAAAGATTGTAAATATGGCTTACAGATTAGATCTTCTGGTGCACATACAAGGGATGCATAATGTTTTTCATATATCTGTGCTTTGAAAATATATTTCAAACGAATCGAAAAGAATTTGTCAAGATCAATTGAACTCCAACCTGATTTGAAATATATAGAGAAGCCTGAAAGAGTATTGGAATATGATGTGAAACAACTGAGGAATAGTTTATCACTTTTCATTTAAATTTCGAGGACGAATTTTTTTATAAGAATGGAGATTATAAGAACCGGCTTGGCCAATTAAAAAGCTGGCGAGCTAGAGCACAGGTGAATGGCCGAGCGAGCACGTAGACGAGCTTGCGAGCGATCGAACAAGCAATTGAGCAAACCAATGTGATCGTAATCGAAAATAGGCGACTTCTCACGAAGGATAATTCTATTTGCTCCGTCCAGTGTCGCTAAATGAGAGAAATTGAGAAAGGAGGCATTGATTGAGAGGAAGAAGAAGAAGGAAGGTTTGTTGGTTGATATTTGTTTATGTGAAATTATTCTACGATTTTAACCTAAGAGGAGATCAATATTTTATTTAAAGGAAAAAGAAGGAAATTGGTTCAACAAAGGATTCCAAATCAATTGGGAGGAGTTGAAAGAATTTTACGAAATTCTTTTGATATTAAGGAGGAAGAGGAAATACGTTGCTTTAATCTTCATTTTTATCCTATTTAAATTTAGAAAGAAAATAAATTTAGAATTTTCTGTTCTTATTGAAATAGTGGTCTATGATTATTTAGT
The DNA here is from genome assembly GCF_001605985.2 of Dendrobium catenatum. Lineage (NCBI taxonomy): Eukaryota > Viridiplantae > Streptophyta > Magnoliopsida > Asparagales > Orchidaceae > Dendrobium > Dendrobium catenatum. The sequence goes on from NW_021320079.1 coordinate 2,013,327, forward strand.
AGAAAGAAAATTCGTTTGTTAAAATCTTGACTTAGCAAAAAAAAGAACTTTTCAGGTAAATTACGAAAACTATTCAAATATAATGTTTAATTATTTTCAAGGTGTTAGAAATTTGAATTGATAAAGAGGAGTGTCCAATGTTATATTTAGTGATATTTATGCTTTATTTGGGACGACTTTTTTGTCGCTTCTTAAAGCAGCTTTCTAGTATAAAAATTTTAAATTTCTAACTAAAAAGTTGCTTTAAGAAGCAACAAAAATACTGTCCTTAACGAAGCCTTAATGTTATTTTGGATAGTGGAAGTTTGTGTGTGTTTGTGTGTGTGAAAAATGCATATGTTGATTAATATGTAAGTAATGAAAAATGAAATGAATAAAATGCAAATGAAAATATTAAAAGAAGGAAAAGATACATGAATGCAAATAGAGAAGTTCACTCCCATATGGTACTAGTTGGGGATGTATTGTACTCATGCACATTAATTGAAAATGGAAATGTTTGTACATTCATTGGTTCAAGATTTTAGATGGTACTTCTATTCTAAATGAATAAATAAAAATGGAAAATAAATAAATGAAATAGATAAAGAAATGAGTTACAAAAAGAAGGAATATAATAAGAATCTATGAAATGTAATGTATATGTTAATTTTACAAGGAAGATAAAGGAACATGATTGTTTTTATGTATGTTTAATTGTTATACTACAAGCTGTGATTATTCACTAAGTTTACTATATAAATTCAAATTGTTAAACTGAAATTTTAGATAAATCTTCTAAGAAATAAATGGTTGAAAGAGAAAAATATGTTTACAGAAGAAGAAAATTAAATGAAAATAGGTATGAAGTAGTTTTTGTATATGTTCAATTTATAAATTTGTTTTAGTGACTCTTCAGTTATTTGTTGGATGTTAGTTTGTTAAGTGTTTTATGCTATTGAAAGAAATATATTATTTGTCCGACCGATTGTTCTCGTCTTTTTAATTTGAGTTTCCGGGCCAGGTCGTTACAGTGAAATCCAAATAGTTGGAATAAGACTACTCATTATTATGATGATTTTCATAATTAATGTTATTTTATAATTATTTTAGTTCTTGTGCCTTATTTTCTCATAAACCTATAGATACTTCTGTTTAGTAAATTTTCATGAAGCCTTGTGTCACCTGGTAAAGTATAGACTTCCTTAATCTTTCCAGGCCTGTTCCGTTTTTCACTGGAGTTAGATCCAGGTTTATGGGTCTTAACTTCCATGCGGCTTACTGAATTTATACCCAGGCAATGTGGCCCAGCTGGTAGACTGAGCCAGTTCCGATTTTGGTAGCCATTGAACTGTCAGTCTAGTTAACCTGATTCTTAGTGAAGCCGGACAACATGATCTTGAATCACTTAAGAGGCCTGCAAATAAAAGTTCCCAGCTTTTTTGTTAATAGATTAATAAATGCACATATGTGTGATGCTAGCTGCATAGCTTAAGCTTGACATATCTTTAGAATGACCATCCTTGTGACAATCATCCGGGAAATGTGGCATTGTAGTGGTAGAAACCTATAGTTAACTCTTCATACAGTCAATTGTTTTATTGAAGGGGTAATGGCGAAGCTGTATTGCTCTTTTAATGGAGTGGATGATACATTTGATTTGTTTCAATCATTCCTGATGCAACTCAGTTATGTTTGTTATTAGACGAAAGCTTCAGAATTCCTTCAGTTGTTCTTCGGTGTGTATGAATATTATTAATATAGTTGGGGATTATATTTCACTGGAAGGTTTAGTTAGGGAATTTGTTTAGTTTCCGTTAAACTAATATTTGGTTTCTTTTGCAGTAAAACATGAAATTCATGATTTCAAGATTTTTGGTGTTCAAATATATATATATATATATATACTAGTAATCGTTGGTGTTCTAACAATTGTCTTCTTTACAGGTTCCAATGTGTTTATTTATTTGCAGGTCAGCGGCAGGCAAGCAACTTCATGACCAAATGGTCGCTGTATATGCAGCTGAAATTTATCACAGTTTCATAGGCTTCATAACTAAGAGAAATAATTCAGTTGCTGAGAAAGAGTGGATCAGGATTTTCTGACCAAAATTTGGTCAGGTAGATTTAATACCTTTAGATTTACTTTGAGTTCAGTGTACTAAATGAATTGATTAATTATTCATATATTATACTCATTTTAAAATAAATTTAATATTTTAAAATTCATCTGAATGAAGATATCCTTACCCAATTATTTTCTTTGCCCAGTAGGCCAGGGAACTGCTGCTCCAAAATCCTTCGCTATAATTTTGGTGGTTTGGACTATAAATTTTCGAACATGGCATTCCAATATTCCATGCAGGTATTAGCTGGGGCCTTTACTAGTGGCATTCTTCCCATCCCTTCAGAAGCTAATATTTCATGTTCTAAACTGCTTAAAAATTTTAAGGATGTTATATTTTATGCAAATATAAAACTTTGAAATTAGGTAATTGATGTGAAACCAACATGAATTGCAAGGAAATAATAAAATTATTGTAAGCTTGCTACTTTAAGATTAATGAGTCACAAGAATTAATTTTAGGAATTATCCATTGACGTTTTGTGTTGGCATGCAATTCAATGTTAGGAGAACAAAACAACATAAAATAATATCAGAAAATATTGTGGGTTAATATTTAGAGCTTTTAATCTAGAGTTTCCCTTCTCACTCACACTCTATGAGAGGCTTTAGCGGAGAGATATCTTTATCACACCAAACGATGCCGCTAAGAAAGTTACGACGCCGATGGTCTTGATCCACGGGAAGGTAGCCGGAGAAGGAGGTGCAGGTGGACGTTCAACAAGTTGCCACTGTCCGGATGGTCGTTGTTCGTCGATTGTCTCGACGAGATGAAATAGTATGCGGTCTACAAAGTCTTCGACGAAATCTTCAAACTCTCAGTCAGGGTCAAAGAAGGGCGATTGAAGGATATCAATTTGTCCTTGAGAATTGTATGCAAATTCGTGGTAGAATTCATGACCGGCCATCCATGAATATGGGAGTCTTCTTTATTGTGAACCTTGGATTCTTTGAAGGCCGGCGACTTGTGCAGGAGGGAGGGAGGAGTGGGGAGCCGGCGGCTTGGTGGGTTCGAATAGAGAAGGGGACGACTAGGGTTAGGGAGGGTGCTTAGGATCTTTAGGTTAATTCCCAAGGAAGGTAATCAATCCAAAGGATTAATGAGAGTGGAGGGAAATTAGGATTCAAATTTGAATCCTAAATTAGGGCAAGGGGAGGGCAGGGCTGGCAGCATGCATGGGGAAGGAGGAGATTGGGGGGAAATTAAATGCCTCCTAATTCATTATCTTAAATTAGGAATCAATTAATGGGATCAAATTTAATTTAAAATTAAATTAGACTTAAATTTAGGTATTTTCCTAAGTTAGATGGGTTAGTTTAGGAAAGTATTTGAAAATTCAAATTTTAATTTCAAATAGGATTAAAATCTTTCCCAAATTGATTTGGCTATTTTAGGCAAGCAATAATGATGATTGAAATCATCATCAAGAAGGTCCAAAGGAAGGGACAGTGGCTAGGGTTCGGGTAGGGTGAACAAGGGGCCGGATTTGGGAGGCCTAGGCCAGCACTATGGTGGGAGTAGGGAGAGGAGCTGACGGGTGAGGGGGAAGATGGGGTGGTGATCGGCAGTTGGAGTACGGGGAGGGGATAGCCGGCGGCTTGGCACAAAGGGGAGGGGACGACCAGCGATCTGAAGCAAGGGGAAAGTCGGACCACGAGCCCGGAGCACCTCCGCGACTGATGGGTATTACTTTGCCCACACCTTGGGATTTTGCCGCTCTATGGTCTTCTAATAACCATTGCTCGATTATGGTCCTCCGATCACCTTCTCCCGACTATATTCCTTCCTACATTCACTGTCACCTGACTAGAGTTATTGGACCACATCACCCCACTACGACCATCTTATTATCATTGCCTGATTTTTATTCTCCTACCACCATCAACTGACCTTGTTCCTCCGACCATTATCATTCGACTATAGTCTATAATCTTATGGGTACCCTGATACTTGTTAACTTTGTTGTATCCCATTGCTAATAATATCGACACGTGCTATCTCCTATCTTGAAAGTTAAGTGCACGCTGTCAATAGTAAATCTTATGTCTGATGTCAGCCCTATGATTTATATAGGGTTTCTTGGTCTCTATTCTCCCATCCTCAAAGGAGAACGACCAAATAGACAATAAGATTTACTATTGACTTGTGATTCAAGAGAATTCAGAGGCTCTAAGAATCCTAGAGCTCCACTAGTGCACCACAGGTGTGTTACCATCCGATCGTTGTCATTGGAACATTGCCTAACAGACGACCATCTAACTATCATTATTGCACTATTGTCGTTCGAATATGCTCCTCCGATCACAGTCGATTAACTACATTCGTTAGACTACGATCTCTTGATTGCAGCACTTTGACCTTCCTTGTTGAACTACGTTCCTCCAATCATTGTCAACCAACTAAGATCCTTCGATCATCATTAACTAACTATGGTCATTCAACCACTATCGACCAACTACGATCCTTGTATGTCTGCCACCCATCTATGGTTTTCTAATGTCCATTGCTCGACTCCTGTCCTATGATCCCCTTCGCCTGACTACATTCCTTCTGAGAACTACTTCCGCCCAATTAGAGTTATTAGACCACATCACCCGACTACGGCCATCTGATCATCGTTGCTTGATTATGGTTCCCCTACCATCATCATTCGACTTTGTTCTACCAACCATTATCGTTCGACTATAGTCTATAATATTATGAGTAACCTAATGCCTGCTAAATTTGTCTTCTTTTATTGCCAATAATATCGACATGTGCTATCTCTTACCTTGAATGGTCGGTACATACTGTCAATAATATACCTGGCTTCTGATGTCAACACCAAGATTTATATAGGATTTTTTGATCTCTAGTCTCCTCTCCTCAAAGGAGAACGACAAAACAAACAACAAGATTTATAGGGTCTAGAATCCTAGAGCTCCACTTGAGCATCACTTTTGTACCAGTGCCCGATCGTTGTCATCAGAAAATCGCTTGACAAACTTCCATCTAACTACTGTTGTTGCACCACCGTCGCCCGAATATGGCCCTCTGATCAGAGTAGATTGAGTACAGGTTTTAGACCACCATCTCTTGACGGCAACCCTCTGACATTCGTTGCCCAATTATGATCCTCTGATAATCATTAACTAACTATAGTCCTCCAACCACTATCGACCAACTATGATCCTAGTATAATCGTCACCCATCCATGGTCTTTTAATGACCATTGCTTGACTACGGTCCTCCGATCACCTTCCCCTGACTACATTCCTTCCGACAACCATTGCTGCTCGACTAGAATTATTGGAGCACATCACCCGACTAAGTCCATCTGATCATTGTTGTCTGATTATGGTTTTCCTACCACCATCATCTGACCATTGTATTATGACAATCATCGTTTGACTATAGTCTATAATCTTATGAGTACCCTGATGCCTACTGACTTTGTCGTCTACCATTGCCAATAATATCGACACGTGCTATCGCCTACCTTGAAAGGTTGATGCATGCTGTCTTACTTATGATGTTAGCTCCAAGATTTGATATAGGGTTTCTTGCTCTCTAGTCTCCACTCAAAAGGAGAACAACCAAACAGACAACAATATTTACTATTGACTTGAGATTAAAGATAACTCAGACACTCTAAAAACTTGAGATTTACTATAATGATGTAGGACTACATGCAATAGCAAATGTAAGCAATTGAAAATTTACACAAACAAGAATAGAGCTTTGCAATTAATCAATTTCTTGCGTTTCTTAACAAAGTTTAAGCAAACAATTTGGTGATTAAGCTCAGACAATTAACTACACAAGAAAAGTTTAGAATCATAAAAATAATCATAGCAAATTATATTATGCGAATGTAGGGTTTTTAAAAGAAATCCCTCATTTAACAAGGCAAATAGTCACTATAGGAATCCCCTCACTTAAACTCTTACTTTGGGTTATGCGGATAGATCTTCATGATTAAACGATGCCAAGATTGATGGAGGATTAAAAGGTGTGAGGAAGGGAGAGTTTACCCAAAAATAGGAGATGCGAGATAACGGCGACGATGTGTGATCGCTTCTGAAGGAAGGGCAGTAGTGCGAGGTTTTCTCTCAAATTCAAACAACAAGCTGGCATCTCCAGAGAGTTTGGGCAGCACTCTGATGTCTGGAGAAATTCTGGAGAGCAATTTTGTAGGTCTTGGCAACCTTGGACAGCAAGAAATTGAGGAGTTAAGGATTACTTTATGGCAAGTTTCAAAAGAGAGAAGAGGGAAGGAGTAGGGCCAGCGTCTAGCATGGGCATGGGGGGTTTGATTCGAGGAGTTAAGGATTATTTTATTTGAAACTTAAAATAGGAAAGGGTATTTAAATAAGCTCCTATTTAAATTCAAATAAAACATGATTTGAGGGACTTTCCTAAATTAAATCATCCTATTTTAGGAAAGGAAATTTAAATTCAAATAGATTGGAATCTGAATTTAAAATCCTTCCTAATTTCAAATGAGTTATAAACGGAAAGTATCAAATTGGAATTTGAAATTTGGAGGCAAAGGAAGGGTTGATGTGGCCGGTGGCTAGGAGGATGGGTAGGGTTTTAGGGCCGGTGGCTAGGAGGGGTTGGGGGCTTGGCCGGCGGCTATAGGAGGAGGGAAGGGGAACTTGGGGCCGGTGGTTAGGAAGGGGAGAGGGGGGATTTAGGCCAGCGGCTAGGAGGAGAGGGAGGCCGATGGCTTGGAGAAAGGGGAAGGGAGCCGGCGGCTAGGGAAGAGGGCAAGGAGAAGTTGGAGAAGAGAAGGACCACTAGCCCGGACGCTTCCTACGACTGATGGGTAATGCTATGCCCTAAGGGACTTCACCAAAGTTCTCACAAGTACTCTCAAAACTCACAAAGAAAAAAGTGTTGAAATTTCATAATAATGATTATCCTCTCAATGGAGGTGAAAGGGCTATTATAGCCCTTTCTACAATAACATTATAAAGACCAAAGTATCCCTTGGGGTTAAATAAGCCTACTCCCTCAAGTGAGGGTAAAAACGGAAAAGGTACATAAATAAAATCAAATACAAATAATAGATCAAAAATAAAGTGGTCTAATTGTGGCTGTCGATCTCCAATTCCTTCTCTGATAAACTTTCCGCAGCCGGATGTCCTCATCATATAATATATAATTATTGGAGTGTAAATTAGTAAATTATATTGGCATTTCTTACATTATATACATCTGACTATTGAGCAGTAAATATTTCAATAGTAATTAAGATGAGAGTGGTAGAAATAAAGTGTTAAAAATGTGATAAATTTGAAATAATAGACTAGATAGGAGGTTTGAAAATAAATTAGGTTCGTGCTTCAGGCATTTATGGTTGCGTGTAAACCCGATTCGATAAAACCCCTATAGAAGAATTAAAAGAATATGCAGTATGGCGGATTATAAATATTGACGAATGAACATGTATGGAATTTGCACTATAGAACTGTATTAAATATACATAACAGGTCATGTATTAGTCAACAAAAATGAATAGAATACTGAATGAAGGGTTCAATGAGCTGGACCTTAAATTTCTTGTTAAGGAATCTCAGTATCATGATGTGCTCGAGAATAAGGCATAAATCTTATTTATTATTGTTGCATTAGAAAAATTACAAAAGGTGGCTTCGAGACCTTCGATTTACTTTAATCAACATGTTGATATTTTGAATTGCATTTTCATATCGGTGATAGTTATTAACTTTTAGCAGCACTCTTAACTCAGATTGTAAGCTTTTATGCTATCTTTCATTATTTTTCTAGCATTCGGTTGATATCTTCGCGGTTATCTTTTTTAGCATAATATTTTTTTTGGGACTTTTGATCCAATTAAAGGCAAATTCATATATATATCACATACACAAATTTCAAACTCAAATCCTCTTGACTGATAGCTAAAACTCTCAACCAATAGTTTAATGAGCTGTGTGCACAACAGGCTAACTCGCTTGCTTTTTAACTCTTACAATTGTCTTCCATTAAGTTTTCCTCGTTCTTATCGCATTTGTCAAACATGTAATTGATTTCTTATTACTTTGAACATGTTATTCAAAATTTAATAATCATGAATCATATTGATTAGACCTATTGCTGATGTTGAATTTTTAAGGTTCATTTAGTTTCTTGAAGTTATAGAATAAATTTTGAATGCAGATAGAAATTAATATATTGATTTTAAATTCCACAAGTTTATTGTAATGTTCTTCAAATATACTAATTTCATTCGTGAACGATTATGAAATCTTCCTTTTTCCTTGTTTTCTAGCTAAAGAAGCAAAATGAGACATCTAGGAGCAAAATTCTTTTAGGAGCAAAGTTATTGATTTCGGGGTTATCATATACTTTCACATATTTCCCTACCTCTGAAGTAATCTTCACCATCATAGAACTTTGAGGGAAGAGTACACGGGACACTGATTATATCATGTAGGAAAAAGAATAGATAAACAGGTAGATGCATATGCTCTCTCATACGAGAAATTATTCTGTGCGGACATCAGACCGTCCGAAGGCGAATCAGAGCATGTCATATCACTCGGTACACATCGATACACAGTTGATTGCATCATGTAGGAAAAAAAAAGATAAACAGGTATATGCATATGCTCTCCATACGAGAAATTATTATGTGCCGACATCGGACCGTCTGAAGGCGAATCAGAGCGCGTCATGTCACCCGGTACATAGCGATATATAGCCTCATTAAACAACAACTGAATGATTTGGTGCGTCCTGATTTGCCTCTTGATGATGTCCATATCAGCACAGAATAATTTCACCTCTCATACACGCCACAGACAATAACTAATATACGTCTTTGCATATTTACACAAGCTGGTGTCAGTCGTGAAAGGCCAGAAATCCTTATCATGCATATCGCTTTTAGCCAAACTGAGTCGGATAATCTTCTCACTTACAGCTGCCTTTGTATTAGTTTTTAGTTTGTTTTTTTTAATAGAAAAAGTAACCAGCGAAAAATTGAAGCAATTTTATGTTATTTTTTTTGCCTGAATGAAGAAAATTCTACTTACAAAAGTAAAATAAAAATTATGGTTGAAAAAAAAAAAAGTTGTATATACTGATGATAACGAAAGCTTTTTAAATGATATAAAACTGGCATTTAAACCAATTGCTTAGAATATGTTTCTTGTGCTTTTATAAATTGTGAAAATTATTTATGATCAATAATTAAGGGTATCTCCAACTAAACTGTAAATGTCTATTTGCAGTTGCCGCTATTGTAACATCATTCAGGGCATCTCCAATCGACTCCAAATGTTTGAATGACGCTCCTAGCCAGCTCCAGTCGAATTGCAAAATTTTTTGCTATTTGGCTGCAAGTAAACAGTGGGACACCAATATTGGCGTTGCGCTGTTTATCTCCGCCATTTTTACCTCTACCGAACTTGCCGCGGGAAAGAAGAGGCGACTGTTACCTGTAAAAAGGGTGAAAAATGACATTCGATTGGAGATGAATCACGGCATTTTGTAGTTTCACGACATTTTGGAATGAAAAATGAGATTTTCGGTTGGAGATGCTCTCAAGGGCTTCTTTTGCCGTTGTGAATAGTGCAATTCAAATATTGGCATTACATTATTTATCAATGTTTTTTTTAATTATAAAATTATCTTAAAATTATTAAAATTAAAAATTTTAATCTGAAATATATTATTTTAACTTACGTTATTAATTTTCTAATTTTAATATTTTTATTTTTTAATATT